>NC_091300.1:45484079-45839079 GCF_038502225.1 Cherax quadricarinatus
CATCTCTCCTTCCAAAATTTCCCTCGCTCCCTCTCTCCAGAACCTATCTCCTTCCAGACTTCCAACTTTTCTCTATATCCTCCTTCCCTTCCTACACGATCTCCTCCTCTTCCTCCACAACCTTTATTCCTGCAATCCTTCCTCCCTTCCTCCATCCCCACATCCTCCCTCCCTCCACAACCTTCCAACCTCATCTTTTCTTTCCTCCCTCTCCCTTACAACCTTCCTTCCCTCCCCTCATCCTCCAGAGGGAGGAAGAGGGGGAAATATTACTCCCAGCTGGAGTCATATTTCCTAGTAATTTCTCTGCTTTTAGTATACATTGTTGATTCTTTTTCAGCAGCTCTGACGCCATCAACACGCTTCTTTGTCTCCTCTAATGCAGTTTTTGATGGTGCCTAATTTACGTATTTTTTTAAATGGCAGCAGTTGACTCGGGGAAGTCATAATCTTCATAGATAACATTTGAAGCAGCTCGTTCACACTCGTTGTTCCACACGTCTCCGCACGCTAAGGAAGCGTGTCTACAAACTAGCGGCCAGAGGATCGAACCTCAGTCAGTTTTCACTCTCAATGACCCTCACGGGTTTAGCATTTCACAAAATTCAACTCGCTGAGCCTTGGGTCAGTTATAAGTACATTAGTGAATGATGAAATCGAAATAACACGATTGTAAACAAACTTGGGCTGGAGTTTTACGACTCACTCGTCATGGGTTCAAACCCCACCTGTTCCGTGTTTTCTTTGTTTTTATGTACATTAGCGTTACACTTTTTACTGTGTAACGTAAACAAAAGCCGTGACTCATAGGGGTAAATAACCTACCTAGTCTAGGGGCATTTAAATTACTCCACATAAATCACCCTAGGACCAGCTTGTACCTTTACATAAAGTGTGGAGACAATAGTTATTAACAGGAAGGGTACAAAAACATATATAAAAATATAATACATTAATAGAAAACTTACATATACAACATACTCCACATACAAAATCATCACACGCCAGTACACCTTGACCCAGTACTCCTATTAGCTCATTAGAACACTGCTAACATTTATAAACAGAGAGGCTCCATGACCCTACCCATCCCCCCCTCCCTTCCCTTCTGCCAGTCTCTTCTTCTTCTTCTTATGACCAGAGCTTTGGTAAGATGGGTAAGGAAGAAGGATGGGTAAGGATGGAAATATTGGAAAAGGGTGGGAGGGGGGTGAGAGGTAGGATATAAAAGGTAAGTGGCCCAACCACTTCGGTGTAATTTAAAAAGTGTATGTGAAATGATAAGATATTCTTTAAGGGGTATAATACTAACCCATCAGAGTCACATAGATATAACAGATATATAAGTACATGACTCTGAATTGGTAGTAATTATACAAGTTGCAATTGCTTTTTTTTTTTTTTTTTTTTTTTTTGCGATTGCACAACGGATATTTATGCGACAATGAAGGCAATAATTTTCTGGCCAGTTCATGGAATTACGTGACAATGGCTTCTTACAGGTGGTGTCCAGCCATAGTAAATAGCATAATTTTACATTAGAAAGTTATTTAAGATGTCTCCCTAATTGGGGGCGATGATTTTCTCAGTATACATAGAAGGGTTCTGGTGGTACCCAATCTTCTTCATCAGGTAAGTTGCTCAAAATCATGGGTCGTGGGTAATCATCTTTATGAATAAAACGACGGACCCTCTGTGGGAGAGTCATTCTTTGAGTCCTGTGAGGCGGAGTATTGATGGTGTAATCGGTGGTATTTATCACTTGTATAAGATGTTCTCTATCTGGCATGTATAGTTCTTGCATTGTATAGAGTTGTTTCTTTTTTAGGGTGTCAAGGCGTACATTTATGGCAGTAATATCTTGTTGTATGTGTAAATCTGCCATTTTAACTCTCTCTCTCCTCCTGGTATCGGTAATGAAACGAAGAGCTCTATTCTGGACCCTTTGTAGCCGTAGCATGTTGGTCTTTGTTGTTAATGACATTGGGACACAAGGGTATTCGAGTATAGGTCTTATTAACATTTTATACAGATGTTTTTTGACATGTTGAGGGGCTTGATTGAATCGAAAGAGACTGCTAAGACCGGCTTTAGCTATGTTGATCTTTTTAGTTACATGAGATGTTGAGTGGAGCAGCCTTTCTATTTCATATCCCAAAATCTTGTTAGGGTTTCTAATGGCTACAGGTGTACCTCTGATGGAGATACCCCCTTTATCTTCAATTGTTGATGCAAAACACCCTATCGTGCTGACAAGGACCTTGTCAGGATTAGTCGTAATTCTCCATTTCTTTTCCCAATTAGATGTTCGACGAAGTTCAATATTCATTTTTTCTATGACTCTCTCATACTTGTATTTTCCTGTTACCGGAGTTGATGAGACGACATGGATAACATCTGCAAACTGTGTCACAATTGTATCATTAAACTCTGGTTGAGGAAGGTCATTCACATAAATGTTGAACAGAAGTGGACTGAGACAAGAACCTTGTGGGACACCAACTGTCTGTATAAAAGGCTCTGTCGACCTGCCATGAAAGGTGGGAATGATTTTTCTTTGAGTTAAGAAATTATATATTACTCTGAGAAAAGTCCAGTTATGGTCTGGTAGGTCAATGAGTTTGTATATAAGGCCATCATGCCATAAGCTATCAAAAGCTTTATGAACATCTCTGGTGGCAATTAGGGCAAGATTGCCCTGATGTTTTAGACTTGCTACAGTATCGAAAATAACATTTATTGCATGATTGGTACCTCTGTGTGTTCTTAACCTGCAGGAAAATCTCTCCACGAGTATTCTCCACTACACAGGCCCCTGCACACTAGGGCCTTACAGGTAAACATGAGAACACCAAAACCAATAAAATAATCTATGGCATAAACTTCCCAAAACTCACCATCCCTTCTCAAACACCAAACTGTGACGTCTTAGGACACCTTGCTCCACCTGCTGTGCTTCTCGTACCGACTCAAAAACATACCTCACCTGCTTCTGTCCTGGCTACTCTGACCAGGAATAATACACGTCTGGTTTCAGAACAAATCCCGCAAACTGACATTATATGTGGAGTGTCTTTCCTACACATTTCACAATACACTGCATAATAATTGCTTGCCTTGGCCCGGAGAGCCATGCCTGCGAGAGAGTGACAGAGTAAACCTTGTTGACTGAGTGACATTGTCTGCCAGAGCGAGGCAGAGGTAAGTGTGGGGTGGGTGAACCGGGTATGCCTATAGATGGCAGCACCAGCATGGCACGAAATATGAACCCAGGTGGACATACAAACGCCCGCTTCCCACCCAAGTCTCCTACGAGATTAAGGCCAAATCATCAAGGCTGGTACTGCTGGCCGCACTGAGTCCAGCATGCAAACCACACCCAGGCTCATCAGGAAACAATCTGAGGAACTTGCCAAGTTCTCTCAAAGACAAAAGTATCGCTTAAAATTTTAGAGAGGAATTTTAAACAGATTTTTCATGGCCATCACTAAAATTACAGTATTATGTACTTGTAGTAAATTTCATAAAATTTTAAAAGGAGGTATTCAAAAAAATCTTAGTCACAATACCGTAGCTGGAACAATACATGAGTAACCTGCACTTCGAAGAGTGAAACTAATGATGAAACTTCGACCTGACTAGAACCAATTGGTGTCAATGATCCAAGTCGGACCGAAACGTCGTCATAAGTTTCTCTCTCCCAAGTGCGAGTTATGTGTGTCTTAGATCACCACTTTGTGGGGAGCCGGTGGGTGGCAGAATATAAGATGAAGAGAAACCTATCATACCTAGCATACTATCAAAGATACGGTACTATGTTCCACAGTCAGCCCTCCTGGCCCTATATCACTCTCTTATTTACCCCTATCTCACCTATGGAATTTGTGCATGGGGCTCAACAACAATTAACCATCTCAGACCACTAATTACCCAACAAAAGGCTGCAGTCAGAATAACAAATTCCCACTACAGGCAGTACACACCACCAATATTCAAAACACTCAACCTACTCACCATACAAAACATCCATACTTATTATTGCACCTATTACATACATAGAACACTTAACTCTGATGTTAACCCTCCCCTCAAACATCTCCTTGCCAACCTCAACAGAACACATGACCATAACACAAGGCACAGATCACTCTTTGATGTTCCTCGTGTCCATCTCACACTATGCAAAAACTCAATGCACATAAAAGGCCCTAAAATCTGGAATTCATTACCTGTAAATATAAAAGAAACACTACCTGTTTATAAATTCAAGTCTCTTCTCAAAGTTCACTTACTCACTCAAAACCAAATAAATACTGAATAACTGAACCTTATAAATTGTATATCTTAAATGTTTCTCACAATTATATCACATAAATGTTAAACCTATGACCCAATCTAACTTTGTTATTTTTTAAATACACTACCTAACAGAATACTCCATTCTACTGAATGTACAGCAATGCAAGCAACCATATGACTTGTCGTTGTAATACTCATTTGTACTTTATTGTTATCTGTTTACAATAATGTTTTATCACTGATTACATCATTGCTTAGTTAATCTTAAGTTAATTTTAAGCCAGCCCGTAATGCTATGCATACAAGTGGCTTTGGCATGCTGCTCTTACCTGTATTTTTTTGTACCTCTGTATGTATGCTAAAATTATTAAATAAATAAATAAATAAATATCAGGAGGAAGATCTGGTAGCTCACTGAGTGGTGCATGGCAGCCTTCCAGGGGTTGACCACGTGCGACGCTGGCGTGACCACGTGCGAGCGTTCATTTGCACAGAATTACTAAACACCACAAATAATAAAGCTGAAGTTTTGGCAGTAAAGACTGACAACGATAACCCAGTCATTGTGGTTTTATATAAACCACCAGATGCAACTTCCCAACAGGTAAAGGAATGGCTGTTGAAGAGTGATCACTGTTGAAAGATCTTCCAACCGCAACCTTAAATATCCTGTTGCCTGGTGATTTCAATTTACGATATCTATAATGGAAGGACGTAGCAAATAATCCCATGGAGATAATCCCATGAGGCAGTTCAAATGAAAATTCTCACACAAACGAGTTATTGAATCTCTAATAAATTGGCCTAAGCGAATAAATATTTGAGCCAAGACAACTGTAAAATACATTTGACCTTATTTCCATGTAACTGTACCGAAGACTGATTCAGATTACAGCCTAACTGAAGCTCAGACTTGTATGAACAGGAAGTCCTCTCAACCTGCAAACAGTTATGAGGATGCATTCACAAAATTTAACTTTAATAACATCAGTTTGGATCAAATAAATAATGTCCTTAATTAAACATGTTGGGGAGATACCTTAAATAACATGGATCCACGACGGTGTCTAGAAAAATCAACTATAAGACAGATGAAGTATATGCAAAACACATTCCTTTAAGAAAATAAATGTAAACCGCGGAGAGACGCTCCCTCTACCGGAGAGACGCTCCCTCTACCGGAGAGACGCTCCCTCTACCGGAGAGACGCTCCCTCTACCGGAGAGACGCTCCCTCTACCGGAGAGACGCTCCCTCTACCGGAGAGACGCTCCCTCTACCGGAGAGACGCTCCCTCTACCGGAGAGACGCTCCCTCTACCGGAGAGACGCTCCCTCTACCGGAGAGACGCTCCCTCTACCGGAGAGACGCTCCCTCTACCGGAGAGACGCTCCCTCTACCGGAGAGACGCTCCCTCTACCGGAGAGACGCTCCCTCTACCGGAGAGACGCTCCCTCTACAGGTGAATGTGTAAAATCAGAGAACTTCTCAGTGAGACAGATCTGTTGAAATGCAAAAGGAAGCACTGAGTAGGGAAGCAGAAAATATTGAACTTAAGTTAAATGAATCTTACAGGATGTAGCAGATAGAGAAGCTAAAAGTAATTAATGAAATTGAAAGAAATTCAAAATATTTCTTTTCATATTCCAAAAAAGAAAATACATCTAGTATTGGGCCCTTACTCAGTCAAGATGAAGCTTACATTGATGACAGCAAAAAAAAAAAAAAAAAAAATACTGAATTCTCAATACAACTGTTTAGTGAACTGTTAATAAGACAAAGGTCGACAATCTGAATCTCTTTTATGAACGAGACTCGACACAAAACTGAACTTAAAAAAAAAGTTGACAAAATGCCCACGCATTCTGCCCCAGGCCCAGACTAGTGGAAATTGTTCATCAAGAAATGCATGAATCCCCTTTCACGTGCCTTAAATATTCTACGGAGAAGGAGCCTAGACACGGCAGTCGTACCACAATCGCTAAAACAACAGATATAGCCTCACTCCACAAACGTGGCAGAAAAGCAATAGCAAAGAATTATATAAAGATAGCACTAACGTCCCACTTTATAAAAAAAAACTGAAAGAGTTCTAATAAGCAAGATCACCATCCATTTGGATTCCCAACACCCGCACCTCTTGCCCGCAACTACTGGACCACTGACAGTCTTGGATACACTGGAGGACAAACATAATGCACATGAATACACGACTTTGCAAAAGCCTTCAATAAGTGCGGTCACGGTGTAATAGCGTACAAAATTCGTACTGAAGGAATAATTGGAGAAGTGGGCACATGGGACTTTAGTTTTCCAACCAATAAACACAGAATAATAGTAAACAAATCCAAATCAGAGGTTGCCACAGTAAAAAGCTCTGTTCCACCTTTCCTTCATTCTCATTTCTGACATATGTAAACCATATCACGATGCAGACGATACTAGAATTTACATGACAGTGTCATCCATTGCGGACATAGTAAATCTTTAAGTGGATAAACCAAATCTTCCAATGGACTGAAAGAAACAATATGATGATCAATAAGGACAAATTTCAGCTACTCCGTTATGGAAAATTTAAAGGAAATAAAATATAAAACTGAGTATAAAATAAATTCTAACCCCACAACAAAAACCTAATGTGAAGGATCTGGGAGTGATAATGGCCAGAATAGTACTACTATCACAACTGTGAGGAAAATGATGCAATGGATAATAAGAACATTTATATAAAACAAGGGATGACATACCAACGATGATCCTCTATGTTACTTTTTTTCTCTAGGCTGGAATACTGCTGTACACTAACAGCCCCTTTCAAGGCAGGCGAAACTGCAGATCTGGAGAATGTACTGAGAACCTTCATCGCCCCTATAAGTTCCATCAAGCAACTTAATTACTAGGAATGTTTGAAGTCTCTTGACCTGTACTCCTTGGAACACAGGCGAGAAAGATAAATCAAAATTTACCTCGAAAATCCTAGACGGACTGGTTCCAAATCTGCACATATATATCACTCTCTTTGAAAGCAAAAGACTCTGCAGACGGTGCAACATACCCAATGAAAACAAAGGTGCAGCAAATACAGTGAGAAAACACAGTAAGTGTTGGGGTTACCTGGAGGTTATTCCGGGGATCAACGCCCCCGCGGCCCGGTCCATGACCAGGCCTCCCGATGGATCAGGGCCTGATCAACTAGGCTGTTACTGCTGGCCGCACGCAGTCCAACGTACGAGCCACAGCCCGGCTGATCCGGCACTGACTTTAGGCGTCTGTCCAGCTCTCTCTTAAAGGCAGCCAGGGGTTTATTGGCAATTCCCCTAATGCTTGATGGGAGGCTGTTGAACAGTTTTGGGCCCCGGACACTTATGGTGTTTTCCCTTAGCGTACCAATGGCGCCCCTACTTTTTATTGGGGGCATTTTGCATCGCCTGCCCAGTCTTTTACTTTCGTAGGGAGTGATTTCTGTGTGCAGATTTGGGACCTGTGACTGTTAAACAGCCTTCCACCATACATGGAGATTACCAATATACCCCTGGCTGACTTCAAGAGGTCACTGTGGTGACCTCTTGAAGTCAGCGTGTAGAAAGCAGTAACGACCTGGCTGATCAAGCCCTAATGCACCAGAAGGATGGATCATGGACCGGGTCACGGCGTCATTGACCCTCCAGGTAGACCACGTGAGTCTGATGTGACCACAGCAGGAGGTTTAAACACCTAACCGCTAACACAAAAACAACCACAAACACAACAACCGCCTCCACACCACAAACTAGGTCCCAAATTGTGGAACGTACATAATGAGCCCTGAAGACATGAGAAGCCTGCGACCAAAGTCGGCAGAAGAGTACCGCCGTACGTTAGGGAATTCGGTATGATCGTGTTGATTTTTTTATATAAATATTTAGGTATGGAATTACAGTACGATATTGTCGTTATGGTATAGTACGGTACGTTTCTGGTACGAAAAAAATATCGTACATTACACTCAGCCTTGACCACATAAATATACCGTACTCTCAGCCTTGTCCACATATATCGTACCGTACACTCAGCCTTGACCACAAATATCGTACCGCACACTCAGCCTCGACCACAAATTTCGTACCGAACTCTCAGCCTTGTCCACATATATCATACCGAATTCTCAGCCTTGACCACAAATATCGTACCGTATACTTAGCCTTTACCATATAGTGAAATTCGCTTCCAGATTTTAGTAACTCATGACATATCTAAGTGGCAGGTGACAGAGGACAGAACATTAATGTGAACCCAGGCATTACGCTTGTTAATGTTTGGTAACACCTCCATGATGGAACATTGGAACGAAACAAAATAAATGATAGTAGTGTATTTATATATGGTCAAGGCTGAGTGTATGGTACGATATTTTTTTTATACCTAAAACGTACCGTACTTACCATAAGGACAATATCGTACCGTAATTCCGTACCTAAATGCTTTTATAAAAAAAATCGACAGCATCACATGGAATTCCTTAACATACCTTACACGAGTCTTCTGTCGACTTCGGTCGCAGGCTTCTCAAGTCTTCAGGGCTCATTATGTGCGTTCCATGAGCAGTGTGTTTATACTAGGTTGTACAGTGACATCATTATTATGATCAAAAGAAGCGCTAAACCTACGAGGGTCATATAGCGCAGCAGGGCATGGGGTAGTGCAGGATCATAGAGTAGCAAAGATGGAGAGGATAACAGAGGAAAATTAGAAAGCGCTGTGAGGAGTGCTAAAGGAAGGATTATCTAAGTTTGTGTAATAAATCACTGTCAAAAAATAAAAAATGGAGTGTGTCAAAGATGGGGCTGTCAGCAAGGTTAGAAGATAAAGGAAGGATGTTAAAGCGGTGACGACATTGGAGGAAAATTCTGCATGCTCGATAACAGACAGGACAGTTCAACAGAATATGGGAAATGGAAATTGGAACCAGACAATTCCCAGAGTGGAACAGGGCACCTCTCCATGAGATACTCGTGAGTGTGCCCGATGCCAAGACAGGAGAATGTCTCCCAACCTCAGCATCGATGACAAGAAGGCCAGAAACCTAAACTTGGTTTGATACAATGTAATTTGTTATGAGTTTTAACAGACCAACGTTGTTGCCAACGGTTGCGTAGGCGAGTAGAGATTACAGCAAAATAGGCCAAGAATTTAATACCTCTATGTGAAACTGGGACGTCATGTACTGCAGATCGCGCAGCGGAGTCTGCCTGCTAGTTGCCCTGAACATCAACATGACCAGTGACACAACAGAAAACGATTTCTTTGTTTTTGCCAGAAATGCGGAGCAACCAAAGTTGTATACGAAGAACTAGGGAATGGAGTGAATCAATTATTTTTTAATAACTTGCAAAGCACTAAAGAAGTCTGAGACGATTACAAACGTTGAGGTAGGCGTAAGAAGGTTTTTTCTTCCTCTGCCAGTTACTTTTCGTCCCAATGTTTGATCAAAGAGATATCACCAGATATCACCAAGTTTAATGCCTGGTTTCACACTACATGTCCTGTCCTCTGTCAACAGCCACTTAGAAACAGTGCTTTATGTAGCGCGTCCTCGCGGCACAGCGTGGACGTCAGTACGTATGTGATTGTTCACTTCCCATTGTTCACCACCATTTTTGACCATTGTTCACTTCCATTGTTCACCATTGTTCAACACCATTGTTCACCTCCCATTGTTCACCATTAACCATTGTTCACCACCATTAACCATTGCTCACCATTATTCACCATTGTTCACCACCCATTGTTCACTACCATTGTTTGTAGATGAATGGTTCAGAAAACCGACATGTTGATAAATTAGACACATGTGCAACTCTTGGGTATCTTTATTGAGGAAACGTTTCGCCACACAGTGGCTTCATCAGTCCATACAAAGGAGAATCTTGAAGAATAGGAGGAGAATGAGGTAATCAGTCCCTCAACCTCGAGTCGATGTGGTCAGTCCATCAATCTTGAATAGATTGATGGACTGACCACATCGACTCAAGGTTGAGGGACTGATTACCTCATTCTCCTCCTATTCTTCAAGATTCTCCTTTGTATGGACTGATGAAGCCACTGCGTGGCGAAACGTTTCCTCAATAAAGATACCCAAGAGTTGCACATGTGTCTAATTTACCACTACCATTGTTCACTACCATTGTTCACCATTATTCACCACCATTATTCACCACCATTATTCACCACCCATTATTCACCACCCATTGTTCACCACTATTGTTCATCACCATTGTTCACCTCCCATTAAAAAAAAACCCATACCACGGACGGGATTTGAACCCGCGGTCAGAGAGTCTCAAAACTCCAGACCGTCGCGTTAGCCACTGGACCAGCTAGCCAGAATAAGATTCGTCCAACTAGGTATATTTCTACACCATAGGAAGGTTAGCATAGGCACCACTGTGACCACAAATGCAAGTTTTTACAGACGAATCTTCCGCTAGCGTGGCCGTGACGAACTCTAGCTCAAGTCCCCTCAAAGCCGTCAACATGACTCACGAAAACGTAATGGACACAGTGGTGTCTATGCTAACCTTCCTATGGTGTAGAAATATACCTAGTTGGAGGAATCTTATTCTGGCTAGCTGGTCCAGTGGCTAACGCGACGGGCTGGAGTTTTGAGACTCTCTGACCGCGGGTTCAATTCCCGTCCGTGGTATGGTTTGTTTGCAATCGTGTCATTACGATTTCGTGAATCACATTCACCTCCCATTGTTCACCATTGTTCACCTCCCACTGTTCACCACCACTGATGCAGTTGTTGCTCAGATGCGACACCAGTTATGTTCCACTAACACATTACTTGATGTACATCAAATTTAATATTACTTCGTCGTTTTTTTTATAAAAATGTGTCCAGTTTTGGAATTACACATTATGAAAAATATTTTCAACTAAAAATACAAAAAAATTAGATTTACTATTGTATTAATGATAAATGAAGAGCAATGTATGTCGTAAGTCAAGTAGTTGATGGAGGTTCTTCAATATTCTCAGTGATATTCTCAGTGATATTCCCAGTAATATTCCCATTAATATTCCCATTAATATTCCCATTAATATTCCCAGTAATATTCCCAGTAATATTCCCAGTAATATTCCCAGTAATATTCCCAGTAATATTCCCAGTAATATTCCCAGTAATATTCCCAGTAATATTCCCAGTAATATTCCCAGTAATATTCCCAGTAATATTCCCAGCAATATTCCCAGTAATATTCCCAGTAATATTCCCAGCAATATTCTCAGTAATATTCCCAGTAATATTCCCAGCAATATTCCCAGTAATATTCCCAGCAATATTCCCAGTAATATTCCCAGTAATATTCCCAGCAATATTCTCAGTAATATTCCCAGTAATATTCTCAGTAATATTCTCAGTAATATTCCCAGCAATATTCCCAGCAATATTCCCAGCAATATTCCCAGTAATATTCCCAGTAATATTCTCAGTAATATTCCCAGTAATATTCCCAGTAATATTCCCAGTAATATTTCCAGCAATATTCCCAGCAATATTCCCAGCAATATTCCCAGCAATATTCCCAGTAATATTCCCAGCAATATTCTCAGTAATATTCCCAGTAATATTCCCAGCAATATTCCCAGTAATATTCCCAGCAATATTCCCAGCAATATTCTCAGTAATATTCCCAGTAATATTCCCAGTAATATTCCCAGTAATATTCACAGTAATATTCCCAGCAATATTCTCAGTAATATTCCCAGTAATATTCTCAGTAATATTCCCAGTAATATTCCCAGTAATATTCCCAGTAATATTCCCAGTAATATTCCCAGTAATATTCCCAGTGATATTCCCAGTAATATTCTCAGTAATATTCCCAGTAATATTCTCAGTAATATTCCCAGTAATATTATCAGTAATATTCCCAGTGATATTCCCAGTGATATTCCCAGTGATATTCTCAGTGATATTCTCAAGTGATATTCTCAAGTGATATTCTCAGTGATATTCCCAGAAATATTCCCAGAAATATTCCCAGTAATATTCCCAGTGATATTCTCAGAAATATTCCCAGTAATATTCCCAGTAATATTCCCAGTAATATTCCCAGTAATATTCCCAGTAATATTCCCATTAATATTCCCATTAATATTCCCATTAATATTCTCAGTAATATTCCCAGTAATATTCCCAGCAATATTCCCAGTAATATTCCCAGTAATATTCCCAGCAATATTCCCAGCAATATTCTCAGTAATATTCCCAGTAATATTCTCAGTAATATTCCCAGTAATATTCCCAGTAATATTCCCAGTAATATTCTCAGTAATATTCCCAGCAATATTCTCAGTAATATTCCCAGTAATATTCTCAGTAATATTCCCAGTAATATTCTCAGTAATATTCCCAGTAATATTCCCAGTAATATTCCCAGTAATATTCCCAGTAATATTCCCAGTGATATTCCCAGTAATATTCCCAGTAATATTCTCAGTAATATTCCCAGTAATATTCTCAGTAATATTCCCAGTAATATTATCAGTAATATTCCCAGTGATATTCCCAGTGATATTCCCAGTGATATTCTCAGTGATATTCTCAAGTGATATTCTCAAGTGATATTCTCAGTGATATTCCCAGAAATATTCCCAGAAATATTCCCAGTAATATTCGCAGTAATATTCCCAGTGATATTCTCAGAAATATTCCCAGTAATATTCCCAGTAATATTCCCAGTAATATTCCCAGTAATATTCCCAGTAATATTCCCATTAATATTCCCATTAATATTCTCAGTAATATTCCCAGTAATATTCTCAGCAATATTCCCAGTAATATTCCCAGAAATATTCCCAGTAATATTCCCAGTAATACTGTACAACAAATATCCTGAATAAATCAATAAAATAAAGTTGAAATAAATTTGTTTAATTATCCAAAAAGAGAATTGTGTGTGTGTGTGTGTGTGTGTGTGTGTGTGTGTGTATGTGTGTGTATGTGTGTGTGTGTGTGTGTGTGTGTATGTACTCACCTAGTTGTACTCACCTAGTTGAGGTTGCGGGGGTCGAGTCCGAGCTCCTGGCCCCGCCTCTTCACTGATCGCTACTAGGTCACTCTCCCTGAGCCGTGAGCTTTATCATACCTCTGCTTAAAGCTATGTATGGATCCTGCCTCCACTACATCGCTTCCCAAACTATTCCACTTACTGACTACTCTGTGGCTGAAGAAATACTTCCTAACATCCCTGTGATTCATCTGTGTCTTCAGCTTCCAACTGTGTCCCCTTGTTACCGTGTCCAATCTCTGGAACATCCTGTCTTTGTCCACCTTGTCAATTCCTCTCAGTATTTTGTATGTCGTTATCATGTCCCCCCTATCTCTCCTGTCCTCCAGTGTCGTCAGGTTGATTTCCCTTAACCTCTCCTCGTAGGACATACCTCTTAGCTCTGGGACTAGTCTTGTTGCAAACCTTTGCACTTTCTCTAGTTTCTTCACGTGCTTGGCTAGGTGTGGGTTCCAAACTGGTGCCGCATACTCCAATATGGGCCTAACATACACGGTGTACAGGGTCCTGAATGATTCCTTACTAAGATGTCGGAATGCTGTTCTGAGGTTTGCTAGGCGCCCATATGCTGCAGCAGTTATTTGGCTGATGTGCGCTTCAGGAGATGTGCCTGGTGTTATACTCACCCCAAGATCTTTTTCCTTGAGTGAGGTTTGTAGTCTCTGACCCCCTAGACTGTACTCCGTCTGCGGCCTTCTTTGCCCTTCCCCAATCTTCATGACTTTGCACTTGGTGGGATTGAACTCCAGGAGCCAATTGCTGGACCAGGTCTGCAGCCTGTCCAGATCCCTTTGTAGTTCTGCCTGGTCTTCGATCGAGTGAATTCTTCTCATCAACTTCACGTCATCTGCGAACAGGGACACCTCAGAGTCTATTCCTTCCGTCATGTCGTTCACAAATACCAGAAACAGCACTGGTCCTAGGACTGACCCCTGCGGGACCCCGCTGGTCACAGGTGCCCACTCTGACACCTCGCCACGTACCATGACTCGCTGCTGTCTTCCTGACAAGTATTCCCTGATCCATTGTAGTGCCTTCCCTGTTATCCCTGCTTGGTCCTCCAGTTTTTGCACCAATCTCTTGCGTGGAACTGTGTCAAACGCCTTCTTGCAGTCCAAGAAAATGCAATCCACCCACCCCTCTCTCTCTTGTCTTACTGCTGTCACCATGTCATAGAACTCCAGTAGGTTTGTGACACAGGATTTTCCGTCCCTGAAACCATGTTGGCTGCTGTTGATGAGATCATTCCTTTCTAGGTGTTCCACCACTCTTCTCCTGATAATCTTCTCCATGATTTTGCATACTATACATGTCAGTGACACTGGTCTGTAGTTTAATGCTTCATGTCTGTCTCCTTTTTTAAAGATTGGGACTACATTTGCTGTCTTCCATGCCTCAGGCAATCTCCCTGTTTCGATAGATGTATTGAATATTGTTGTTAGGGGTACACACAGCGCCTCTGCTCCCTCTCTCAATACCCATGGGGAGATGTTATCTGGCCCCATTGCCTTTGAGGTATCTAGCTCACTCAGAAGCCTCTTCACTTCTTCCTCGGTTGTGTGCACTGTGTCCAGCACTTGGTGGTGTGCCCCACCTCTCCGTCTTTCTGGAGTCCCTTCTGTCTCCTCTGTGAACACTTCTTTGAATCTCTTGTTGAGTTCTTCACATACTTCACGGTCATTTCTTGTTGTCTCTCCTCCTTCCTTCCTTAGCCTGATTACCTGGTCCTTGACTGTTGTTTTCCTCCTGATGTGGCTGTACAACAGTTTCGGGTCAGATTTGGCTTTCGCTGCAATGTCATTTTCATATTGTCTCTGGGCCTCCCTTCTTATCTGTGCATATTCGTTTCTGGCTCTACGACTGTTCTCCTTATTCTCCTGGGTCCTTTGCCTTCTATATTTCTTCCATTCCCTAGCACACTTGGTTTTTGCCTCCCTGCACCTTTGGGTAAACCATGGGCTCATCCTGGCTTTTTCATTAATCCTGTTACCCTTGGGTACAAACCTCTCCTCAGCCTCCTTGCATTTTGTTGCTACATATTCCATCATCTCATTAACTGGCTTCCCTGCCAGTTCTCTGTCCCATTGAACCCCGTTCAGGTAGTTCCTCATTCCTGTGTAGTCCCCTTTCTTGTAGTTTGGCTTCATTCGTCCTGGCCTTCCTGCTTCTCCCTCCACTTGTAGCTCTACTGTGTATTCGAAGCTTAAAACCACATGGTCACTGGCCCCAAGGGGTCTTTCATATGTGATGTCCTCGATATCTGCACTACTCAAGGTGAATACTAAGTCCAGCCTTGCTGGTTCATCCTCTCCTCTCTCTCTCTTGTAGTGTCCCTTACGTGTTGGCACATGAAGTTTTCCAGTACCACCTCCATCATCTTAGCCCTCCATGTATCTTGGCCCCCATGTGGGTCCAAGTTCTCCCAGTCGATCTCCTTGTGGTTAAAGTCACCCATGATCAGGAGCTTTGCCCTGCATGCATGAGCTCTTCTGGCCACTCTAGCCAGTGTGTCAACCATCGCTCTATTGCTCTCGTCGTACTCTTGCCTTGGCCTCCTGCTGTTCTGTGGTGGGTTATACATCACTGCTAATACCACCTTGGGACCTCCTGAGTGAAGTGTTCCCACTATGTAATCACTTTCTTCTCCGCTGTCTCCTCTCTCCAGCTCATCAAAATTCCAGCGATTTTTGATCAGCAACGCCACTCCTCCACCCCCCCTGTTCCCTCTGTCTTTCCTCAGGATTTGGTATCCCGTTGGAAAGATGGCATCTGTTATCATACCTGTAAGCTTGGTTTCTGTGAGAGCTATGATGTGTGTGTCTGTGTCTGTGTGTGTCTGTGTCTGTGTGTGTCTGTGTCTGTGTGTGTCTGTGTGTGTGTGTCTGTGTGTGTGTGTCTGTCTGTGTGTGTCTGTCTGTGTGTGTCTGTCTGTGTGTGTCTGTCTGTGTGTGTCTGTCTGTGTGTGTCTGTCTGTGTGTCTGTCTGTGTGTGTGTGTCTGTGTCTGTGTGTGTGTCTGTGTCTGTGTCTGTGTGTGTCTGTGTGTGTGTCTGTGTGTGTCTGTGTCTGTCTGTGTGTGTCTGTGTCTGTGTGTGTGTGTGTCTGTGTGTGTCTGTGTCTGTGTGTGTCTGTGTGTGTCTGTGTGTGTCTGTGTGTGTCTGTGTGTGTCTGTGTGTGTCTGTGTGTGTGAGAGTCGGAGAGAGAATCAGAGAGAGAGAATCAGAGAGAATCAGAGAGAATCAGAGAGAGAATCAGAGAGAGAATCAGAGAGAGAGAGAATCAGAGAGAGAGAGAATCAGAGAGAGAGAGAATCAGAGAGAGAGAGAATCAGAGAGAGAGAGAATCAGAGAGAGAGAGAATCAGAGAGAGAGAGAATCAGAGAGAGAGAGAATCAGAGAGAGAGAGAATCAGAGAGAGAGAATCAGAGAGAGAGAATCAGAGAGAGAGAATCAGAGAGAGAGAATCAGAGAGAGAGAATCAGAGAGAGAGAATCAGAGAGAGAGAATCAGAGAGAGAGAATCAGAGAGAGAATCAGAGAGAGGGAATCAGAGAGAGAGAATCAGAGAGAGAGAATCAGAGAGAATCAGAGAGAGAGAATCAGAGAGAGAGAATCAGAGAGAGAGAATCAGAGAGAATCAGAGAGAGAGAATCAGAGAGAATCAGAGAGAGAATCAGAGAGAGAGAATCAGAGAGAGAGAATCAGAGAGAGAGAATCAGAGAGAATCAGAGAGAGAGAATCAGAGAGAGAATCAGAGAGAGAAAGAGAGAGGAAATGCTAGCTGCTCTACGCTACATCAGTCACTACCTTACAGCTATATCAGCCTGGGGTAAAAGGTGACAGGTCACCTGTGCTTCTGAGAAAACACAAATGATGATGGTCTCTAGGCACCATGATGGTAATACTTGAGCAGTAGTAGGAATGAATGAGAGAGTGTTGGTACCCAGAGAAGTTGATATCCTTGGGGTGAAATTTCACTCCAAACTGTCCATGAAGAACCACATTGTAAATCTTGCAAAGAAGGCAGCCAGGAAGCTTATTGCACTTCGACGTATCTAGCATCTGTTTGACGGTACAAATTCCAAGATTCTGTAAAAGGCACAAGTACGCTCACACCTTGAGTATGCTCCACTATCTTTGATTGGCTGGCCTCCGCCTCATCTGCGACTTGACAGAATACAGAACAGAGGCAGACGACTCATCTCTCGCCTGGACCCAGCCTGGATAGATCTGTCATTTCAGCAGAGCCTTCAAACACTGGAGGAATATGGGTGGCCTTACTGTTATGTACAAAACCAACATTGTCAAAGTACCACACTTGGCTCCACTCCGAGGACAGTGAGAAGCGAGTTTCGACACAAGATGGGCAGCAAGCAGCAACTTCACTCTAACTGTAACCTTCTCCAGAACATCACTTCATCTTAGATCATTTATTCCCAGGATGACTCGAGTCTGGAATATATTCGTACAGAATATCATCATCCTGCTCCCTATCTATCTCATAACAATAAAAGTGCTTTTAAATGAGCTGATGTAGGTAAGAGCTCTTAGCTAGTAAATAAAGTTAGGAATCTAACCTAACCTTGTAAAACCCTGTGTAAAAAAAATGCGTGCATGGGTGCCTCAAGTACATTATTACATTCATGAGAAAGTGTCATATCAGGGACGATCATGTTCATGCCTGGAGGAACGAGGAGGATCATGATCTTGAATGAGAGGTTAACTTCAGTTCCTTGAAGCAAAGGAATCAAAGACCTTCCCTCTTGTTGTGTTACCCCATATAGACCCCCTCCCTCTCCCCCGGTGTACGTACTCCATATAGACCCCCTCCCTCTCCCCCGGTGTACGTACTCCATATAGACCCCCTCCCTCTCCCCCGGTGTACGTACTCCATATAGACCCCCTCCCTCTCCCCCGGTGTACGTACTCCATATAGACCCCCTCCCTCTCCCCCGGTGTACGTACTCCATATAGACCCCCTCCCTCTCCCCCGGTGTACGTACTCCATATAGACCCCCTCCCTCTCCCCCGGTGTTCGTACTCCATATAGACCCCCCTCCCTCTCCCCCGGTGTACGTACTCCATATAGACCCCCCTCCCTCTCCCCCGGTGTACGTACTCCATATAGACCCCCCTCCCTCTCCCCCGGTGTACATACTCCATATAGACCCCCTCCCTCTCCCCCGGTGTACGTACTCCATATAGACCCCCTCCCTCTCCCCCGGTGTACGTACTCCATATAGACCCCCTCCCTCTCCCCCGGTGTACGTACTCCATATAGACCCCCTCCCTCTCCCCCGGTGTACGTACTCCATATAGACCCCCTCCCTCTCCCCCGGTGTACGTACTCCATATAGACCCCCTCCCTCTCCCCCGGTGTACGTACTCCATATAGACCCCCTCCCTCTCCCCCGGTGTTCGTACTCCATATAGACCCCCCTCCCTCTCCCCCGGTGTACGTACTCCATATAGACCCCCCTCCCTCTCCCCCGGTGTACGTACTCCATATAGACCCCCCTCCCTCTCCCCCGGTGTACATACTCCATATAGACCCCCTCCCTCTCCCCCGGTGTACGTACTCCATATAGACCCCCTCCCTCTCCCCCGGTGTACGTACTCCATATAGACCCCCTCCCTCTCCCCTGGTGTACGTACTCCATATAGACCCGCTACCACCCCCACCCCCCACCCCGCTACCGCCCCCACCCTGTGTACGTACTCCAAAAAGACCCGGTACCCCCCCCGTGTACGTACCCCAAATAGACCCACTACGACCCCCCACCCCCCAATGTACGTATTCCACATAAACCCACTGCCACCTACCCGGTGTACGCCCAGTAACACTGCTACCTCTGCCACCCACCCCTCCGGTGTATGCCCAGTAACACTGCTAACGCTGCCACCCCCTCCCCATGTACGCCCAGCAACACTGCTAACTCTGCCACCCAACCGGTGTACACCCAGCAACACTGCTAACTCTGCCACCCACCCGGTGCACGCCCAGTAACACTGCTAACGCTACCCTCCTCCCGGTATATGCCCAGCAACACTGCTAACGCTGCCACCCACCCGGTGTACACCCAGCAACACTGCTAACTTTGCCACCCACCCGGTGTACGCCCAGCAACACTGCTAACTCTGCCACCCACCCGGTGCACGCCCAGCAACACTGCTAACGCTACCCTCCTCCCGGTATACACCCAGCAACACTGCTAACGCTGCCACCCACCCAGTGCACGCCCAGTAACACTGCTAACGCTACCCCCCGTATACGCCCAGCAACACTGCTAATGCTGCCACCCCCCCGGTGTACACCCATTAAAACTGCTAACGCTGCCACCCCCCGGTGTACACCCAGCAACACTGCTTGCGCTGCCAACCCACGGTGTACACCCAGCAACACTGCTAACTCTGCCACCCACCTCGGGTGTATACCCAGCAACACTGCTATCTCTGCCACCCACCCCGGTGTACACCCAGTAACACTGCTAACGTTGACACCTCCCCGGTGTACGCCCAGCAACATTGGTAACGCTGCCCCCCTCCCGGTGTACACCCACGAAAACTGCTAACGCTGCCACCCCCCAGTGTACACCCAGCAACACAGCTAACGCTGCCACGCCCCGGTGTACGCCCAGCAATCCTGCTAACGCTGACACCTCCCCGGTGTACACCCTGCAACAATGCTAACGCTGCCACCCCCCGGTGCACACCCAGCAACACTGCTAACGCTGCCACCCCCCGGTGCACACACAGCAATACTGCTAACGCTGCCACCCCCCGGTGCACACACAGCAATACTGCTAACGCTGCCATCCCCCCCGGTGTACACCCAGGAAAACTGCTAACACTGCCACCACCGGTGAACGCCCAGCAACACTGCTAACGCTGCTACCCTCCCTCGTGTACGCCCAGTAACACTGTTACCCCCCTGGTGTACGCCCAGTAACATTGCTACCCCCCTGGTGTACGCCCAGTAACACTGCTAACGCTGCCACCCACCCGGTGTACGACCAGTAACACTGCTACCCCCACCCGGTGTACGACCAGTAACACTGCTATCCCCCACCCGGTGAACGCCCAGTAACACTGCTACCCCCCACCCGGTGTACGCCCAGTAACACTGCTACCCCCCACCTGGTGTACGCCCAGTAACAGTGCTACCCCGCACCTGGTGTACGCCCAGCAACACTGCTACCCCCCACCTGGTGTACGCCCAGTAACTGCTACCCCCCCACCCGGTGTACGCCCAGTAACACTACCACCCCCCACCCGGTGTACGCCCAGTAACACTGCCACCCCCCACCCGGTGTACGCCCAGTAACACTGCCACCCTCCACCTGGTGTACGCCCAGTAACACTGGTACCTCCCACCTGGTATACGCCCAGTAACACTGCTACCCTTCCCACCTGGTGTACGCCCAGTAACACTGCTACCCCCCACCCGGTGTACGCCCAGTAACACTGCTACCCCCACCTGGTGTACGCCCAGTAACACTGCTACCCCCCACCCGGTGTGCGCCCAGTAACACTGCTACCCCCCACCTGGTGTACGCCCAGTAACACTGCTACCCCCCACCTGGTGTACGCCCAGTAACACTGCTACCCACCTGGTGTACGCCCAGTAATACTGCTACCCCCCACCCGGTGAACGCCCACTAACACTGCTACCACCCACCCGGTGTACGCCCGGTAACACTGCTACCCCCACCTGGTGTACGCCAAGTAACACTGCTACCCCCACAAGTGTACGCCCAGTAACACTGCTACCCCCCACCCGGTGTACGCCCAGTAACACTGCTACCACCCACCCGGTGTACGCCCAGTAACACTGCTACCACCCACCCGGTGTACGCCCAGTAACACTGCTACCCCCACAATTGTACGCCCAATAAAACTGCTACCCCCCACCCGGTGTACGCCCAGTAACACTGCTACCCCCCCACCCGGTGCACGCCCACTAACACTGCTACCCCCACCCGGTGTACGCCCAGTAACACTGCTACCCCCCCACCCGTTGTACGCCCACTAACACTGCTACCCCCCACCTGGTGTACGCCCAGTAACACTGCTACCCCCCAATCGGTGAACGCCCAGTAACACTGCTACCCCCACCTGGTGTACGCCCAGTAACAATGCTACCTCCCACCTGGTGTACGCCCAGTAACACTGCTACCCCCCACCCGGTGCACGCCCAGTAACACTACCCCCCACCTGGTGTACGCCCAGTAACACTGCTAACCCCCACCTGGTGTACGCCCAGTAACACTGCTAACCCCAAACCTGGTGTACGACCAGTAACACTGCTAACCCCCACCTGGTGTACGACCAGTAACACTGCTACCCCTCACCTGGTGTACGCCCAAAAACACTACCCCCCACCTGGTGTACACCCAGTAACACTGCTAACCCCCACCTAGTGTACGCTCAGTAACACTGCTACCCCCCACCCGGTGTACGCCCAGCAACACTGCTACCACCCACCTGGTGTACGCCCAGTAACACTGCTACCACCCACCCGGTGTACGCCCAGTAACACTGCTACCACCCACCCGGTGTGCGCCCAGTAACACTGCTACCACCCACCCGGTGTGCGCCCAGTAACACTGCTACCACCCACCCGGTGTACGACCAGTAACACTGCTACCACCCACCCGGTGTACGACCAGTAACACTGCTACCACCCACCCGGTGTACGACCAGTAACACTGCTACCACCCACCCGGTGTACGACCAGTAACACTGCTACCACCCACCCGGTGTACGCCCAGTAACACTGCTACCACCCACCTGGTGTACGCCCAGTAACACTGCTACCACCCACCTGGTGTACGACCAGTAACACTGCTACCACCCACCTGGTGTACGCCCAGTAACACTGCTACCACCCACCTGGTGTACGACCAGTAACACTGCTACCACCCACCTGGTGTACGCCCAGTAACACTGCTACCACCCACCTGGTGTACGCCCAGTAACACTGCTACCCCCCACCCGGTGTACGCCCAGTAACACTACCCCCCACCTGGTGTACGCCCAGTAACACTGCTAACCCCCACCTGGTGTACGCCCAGTAACACTGCTAACCCCCACCTGGTGTACGACCAGTAACACTGCTACCCCTCACCTGGTGTACGCCCAGTAACACTACCCCCCACCTGGTGTACGCCCAGTAACACTGCTAACCCCCACCTGGTGTACGATCAGTAACTGCTACCCCCCACCCGGTGTACGCCCAGTAACACTGCTACCACCCACCCGGTGTACGCCCGGTAACACTGCTACCACCCACCCGGTGTACGCCCAGTAACACTGCTACCACCCACCCGGTGTGCGCCCAGTAACACTGCTACCACCCACCCGGTGTACGCCCAGTAACACTGCTACCACCCACCCGGTGTACGACCAGTAACACTGCTACCACCCACCCGGTGTACGACCAGTAACACTGCTACCACCCACCCGGTGTACGCCCAGTAACACTGCTACCACCCACCCGGTGTACGCCCAGTAACACTGCTACCACCCACCTGGTGTACGCCCAGTAACACTGCTACCACCCACCTGGTGTACGCCCAGTAACACTGCTACCACCCACCTGGTGTACGACCAGTAACACTGCTACCACCCACCTGGTGTACGCCCAGTAACACTGCTACCACCCACCTGGTGTACGACCAGTAACACTGCTACCACCCACCTGGTGTACGCCCAGTAACACTGCTACCACCCACCTGGTGTACGCCCAGTAACACTGCTACCACCCACCCGGTGTACGACCAGTAACACTGCTACCACCCACCTGGTGTACGACCAGTAACACTGCTACCACCCACCCGGTGTACGCCCAGTAACACTGCTACCACGCACCCGGTGTACCAGTAACACTGCTACCACCCACCTGGTGTACGACCAGTAACACTGCTACCACCCACCCGGTGTACGACCAGTAACACTGCTACCACCCACCCGGTGTACGACCAGTAACACTGCTACCACCCACCCGGTGTACGACCAGTAACACTGCTACCACCCACCCGGTGTACGTCCAGTAACACTGCTACCACCAACCCGGTGTACGACCAGTAACACTGCTACCACCCACCAGGTGTACGCCCAGTAACACTGCTACCACCCACCCGGTGTACGACCAGTAACACTGCTACCACCCACCCGGTGTACGCCCAGTAACACTGCTACTACCCACCTGGTGTACGCCCAGTAACACTGCTACCACCCACCTGGTGTACGCCCAGTAACACTGCTACCACCCACCTGGTGTACGCCCAATAACACTGCTACCACCCACCCGGTGTACGCCCAGTAACACTACCACCCACCTGGTGTACGCCCAGTAACACTGCTACCACCCACCTGGTGTACGACCAGTAACACTGCTACCACCCACCTGGTGTACGACCAGTAACACTGCTACCACCCACCTGGTGTACGACCAGTAACACTGCTACCACCCACCTGGTGTACGACCAGTAACACTGCTACCACCCACCTGGTGTACGACCAGTAACACTGCTACCACCCACCTGGTGTACGCCCAGTAACACTGCTACCACCCACCTGGTGTACGACCAGTAACACTGCTACCACCCACCTGGTGTACGACCAGTAACACTGCTACCACCCACCTGGTGTACGCCCAGTAACACTGCTACCACCCACCTGGTGTACGCCCAGTAACACTGCTACCACCCACCTGGTGTACGCCCAGTAACACTGCTACCACCCACCTGGTGTACGACCAGTAACACTGCTACCACCCACCTGGTGTACGCCCAGTAACACTGCTACCACCCACCTGGTGTACGCCCAGTAACACTGCTACCACCCACCTGGTGCACGCCCAGTAACACTGCTACCACCCACCTGGTGTACGCCCAGTAACACTGCTACCACCCACCCGGTGTACGACCAGTAACACTGCTACCACCCACCTGGTGTACGACCAGTAACACTGCTACCACCCACCTGGTGTACGACCAGTAACACTGCTACCACCCACCTGGTGTACGCCCAGTAACACTGCTACCACCCACCTGGTGTACGCCCAGTAACACTGCTACCACCCACCCGGTGTACGCCCAGTAACACTGCTACCACCCACCTGGTGTACGCCCAGTAACACTGCTACCACCCACCTGGTGTACGCCCAGTAACACTGCTACCACCCACCTGGTGTACGCCCAGTAACACTGCTACCACCCACCCGGTGTACGACCAGTAACACTGCTACCACCCACCCGGTGTACGCCCAGTAACACTGCTACCACCCACCTGGTGTACGCCCAGTAACACTGCTACCACCCACCTGGTGTACGCCCAGTAACACTGCTACCCCCCACCTGGTGTACGACCAGTAACACTGCTACCACCCACCTGGTGTACGACCAGTAACACTGCTACCACCCACCCGGTGTACGCCCAGTAACACTGCTACCACCCACCCGGTGTACGCCCAGTAACACTGCTACCACCCACCCGGTGTACGCCCAGTAACACTGCTACCACCCACCTGGTGTACGACCAGTAACACTGCTACCACCCACCCGGTGTACGCCCAGTAACACTGCTACCACCCACCTGGTGTACGACCAGTAACACTGCTACCACCCACCCGGTGTACGCCCAGTAACACTGCTACCACCCACCCGGTGTACGCCCAGTAACACTGCTACCACCCACCCGGTGTACGCCCAGTAACACTGCTACCACCCACCCGGTGTACGCCCAGTAACACTGCTACCACCCACCCGGTGTACGCCCAGTAACACTGCTACCACCCACCTGGTGTACGACCAGTAACACTGCTACCACCCACCCGGTGTACGACCAGTAACACTGCTACCACCCACCTGGTGTACGCCCAGTAACACTGCTACCACCCACCTGGTGTACGCCCAGTAACACTGCTACCACCCACCCGGTGTACGCCCAGTAACACTGCTACCACCCACCCGGTGTACGCCCAGTAACACTGCTACCACCCACCCGGTGTACGCCCAGTAACACTGCTACCACCCACCTGGTGTACGACCAGTAACACTGCTACCACCCACCTGGTGTACGCCCAGTAACACTGCTACCACCCACCTGGTGTACGCCCAGTAACACTACTACCACCCACCTGGTGTACGCCCAGTAACACTACTACCACCCACCTGGTGTACGACCAGTAACACTACTACCACCCACCTGGTGTACGCCCAGTAACACTACTACCACCCACCTGGTGTACGACCAGTAACACTACTACCACCCACCTGGTGTACAACCAGTAACACTACTACCACCAACCTGGTGTACGCCCAGTAACACTACTACCACCCATCTGGTGTACGCCCAGTAACACTACTACCACCCACCTGGTGTACGCCCAGTAACACTACTACCACCCACCTGGTGTACGACCAGTAACACTACTACCACCCACCTGGTGTACGACCAGTAACACTGCTACCACCCACCCGGTGTACGTCCAGTAACACTACTACCACCCACCTGGTGTACGACCAGTAACACTACTACCACCCACCTGGTGTACGACCAGTAACACTGCTACCACCCACCTGGTGTACGACCAGTAACACTGCTACCACCCACCTGGTGTACGACCAGTAACACTGCTACCACCCACCTGGTGTACGACCAGTAACACTGCTACCACC
Organism: Cherax quadricarinatus; assembly: GCF_038502225.1. Classification (NCBI taxonomy): domain Eukaryota; kingdom Metazoa; phylum Arthropoda; class Malacostraca; order Decapoda; family Parastacidae; genus Cherax; species Cherax quadricarinatus. The sequence continues at coordinate 45,510,116 of NC_091300.1, forward strand.
CACCTGGTGTACGCCCAGTAACACTACTACCACCCACCTGGTGTACGACCAGTAACACTACTACCACCCACCTGGTGTACGCCCAGTAACACTACTACCACCCACCTGGTGTACGACCAGTAACACTGCTACCACCCACCTGGTGTACGACCAGTAACACTACTACCACCCACCTGGTGTACGCCCAGTAACACTGCTACCACCCACCCGGTGTACGCCCAGTAACACTGCTACCACCCACCCGGTGTACGCCCAGTAACACTGCTACCACCCACCCGGTGTACGCCCAGTAACACTGCTACCACCCACCTGGTGTACGACCAGTAACACTGCTACCACCCACCCGGTGTACGACCAGTAACACTGCTACCACCCACCTGGTGTACGCCCAGTAACACTGCTACCACCCACCTGGTGTACGCCCAGTAACACTGCTACCACCCACCCGGTGTACGCCCAGTAACACTGCTACCACCCACCCGGTGTACGCCCAGTAACACTGCTACCACCCACCCGGTGTACGCCCAGTAACACTGCTACCACCCACCTGGTGTACGACCAGTAACACTGCTACCACCCACCTGGTGTACGCCCAGTAACACTGCTACCACCCACCTGGTGTACGCCCAGTAACACTACTACCACCCACCTGGTGTACGCCCAGTAACACTACTACCACCCACCTGGTGTACGACCAGTAACACTACTACCACCCACCTGGTGTACGCCCAGTAACACTACTACCACCCACCTGGTGTACGACCAGTAACACTACTACCACCCACCTGGTGTACAACCAGTAACACTACTACCACCAACCTGGTGTACGCCCAGTAACACTACTACCACCCATCTGGTGTACGCCCAGTAACACTACTACCACCCACCTGGTGTACGCCCAGTAACACTACTACCACCCACCTGGTGTACGACCAGTAACACTACTACCACCCACCTGGTGTACGACCAGTAACACTGCTACCACCCACCCGGTGTACGTCCAGTAACACTACTACCACCCACCTGGTGTACGACCAGTAACACTACTACCACCCACCTGGTGTACGACCAGTAACACTGCTACCACCCACCTGGTGTACGACCAGTAACACTGCTACCACCCACCTGGTGTACGACCAGTAACACTGCTACCACCCACCTGGTGTACGACCAGTAACACTGCTACCACCCACCTGGTGTACGCCCAGTAACACTACTACCACCCACCTGGTGTACGACCAGTAACACTACTACCACCCACCTGGTGTACGCCCAGTAACACTACTACCACCCACCTGGTGTACGACCAGTAACACTGCTACCACCCACCTGGTGTACGACCAGTAACACTGCTACCACCCACCTGGTGTACGCCCAGTAACACTGCTACCACCCACCTGGTGTACGACCAGTAACACTACTACCACCCACCTGGTGTACGACCAGTAACACTGCTACCACCCACCTGGTGTACGCCCAGTAACACTACTACCACCCACCTGGTGTACGACCAGTAACACTACTACCACCCACCTGGTGTACGACCAGTAACACTACTACCACCCACCTGGTGTACGACCAGTAACACTACTACCACCCACCTGGTGTACGCCCAGTAACACTACTACCACCCACCTGGTGTACGACCAGTAACACTACTACCACCCACCTGGTGTACGACCAGTAACACTACTACCACCCACCTGGTGTACGACCAGTAACACTACTACCACCCACCTGGTGTACGACCAGTAACACTGCTACCACCCACCTGGTGTACGACCAGTAACACTGCTACCACCCACCTGGTGTACGCCCAGTAACACTGCTACCACCCACCTGGTGTACGACCAGTAACACTACTACCACCCACCTGGTGTACGACCAGTAACACTGCTACCACCCACCTGGTGTACGCCCAGTAACACTACTACCACCCACCTGGTGTACGACCAGTAACACTACTACCACCCACCTGGTGTACGACCAGTAACACTACTACCACCCACCTGGTGTACGACCAGTAACACTACTACCACCCACCTGGTGTACGCCCAGTAACACTACTACCACCCACCTGGTGTACGACCAGTAACACTACTACCACCCACCTGGTGTACGACCAGTAACACTACTACCACCCACCTGGTGTACGACCAGTAACACTACTACCACCCACCTGGTGTACGACCAGTAACACTGCTACCACCCACCTGGTGTACGACCAGTAACACTACTACCACCCACCTGGTGTACGACCAGTAACACTGCTACCACCCACCTGGTGTACGACCAGTAACACTACTACCACCCACCTGGTGTACGACCAGTAACACTACTACCACCCACCTGGTGTACGACCAGTAACACTACTACCACCCACCTGGTGTACGACCAGTAACACTGCTACCACCCACCTGGTGTACGACCAGTAACACTACTACCACCCACCTGGTGTACGACCAGTAACACTACTACCACCCACCTGGTGTACGACCAGTAACACTACTACCACCCACCTGGTGTACGCCCAGTAACAGTATCAAGTGTTCCGCTGACCAGACTTAAATACAATACTATATCTTCCACATAACCTTTAAATCCTAACTTCAAATATTACTCAGAGTGCTGTGCATAATATTACCTTTTTTAAGGAACAGCGTGTACTATGGTATTCTCAGTTTCACTATCACGTAAGGAAAAGTAAACTTGAAACTTAGTAATTATTTCAATTTGAACTTAATGAGTGTGTTGACGTACCGTTGTCAATGTTGTGGTGATCACCGTGCAGCTGCTGCGCCGATTAAGTCCCATTTTTATGGAACTTGGCTTTATCACTGTAGATACTCACTTAATCACTTATAATTACACTACACAATGTACCTGGTCAGTACCTGACCAGCCGGACTGTGGTTTATATGTTGCTTTGTGTGCAGCCAGCAGTAACAGTCTGGTTGAACAGGCCCTGATCCACCGCGAGGACTGGCCATGGACCGGGCCGTGGGAACGTTGACTCCCGGAACACTCTCCAGATATACAATATTGCCAGTGAGGTCTTGTGTTGTCCTCGCACTGTCACACCGTAAACACAACTGGCACATATGACCCACGTATGTTAGAAAAGCTGTTAGATAATTAGCTGCTGCCTCAAGAAGACGTCGCCTCGGCCAATAAGAACACAGTATAAGCTGAAACACCAAACATAGACCAATCAGAGTGCGGCATCACCCACTACGAGGACTGACCCGAAACATTTTCTTTCACTGGAAGGCCTGCACATTGTGGATGTACCAATAAGTCATACAGAAAGGAAGACAAGATTATATACACCTAGAAGTATATATCTCTCAGTGTATACACAGTTCAGAAATTACTTGAACCCCTATTTTATGAATTAAAATGTTCTTTAGCCTTAATAACCCACGTGTTGTCAATAACCTTCAAACCTAATAATCAACCATCCAACCTTCAGGGAGGCAGTAACAAGCCACATTTATTGAAGTTGTGTATCTGTGTATTAAATCATGCTCGAAAAAAATGAAAAGTGTCCCAGTAAGATGTGAGTGGATATATATCAGAGCTGAGGATGCAGTGGAAGCTAACAGGAATATTTACACACACACACACACACACACACACATACATACACATACACATGCACACACACACACAGGACAGTCACTGGACACTGGACAAGACACTGGATAGGCTGCAGACCTGGTCCAGCAATTGGCTCCTGGAGTTCAATCCCACCAAGTGCAAAGTCATGAAGATTGGGGAAGGGCAAAGAAGACCGCAGACGGAGTACAGTCTAGGGGGCCAGAGACTACAAACCTCACTCAAGGAAAAAGATTTTGGGGTGAGTATAACACCAGGTACATCTCCTGAAGCGCACATCAACCAAATAACTGATGCAGCATATGGGCGCCTAGCAAACCTCCGAACAGCATTCCGACATCTTAATAAGGAATCGTTCAGTACCCTGTACACCGTGTACGTTAGGCCCATATTGGAGTATGCGGCACCAGTTTGGAACCCACAACTAGCCAAGCACGTAAAGAAAATAGAGAAAGTGCAAAAGTTTGCAACAAGACTAGTCCCACAGCTAAGAGGTATGTCCTACGAGGAGAGGTTAAGGGAAATCAACCTGACGACACTAGTGGACAGGAGAGATAGGGGGGACATGATAACAACATACAAAATACTGAAAGGAATTGACAAGGTGGACAAAGACAGGATGTTCCAGAGATTGGACACACTAACAAGGGGACACAGTTGGAAGTTGAAGACACAGATGAATCACAGGGATGTTAAGAAGTATTTCTTCAGCCACAGAGTAGTCAGGAAGTGGAATAGTTTGGGAAGCGAAGCAGTGGAGGCAGGATCCATACATAGCTTTAAGCAGAGGTATGATAAAGCTCACGGTACAGGGAGAGTGACCTAGTAGTGACCATTGAAGAGGCGGGGCCAGGAGCTTGGACTCGACCCCTGCAACCTCAACTAGGCGAGTACAACTAGGCGAGTACACACACACACACACACACACACACACACACACACACACACACACACACACACACACCTGTTGAGGTTGTATGTTGCAGGGTTCTGAGTTCTGGTCCTGCATCACTGTTAGATACTGGTCACTCACTCCTGCAAGCTATTACCAGAATTAGAGTAGAAATAGCATAGACGAGAGTGTAAGGAGTAAAGCGGTAGTGAGGGATAACGTCAGACACTTAAGCTGAGACAAGCTAAATTTTACAACCTAGCTACTTTCTGTATTTTATAAGTAGAATCGATAAGTGTTAGAAGTATTGGTAAGCTTAGAATTACTGGAATTTACCGGTATTTATTAGCAGTATGAATACTTAGAAGTGGAGGCACACACACACACACACACACACACACACAGGAGAGGACCTAGTAGCGATCAGTGAAGAGGCAGGGCCAGGAGCTGAGTCTCGACCCCTGCAACCACAATTAGGTGAGTACAATTGGGTGAGTACACACACACACATACATACACACACACACACACACACACACACACACACACAGACACACACACACACACACACACACACACACACACACACACACACACAGAACTGGCAGGAAAGCCAGTAAATGAAATGATGGAATATGTAACAACAAAATGCTAGGAGGCAGTGGAAAGGTTTATTCCCAAGGGCAACAGTAACAACGGGAAGACCAGAACGAGCCCCTGGTTTACCCGACGGTGTAAGGAGGCAAAAACAAAATGCAATAGAGAATGGAAAAAGTACAGAAGGCAGAGAACACACGAAAATAGGGAGATCAGTCGCAGAGCCAGGAATGAGTATGCACAGGTAAGGAGGGAGGCCCAACGACAGTATGAAAATGACATAGCATCGAGAATCAAGACTGACCCGAAACTGTTGTGTAGCCACATCAGGAGGAAGACAACAGTCAAAGACCAGGTGATCAGATTAAGGACAGAAGGTGGAGAACTCACAAGAAATGATCAGGAGGTATGTGAGGAGCTGAACAGGAGATTTAAGGAAGTTTTTACAGTAGAGACAGGAAGGGCTGTGGGAAGACAGCACAGAAGGGAACATCAAGAGGGAATATACCAACAAGTGTTGGATGACATACGAACAACTGAGGAGGAGGTGAAGAAGCACTTAAGTGACCTTGACACCTCAAAGGCGATGGGACCGGACATCTCCCCATGGGTCCTTAGAGAAGGAGCAGAGATGCTGTGTGTGCCTCTAACCACAATCTTCAACACATCCCTTGAAACTGGGCAACTACCTGAGAAATGGAAGACAGCTAATGTAGTCCCCATATTTAAGAAAGGAAACAGAAACGAGGCACTAAACTACAGACCTGTGTCTCTGACATGTATTGTGTGCAAAGTCATGGAGAAGATTATCAGGAGGAGAGTGGTCGAACACCTGGAAAGGAACAAGATTATAAATGAAAACCAGCATGGGTTCATGGAAGGCAAATCTTGTATCACAAACCTCCTGGAGTTTTATGACAAGGTATCAGAAGTAAGACACGAGAGAGAGGGGTGGGTAGATTGCGTTTTCCTAGACTGCATGAACGCCTTTGACACAGTTCCCCACAAGAGATTAGTGCAGAAGCTGGAGGATCAGGCGCATGTAAAAGGGAGGGCACTGCAATGGATAAGGGAATACCTGACAGGGAGGCAGCAACGAGTCATGGTACGTGAAGAGGTATCACAGTGGGCGCCTGTTACGAGCGGGGTCCCACTGGGGTCAGTTCTAGGACCAGTGCTATTTTTGATATATGTGAACGACATGATGGAAGGAATAGACTCTGAAGTGTCCCTGTTCGCAGATGATGTGAAGTTGATGAGAAGAATTAAATCGGACGAGGATGAGGCAGGACTGCAAAGAGACCTGGACAGGCTGGACATGTGGTCCAGTAACTGGCTTCTCGAATTCAATCCAGCTAAATGCAAAGGAGGGGCAAAGAAGACTGCAGACAGAGTATAGGCTAGGTGGACAAAGACTACAGACCTCACTCAGGGAGAAAGACCTTGGGGTGACCATAACACCGAGCACATCACCGGAGGCACACATCAACCAAATAACTGCTGCAGCATACGGGCACCTGGCAAACCTGAGAATAGCGTTCCGATACCTTAATAAGGAATCGTTCAAGACACTGTACACTGTGTATGTTAGGCCCATACTGGAGTATGCAGCACCAGTCTGGAACCCACACCTGGTCAAGCACGTCAAGAAGTTAGAGAAAGTACAAAAGTTTGCAACAAGGCTAGTCCCAGAGCTCAAGGGAATGTCGTACGAGGAAAGGTTAAGGGAAATCGGACTGACGACACTGGAGGACAGAAGGGTCAGGGGAGACATGATAACGACATACAAGATACTGCGGGGAATAGACAAGGTGGACAGAGATAGGATGTTCCAGAGAGGGGACACAGGGACAAGGGATCACAATTGGAAGCTTAAGACTCAGACGAGTCACAGGGACGTTAGGAAGTATTTCTTCAGTCATAGAGTTGTCAGCAAGTGGAATAGCCTGGCAAGTGAAGTAGTGGAGGCAGGAACCATACATAGTTTTAAGAAGAGGTATGACAAAGCTCAGGAAGCAGAGAGAGAGAGGACCCAGTAGCGATCAGTGAAGAGGCGGGGCCAGGAGCTGAGTCTCGACCCCTGCAACCACAATTAGGTGAGTACAATTAGGTGAGTACACACACACACACACAAGATTTCACACCTTCCTGTGAGCTGACCATCTAAACCTCACTCCTCCTCTCTCCCTTTCTCACTACCTGTCTCCCTCTCTACCTATCTCTCTACCTATCTCTCTCTACCTATCTCTCTCTACCTATCTCACTCTTTACCTATCTCTCTCTACCTAACATAACAAAAAAAGGCACAATACCGTGACTGGACCGAAACGTCGTCGTAAGCTTCTCTCTTTTATGTGCGGGTTATTTGTGTATCTCTCTACCTATCACTCTCCTCCTATCTCTCTCTCTCTCCCCTCTCCCATCTCTCCCCTCTAACATCCCTTCCCTCTAACACCACCCCCCGTCTAACATCTCTCCCCTCTCCCTTTTCCCATCTCTCTCCCCTCCTCCCCTCTCTCTCTCCCCCTCTCTCTCTTCCATCTCCCCCCTCTTTCCCCCTTCCCCCCTCTCTCCCCCTCCCTCTCCCCCTCTCTCTCTCACTCTCTCTCTCTCTCCCTTTTTCCTTCTCACTCTCCCCCTCTCTCTCTCCTTCTACCTTCCCTTCTCTCTCTCTCTCTCTCTCTCTCTCTCTCTCTCTCTCTCTCTCTCTCTCTCTCTCTCTCTCTCTCTCTCTCTCTCTAAAAAAAATGGTGAGGACTCGCAGGAACCAGGGATTAGATGAGAATGGTTCTAGTAGGGAGGAGTGGATGGAGGAGCAGTAGAAAAGGATGGAACAAGAGTGGTAGAGAAAATTAGGAGAGCTTTCTGAAAAAAATGGAGAAAGAGCTCTCTGTGAAATTGGAAAAGAGGTTGGAGAAGGAGACAGAGAATTGGGAGGCACAAGTCGAAAATGAAGTAGCCAGGATAAGGGTCCTAGAAGTTGAGATAAATAGGTTGAAGCGAGTTACAGGGGCAGTGACCAGAGAAGACACAGCATATGAAGCTGAGAGGCCGAACAGGAAGGAAGGAGATATGAATTATGCTAAGGTCATATCAGCCTGCGAGAAGGGCCAAGGAGTGAAAGGGAAGAACAGCTGGGTACAGATGGAGAAGGTGATAGGTCGAATGCTGAGGCACAACCATGCTATCAAGAGCCACTGGAAAAATAAAGGGAGAAAATGACCACATACAGGCAGGATCCAGAGTCACAGAGGGTGAGGCAATGGGAGGAGGAAAGGGCAAAATCAGTGTTTATCCATGGGCTTCAGGGGAGAGAGGAAAGGACACATACTGAAAGGCGGCAGGAAGAAAGAAAGGAGATTGAGAAAATCATCACGGAAATAGGTGAAGAAGAGATAGACGAGATTGTAAATTTTCAGAGAATAGGGGCGTACCCGAAGGGGAGAAACCGACTGATCAAGCTAATTCTCAGGACAGAAACAGTGCGGAACAGGATCCTCCAAGAGAAACCACGGTTGAAATACATGGAAGAGTAAAAGAGGGTGTTCCTAGACAGAGACAGAACACAAACAGAATGACAGCAGCTGAGGAAGAGGACAAAAAAGCGAAAGGAGCTAGGAAAGGAGACAAGGATAGAACCAGCAGAGGTCAGTCAGAGCAGCAAGGGCAAGCACACACACAACTATCCTCAGAACCCCACAACGTATCACACCATCCAAACACGCACTACAATCCATACCCACAGCTTCCACCCAACACCGAGCTATAGAATCCCACAGTATGCTACCAGGTCTCCCACCCTCACAGGCCCTCCAAATCACAGTGTTAGAAAGGAAACTGAAGGTATGGTACACAAACGCTGATGGAATAACAAATAAGTAGGAGGAGTGGCACGAAAGAGTCAAAGAGGCATCACCGGACATCATAGCTCTCACAGAAACCAAGCTTACAGGTATGATAACAGATGCCATCTTTCCAACGGGATACCAGATCCTGAGGAAAGACAGAGGGAACAGGGGGGGTGGAGGAGTGGCATTGCTGATCAAAAACTGATGGAATTTTGATGAGCTGGAGAGAGGAAACAGAAGAGAAGAAAGTGATTACATAGCGGGAACGCTTCACTCTGGAGGTCCCAAGGTGGTAATAGCAATGATGTATAACCCACCACAGAACAGCAGGAGGCCAAGGCAAGAGTACGACGAGAGCAATAGAGTGATGTTTGACACACTGGCTGCAGTGGCCAGAAGAGCTCATGCATGCAGGGCAAAGCTCCTGATCATGGGTGACTTTAACCACAAGGAGATCGATTGGGAGAACTTAGAGCCATATGGGCTCCAAGATATATGGAGGGCTAAGATGTTCGAGTTCTGGTGACCAGAGCTTTGGTAAGATGGGTAAGGAAGAAGGATGGGTAAGGATGGAAATATTGGAAAAGGGTGGGAGGGGGGGGAGAGGTAGGATATAAAAGGTAAGTGGCCCAACCACTATGATGTAATTTAAAAAGTGTATATGAAATGATAAGATATTCTTTAAGGGGTATAATACTAACCCATCAGAGTCACATAGATATAATAGGTATATAAGTACATGACTCTGAATTGGTAGTAATTATACAGGTTGCAATTGCTTTTTTTTTTTTTTTTTTTCGCGATTGCACAACGGATATTTATACGACAAAAAAAGCAATAATTTTCTGGCAAGTTTATAAGTTCGTGACAATAGCTTCTTAATGGTGGTGTCCAACCATAGTCAATAGCATAATTTTACATTAGAAAGTTATTTAAGATGTCTCCCTAATTGGGGGCGATGATTTTCTCAGTATACATAGAAGGGTTCTGGTGGTATCCAATCTTCTTCGTCAGGTAAGTTGCTCAAAATCATGGGTCGAGGGTAATCATCTTTATGAATAAAACGACGAACCCTCTGTGGGAGAGTCATTCTTTGAGTCCTGTGAGGCGGAGTATTGATGGTGTAATCGGTGGTATTTATCACTTGTATAGGATGTTCTCTATCTGGCATGTATAGTTCTTGCATTGTATAAAGTTGTTTCTTTTTTAGGGTGTCAAGGCGTACATTTACAGCAGTAATATCTTGTTGTATGTGTAAATCTGCCATTTTAACTCTCTCTCCTCCTGGTATCGGTAATAAAGCGAAGAGCTCTATTCTGGACCCTTTGTAACCGTAGCATGTTGGTCTTTGTTGTTAATGACATTGGGACACAAGGGTATTCGAGTATAGGTCTTATTATCATTTTATACAGATGTTTTTTGACATGTTGAGGGGCTTGATTGAATCGAAAGTCTGCTAAGACCGGCTTTGGCTGTGTTGATCTTTTTAGTTACATGAGATGTTGAGTGGAGCAGCCTGTCTATTTCATATCCCAAGATCTTGTTAGGGTTTCTAATGGCTACAGGTGTACCTCTGATTGAGATACCCCCTTTATCTTCGATGGTTGATGCAAAACATCCTATCGTGCTAACAAGGACCTTGTCATGATTAGTCGTAATTCTCCATTTCTTCTCCCAATTAGATGTTCGACGAAGTTCAATATTCATTTTTTCTATGACTCTCTCATACTTGTATTTTCCTGTTACTGGAGTTGATGAGACGACATGAATAACATCATCTGCAAACTGTGTCACAATTGTGTCATTAAACTCTGGTTGAGGAAGGTCATTCACATAAATGTTAAACAGAAGTGGACTGAGACAAGAACCTTGTGGGACACCAGCCGTCGGTATAAAAGGCTCTGTCGACTTGCCATGAAAGGTGGGAATGATTTTTCTTTGAGTTAAGAAATTATAAATTACTCTGAGAAAAGTCCAGTTATGGTCTGGTAGGTCAATGAGTTTGTATATAAGGCCATCATGCCATAAGCTATCAAAAGCTTTATGAACATCTCTGGTGGCAATTAAGGCAAGATTGCCCTGCTGTTTTAGACTTGCTACAGTATCGAAAGTAACATTTATTGCATGACTGGTACCTCTATGTGTTCTAAAGCCAAATTGTTTTTCAGTAAACAAGTGATTAAACTCCATATAGTAATTCAATCTGTTGGAAATGACTTTCTCAAGAACTTTTCCAGTGACTTCAAGTAAAGATATAGGTCTATAGTTCCCAGGTTGGTGGATGTCTTTATTGGGCTTAGCAAGAAAGATCATCCTAGCAGTCTTAAAAACAACTGGAAAATGTCCTGAGGCCAAGATGGCATTAAAGATATTTACCAAGGACTGTTTGCAATTTCTAGGTAGGTACTTTATTTGTTTCATTGTTATTCCAGAGAGGCCAGGGGCTCTATTTCTCATTCTTCTAATAACCTGACTTATCTCTAGTAATGTAATAGGTCTAGTAAGCGGGTGGGTATCTTCTAGAGTTGAAGTATCGATGGTAGGTAGTGGTTGTAGATCATCCAAGTTCTCATCTCTCCATTCATTTACTAACTGATAATGATTATTATTAAATTGACGACTGTTATTGTGAGAGAGAATTTTCTCCCATACATCACCCATCAAATTAGCCTGGTCCTGTGGATCGTCAAGTTTAATTTCAACATCTTCATCATCCTCATCAGTGAAGGTATGAACTAGGTAGTTAGGAGCCTTGTGCTTTGCCCCTAAAAGTTGTCGGATCTTACTCCAAAATTTTGCTGGTTCACGTTTGTACTGATTAGCTTGAAGAACTAGCAATTTCCATAAGTCCCGTTTGTGATGACTAATCATATTAATTAATTCTTGCCTTAATCGGTGCAGTGTAGCTGCTGGTGGTTGTCGCGTTTGAAGATGCCTTCGACATTCTGCTTGATAATTTCTTAAATTATCTCTAATTTCCCTAGTAGGTTTATATTGTTGGTATATCTTTGTGGAAGCTAATTGACAAGTTGCATTAGTAGCTTCAATTATTCGATTATGCAGGGACCTGATTGCATCATCAATTGCAGTGGAAGGTAGATTTTCCAATGACACAATTTCATCCTCACCCAGAAATGCCCTGAAGGGGTCAAATCCTAGGGTGTTAAGATTGGGTTTAGGAGGTACAGGTATTCTAAATGGAGAAGTTTGTAGTTGTATTATAACAGGGATATGGTCAGATCCTACATTTCCACCAGGAGATATACGACAGTGAAAGATGTCACAGTCTCTGTTTGTCAGTACTATATCTGGTGTCCCTGGATGAGGTCCAAGGTACGATTTGAAGAATGGGCCTTGAAATGACAAGTTTCTAGCTGTCATGATATTAAAGAGTTGTTTTCCGTTTAAGTCACCCAGTGGAACACCAGCTCCACAATTGAAGAGGGCAGGGTGATGAGCATTAAAATCTCCAGCTAGAATTGTTGGAATATTTCCTATGTAGAGGAATTGACTCTATATATGGCTGTCTCGGGGGAAAATATCCAGTTCCTATCACTAGTTGTTCATGCGACGTTGTTAGTTCTATTGCAAGAATGTTATCTTCATCCACATGAATATTTTTAAATGTATATCCTAATTTAACCAAGATGGCTACACCACTAAAGGGTCCTCTCGATTTCTCCACAGTACAGTATCCACGTAATTTAATATGTTGATCAACTCTTGCAGCTGTCTCGTTCAGAAGTATAACATCGGGATTGTAGTTATGTAGTTCAACCTCAAGAAGGTAACGGTTATTAAAGAAATGTTGAACATTAAGTTGGAAAATTGTAATCCCCATTATTGCTTTTTCTTCGCTCGTACACTGCGTTCTGAACGCCTGCAAGTAATGTCATGTGTTGTATCTACACTATCCCTGCTGGACTCGTCAAGGGGAGGAGGGAACTTTTGCGTGGATGCTTGTGTATTAAAAATGCCATCATCTTCACTAGAGGCAGTAATATTAACAGACTCATTAGAATCGTTAGAGTCGTTAGAGTCATCATCATAAAACTGAGGTATGCTATTCTCAGTTTCAGGAAGCAGAGGCCCGTGAGAGTTAATGGGAGACTGTGTAGGCTCCAAGGGAATATTAGATAGGCAAGGTGAGTTACCTTGGGAAAGTTCCTGTTCAACAGGATCAGCTACAATAGCGGGAGAGTAGGCACCACTTTCTGGGGCATTGTTATGTTCAGGTGTTGACTTATCGGGTTGAGAGGAGTTGACAACCTGGGTTTGCGAGGAGGGCGATCCCTGGGCCAGGGATGACTTAGGCTTATTTTTAGATGTAGAGTATGGTACATACTTCTTGTTATGAGAAGGCTGGGTCATAATAGCCTTCACATTTTCAGGGATAGTGATGGGAGTGATCCCATTAGCCATTAACAGATCATTTAAAACCTGAGAGCAGAGTTGAATGTCACCACCTGCTGTGTCTTTGGCCATCAAGTACATTAGTTGTGCTCTCGTTATATCCCCGGTGGTACTGGAAAACTTCATGTACCAACACGTAAGGGACACTACAAGAGAGAGAGGAGAGGATGAACCAGCAAGACTGGACTTAGTATTCACCTTGAGTAGTGCAGATATCGAGGACATCACATATGAAAGACCCCTTGGGGCCAGCGATCATGTGGTTTTAAGCTTTGAGTACACAGTAGAGCTACAAGTGGAGGGAGAAGCAGGAAGGCCAGGACGAATGAAGCCAAACTACAAGAAAGGGGACTACATAGGAATGAGGAACTTCCTGAACAGGGTTCAGTGGGACAGAGAACTGGCAGGGAAGCCAGTTAATGAGATGATGGAATATGTAGCAACAATATGCAAGGAGGCTGAGGAGAGGTTTGTACCCAAGGGTAACAGGAATAATGAAAAAGCCAGGATGAGCCCATGGTTCACCCAAAGGTGCAGGGAGGCAAAAACCAAGTTTGCTAGGGAATGGAAGAAATATAGAAGACAAAGGACCCAGGAGAATAAGGAGAGCAGTCGCAGAGCCAGAAACGGATATGCACAGATAAGAAGGGAGGCCCAAAAACAATATGAAAACGACATAGCAAACTGTTATACAGCCACATCAGGAGGAAAACAACAGTCAAGGACTAGGTAATCAGGCTAAGGAAGGAAGGAGGAGAGACAACAAGAAATGACCATGAAGTATGTGAGGAACTCAACAAGAGATTCAAAGAAGTGTTCACAGAGGAGACAGAAGAGGCTCCAGAAAGACTGAGAGGTGGGGCACACCACCAAGTGCTGGACACAGTGCACACAACCGAGGAAGAAGTGAAGAGGCTTCTGAGTGAGCTAGATACCTCAAAGGCAATGGGGCCAGATAACATCTCCCCATGGGTCCTGAGAGAGGGAGCAGAGGCACTATGTGTACTCCTAACAACAATATTCAATACATCTATCGAAACAGGGAGATTGCCTGAGGCATGGAAGACAGCAAATGTAGTCCCAATCTTTAAAAAAGAAGACAGACATGAAGCACTAAACTACAGACCAGTGTCACTGACATGTATAGTATGCAAAATCATGGAGAAGATTATCAGGAGAAGAGTGGTGGAACACCTAGAAAGGAATGATCTCATCAACAGCAGCCAACATGGTTTCAGGGATGGGAAATCCTGTGTCACAAACCTACTGGAGTTCTATGACATGGTGACAGCAGTAAGACAAGAGAGAGAGAGGGGTTGGTGGATTGCATATTCTTGGACTGCAAGAAGGTGTTTGACACAGTTCCACACAAGAGATTGGTGCAAAAACTGGAGGACCAAGCAGGGATAACAGGGAAGACACTGCAATGGATCAGGGAATATTTGTCAAGAAGATAGCAGCGAGTCATGGTACCTGGCGCGAGGTGTCAGAGTGGGCACCTGTGACCAGCGGGGTCCCACAGGGGTCAGTCCTAGAACCAGTGCTGTTTCTGGTATTTGTGAACGACATGTCGGAAGGAATAGACTCTGAAGTGTCTCTGTTTGCAGATGACGTGAAATTGATGAGAAGAATTCACTCCATCGAAAACCAGGCAGAACTACAAAGGGATCTGGACAGGCTGCAGACCTGGTCCATCAATTGGCTACTGGAGTTCAACCCCACCAAGTGCAAAGTCATGAAGATTGGGGAAGGGCAAAGAAGACCGCAGACGGAGTACAGTCTAGGGGGCCAGAGACTACAAACCTCACTCAAGGAAAAAGATCTTGGGGTGAGTATAACACCAGGCACATCTCCTGAAGCGCACATTAACCAAATAACGGCTGCAGCATATGGGTGCCTAGCAAACCTCAGAACAGCATTCCGACATCTTAATAAGGAATCGTTCAGGACCCTGTACACCCTGTACGTTAGGCCCATATTAGAGTATGCGGCACCAGTCTGGAACCCACAACTAGCCAAGCATGTAAAGAAACTAGAGAAAGTGCAAAGGTTTGCAACAAGACTAGTCCCACAGCTAAGAGGTATGTCCTACGAGGAGAGGTTAAGGGAAATCAACCTGACGACACTGGAGGACAGAAGAGATAGGGGGGACATGATAACGACATACAAAATACTGAGAGGAATTGACAAGGTGGACAAAGACAGGATGTTCCAGAGATTGGACACAGTAACAAGGGGACACAGTTGGAAGTTGAAGACACAGATGAATCACAGGGATGTTAGGAAGTATTTCTTCAGCCACAGAGTAGTCAGTAAGTGGAATAGTTTGGGAAGCGATGTAGTGGAGGCAGGATCCATACATAGCTTTAAGCAGAGGTATGATAAAGCTCACGGCTCAGGGAGAATGACCTAGTAGCGATCAGTGAAGAGGCGGGGCCAGGAGCTCGGACTCGACCCCTGCAACCTCAACTAGGCGAGTACAACTAGGTGAGTACACACACACACACACACACCCCTACCTACACACACACACACACACCTACCTACACACACACACACACACACACAAAGACACACACACACACACACACACACACACACACACACACACACACACGAGCGCGCGCGGGCGCGCGCGAGGCGCTAAACTACAGACCTGTGTCTCTGACATGTATTGTGTGCAAAGTCATGGAGAAAATTATCAGGAGGAGAGTGGTGGAACACCTGGAACGGAACAAGATTATAAATGAAAACCAGCATGGGTTCATGGATGGCAAATCTTGTATCACAAACCTCCTGGAGTTTTATGACAAGGTAACAGAAGTAAGACACCAGAGAGAGGGGTGGGTTGATTGCGTTTTCCTAGACTGCAGGAAGGCCTTTGACACAGTTCCCCACAAGAGATTAGTGCAGAAGCTGGAGGATCAGGCGCATGTAACAGGGAGGGCACTGCAATGGATCAGAGAATACCTGACTGGGAGGCAACAACGAGCCATGGTACGTGACGAGGTGTCAGAGTGGGTGCCCGTGACAAGTGGGGTTCCACAGGGGTCAGTCCTAGGACCTGTGCTGTTTTTTGGCATATGTGAAAGACATAACGGAAGGGATAGGCTCAGAAGTGTCCTTGTTTGCAGATGATGTGAAGTTTATGAGGAGAATCAAATCGGTAGAGGATCAGGCATAACTACAAAGAGACCTGGAAGGCTACAAGCCTGGTCCAGCAACTGGCTCCTTGAATTTAACCCTGCCAAAGTCATGAAGATTGGGGAAGGGCAAAGAAGATCGCAGACACCGTATAGTCTAGGTGGCCAAAGACTGCAAACCTCACTCAAGGAAAAATATTTTGGAGTGGGTGTAACACCGAGCACATCTCCTGAGGTGCACATCAGTCAGAACTGCTGCAGCGTACGGGCGTCTGGCAAACCTAAGGATAGCGTTCCGATACCTCAGTAAGGAATCGTTCAAGATTGTACACCATTTACGTCAGGCCCATACTGGAGTATGCAGCACCAGTTTGGAATCCACACCTGGTCAAGCATGTCTAGAAATTAGAGAAAGTGCAAAGGTTTGCAACAAGACTAGTCCTAGAGCTAAGGGGATTTTCCTACAAAGAAAGGTTAAGGGAAATCGGCCTGACGACACTGGAGGACAGGAGGGTCAGGGAAGACATGATAATGACATATAAAATACTGCACGGAATAGACAAGGTGGACAAAGACAGGCTGTTCCAGAGAGGGGATACAGAAACAAGAGGTCACAATTGGAAGTTGAAGACTCAGATGAGTCAAAGGGATGTTGGGAAGTATTTCTTCAGTCACAGAGTTGTCAGGCAATGGAATAGCCTAGAAAGTGACGTAGTGGAGGTAGGAACCATACATAGTTTTAAGATGAGGTTTGATAAAGCTCATGGAGCAGGGAGAGGAAGGACCCAGTAGCAATCAGTGAAGAGGCAGGGCCAGGAGCTATGAATCGATTCCTGCAACCACAAATAGGTGAGTACACACACACACACACACACACACACACACACACACACACACACACACACACACACACACACACACACACACACGTGTGAAAGACAGCAAATGTAATCCCAGTTTTTAAGAAAGGAGACAGACAGCATTAAACTACAGACCAGCAATGTAACTCCACCCCTGCAACCACAGTGTTCAGATCTCCAGCCTCAGCCTCAGCATCATTTTCTTAATAGTTTTTATTACATTCAAGGTGAGCGCTAAATCCGTAGGTGTTATACAGAGCCTAAGGGAATTTGAGGCACTTAAGTTCCATCCATGGAAAAGGAGAGTAGGTCCAATTCCTTGGATTGGGAAACCCCCTCACCGGTATTACGGAACCCCGTTTAAGGTGCGTCTTTCTCATCAATTTTGCCTCGTCTGCAGACACAAAGAACAGAGCAGAAATCAGCAACTACAGATTGTTGTCACTCCTGCCAATCACTGGCAAGATCCTTGAGATAATAATCTCACGACAAATATCAGAGTTTTTTGACTGCTAGCCACTACTTTGTGACCATCAATATGGTTTCAGAAAAGGTTACTCTGATGCTGATCTGTTGTTAAACCTCTCCACTAAGTGGCACCAGTCACTGGATGAATCCAAAGTCAGCTGTGTAGTAGCACTAGACATTGCTGGTGCTTTTGACCGAGTGTGGCACCAGGGCCTCTTAGCAAAACTTCAGGCACTGGGAATTGCAGGGTTTCAGTGATTACCTTCAAGATAGATCTCTCAGTGTAGTTCTCAATGGGACAGAGACAGCAAGACATCCTATTGGGGCAAGTGTTCCACAGGAAAGTGTGCTTGGGGCCATTGTTATGGAATGTCTACTTCAATGGCCTTCTTTATCTCATCCCAGAATCCCATGCATATGCAGACGACTGTACTCTGACATTTACTTATCCACGAGAGGAAATACCAGCTACTGTAAGCTACATCAATCACCAGCTAAGAGCTATATCAGCCTGGGGAAACCGATGGCAGGTAACATTTGTACCTGAAAAAAACAAATGATGATGGTCTCTAGGTACCATGATGGTAATGCTGGAGCAGTAGTAAGTATGAATGGGAGAGTGTTAATACCCGCGGACGAAGTTGATGTCTTTGGGGTTAAATTTGACTCCAAACTGACCATGAAGAACCACGTTGTAAATCTTGCACACAAGGCGGCCAGGAAGCTTACAGCACTTCGACGTATCTCGCATCTGCTCGACAGTAGAGGTTGTAAGATTCTGTACAAGGCTCACACCTTGAGTATACTCCACTTTCCTGGGTTGCCTGCCCTCCTCGTCTGCAACTGCTCGACACAGTAGAGAACAGAACAAAACGACTCATCTCTCGCCTGCACTCATCCTGGATAGCTCTGTCATTTCAGCAGAGTCTTCAGCGCCAGAGAGCTGTTGGAGTCCTTATAGTTATGTACAAGGCCAATATTGTCCAAGTGCCACACTTGGCTTCACACCGAGGACAGCGAAAAGTGAGCTTCTACACAACAAGACGGGCAGCAAGCAGCAACTTCATCTGATGTCATTTATTCCCAGGATGACTCGAGTCTGGAACATGTTCGTACGACATATTAATATCAACGAGATAGTCATTTGATCAAATGAAAATGCTGGCCCACAAATGACTCCAACTTCATCCTGTTCCCTACTTTTAAGTTTCTTAACAATAAAAAGGCTTTCATGTAGGTAACAGCTCTTAGTTTGTAAATAAAGTTAGGAACTCTTACCCTAACCTTGTTAAACCCTGTGTAAAGAAAAAAGTTAGTCCCTGACATATCCCTCTCACCCTCTAACTCTCTCTCTAATATATTTTTATCAAGTGAAATACTTTCCCCAAACCCTTTGCTTGTATTTCTATTGTGTCAAATGCTGTCCAAGAATATGTAGTCTGCCAAGCTTTCTCACAATTTTATCAGTTTCTCACAGAGTTATGAGGTGGAATATCCTCTCTCTCAAACTGTGCTGTCTTTTCTATCCCTTTACATGATATACCTGTTAATATGTTACTCGGGATGATAAATTATGTTTATTGAGAGAAGTTTTGCCTGCGCAGCACTAGTTATCACTCAATACAGAGGTATATTTACTGAGCCGAAGGAGAGGTGTCCCAGTTGAAGACACCGTCACATATGGGCAGGGCCCATAATGGGAGCCTCAGATTTAGCAGTGGAATCGTAGGGCTTATTCCGTATCTACTCAGCAAGTGAAAAGCTTCTCGGTAATAATACACAGGTGTTTGTTCGTTTCTTATTCATCAAAGGCATACTCGGTGAATGTGTCTGAGTCGCAACAACAACAACAACAACAATAATAATAATAATAATAATAATTACTAAAATTACATTATACAACTTACATTAAAATCATACAACTTACACAAACCTAGCTGACATCAGTGACATGCTATATACAAAGCTCCAGATTAAGCAGAGCATTTCGGGCAACTTAGGTTAATTTTGTTCCCCAGGATGCGACCCACACCAGTCGGCTAACACCCACGTACCTATTTACTGCTAGGTGTACAAGGACAGCAGGTGTCTTAAGGAAACATGCCCAATGTTTCTACCCATACCGGGAATTGAACCACGATATTCAGTGTGTGAGCTGAGCGTGCTACCAACCGAGCTACGTATAGTATCAGTCATGCACTTCTCTGTTACATTGCTCCTTGGCCAAATTTTTCCCATATTTTGTAGGTCAAAATACTCTTCTTGAACCTCGTTATTGTGCAGAGTTGCGCACCTCAGTCATGATTAATTAGGGACCTCCCGTATATATCATACTTGCTATGTAATCTATGTAATATTATATTATCAAAAAGGCCACTACCTATCCCACATTATTCCCATCCTTCCTCAAATTCAAGAATTCATTTAGGACAATAACTGTCACTATTATAGTTACAATAACGTGGGATCCGCAGTTTGGATTACGTAACAATCGTCTTCGTAAATTTTCAGTATTAAGTCTCTCGATTTTCTTGTAGTTTCATCTACACTCACAAAAAATCACCAAATTTCGTTCTTTTGACCTCCATTAGCTTGAGAGAGAGAGAGAGAGGGCGAGGTGTACTCACCTATTTGTGGTTACAGAGGTTGAGTCACAGCTCCTGGTCCTGCCTCTTCGCTGGTTGCTACTGGGTCCTCTCACACTACTCCATGAGCTTTATCGTATCTCTTCTTAAAGCTATATATGGATCCTGCCTCCACTACATCATTCTCCATATTGTTCCACTTCCAGACAGCTCTATGACTGAAGAAATACTTCCTAACATCCCTGTGATTCATCTAAGTTTTCAACTACAGCTGTCACCCTTTGTTGCTGTGTCCCATTCTGTCCTTATCCACTATGTCAATTCCTCACAGTATTTTATATGTTCTTATCATGTGTCCCCTATTCCTCCTGTCCTCTAGTGTCTTCAGGTTGATTTCCGTTAACCTCTCCTCGTAGGACACATCCCTCAATTCCGGGACTAGTCTTGTTCCAAACCTTTGCACTTTCTCTAATTTCTTGACGTGTTTAGCCAGGTGTGGGTTTAATACTGCTGCTGCATATTCCAATATGGGCCTGACGTACACGGTGTACAGTGTCGTGAATGACTCCTTGCTTAGATGACGAAACGCTGTACTCAGGTTTGCCAGGCGCCTGTATGCTGCAGCAGTTATTTCGTTAATGTGTGCCTCAAGAGATTCAATTCAATTCAATTCAAGTTTATTCTCTGTAAGGGTTACAATGTGGGGTTTTCAGGTTTGGGGTATTGTGTGCTTTACATGTTATAAAATACTAATTACAGAGGGGGCCACTAGGACACCTTGCATGGCTAGGCATTTCGAGCAGACTTAGATTAATTCTTAACATTAAATCCTTACAGATTATGGTATTAAGGCTAAGTGACTACATCATAATTTGTGAGTTTAGCAATGTGAATGTTTTTGTTTTGGCACAATACAAGGTGTCTATATTTGAGTATCATAGGCAAACTTATGACTAGTTAGGATTTATTATTTTAAGATTAAGATTAGTATTTCTGTGTTTATAGTCAGTGGGTGAGTGAGTGTAATTTTGAACCACCAGGTGGTTATCATGTAGTTAGTTGTCGGGGTGGTTCAGGGAGATAAGATGTTTTCTAACTGTAGTTTTGAAAGTGATGAGTGTGTCTGCAGTTCTAGAGTTTTCAGGTAGGGTGTTCAAGATTTTAGGTCCTTTGAAATACATTGAATTTTTGTAAAGGTTTAGTCGAACACGGGGAATGTCATAGAGATGTTCGTGTCTGGTGTTATGCCTGTGGATCCTGTCACAACTATCAAGAAAGCGTTTTAGGTCAAGGTTAATATTGGAATTTAAGGTCCTGTAGATATAGATTGCACAGTAGTAAGTGTGGATGTTCTGAACAGGGAGTAAGTTTAGATCTATGAAGAGTGGGGGGGTGTGTTGCCAGGGATGGAATTTAGTGATTATTCTTACTGCGGCTTTTTGTTGGGTTATTATTGGCTTTAGGTGTGTTGCTGCATTTGAACCCCAAGCACAGATAGCATAGGTGAGGTATGGATATATAAGTGAATGGTATAGTGTGAGAAGGGCAGTTTGCGGCACGTAGTATCGTATCTTGGAGAGGATCCCCACCGTTTTGGATACTTTTTTGTTATGTGTTGGACATGGGTGCTGAAATTTAGGTTGTTGTCGAGGTATAGGCCAAGGAATTTGCCCTCATTATGTCTGGCAATTAGAGTGTTGTCAATCTTAATGTTAAGTTGCGCAACACCTGCTCTGCTACCAGACATAATATAGTAGGTTTTGCCAGTGTTAAGTGTAAGTTTATTGGCTGTCATCCAAGTCGATATTTTGAGCAGCTCCTCGTTAACAATGGTGTTGAGGGTGGCAAGATTAGGGTGGGAGATGACATAAGTCGTGTCGTCAGCAAAGAGAATGGGTTTCAGGTGTTGGGATATGTTTGGAAGATCATTCATGTAAATGAGGAAGAGCAGGGGTACTAGGACACTTCCCTGCGGAATTCCAGTATCAAGTGGCCGTATTGATGAGGCTGTGTCTTTAATGGTGACATCCTGATACCTATTAGAAAGGTAGGATTTAAAATATGCAAGCGCATGGCCTCTTATACCATAGTGGTCAAGTTTGTGGAGTAGGATGCCGTGGTCTACTGTGTCAAACGCTTTTCTAAGGTCAATAAAAATTCCTAGCGGATATTCCTTATTTTCCAATGCTTTGTAAAGCAGGTCTAGCATTTTTATAATTGCATCATTAGTGCTTTTATTTTTCCTGAATCCAAATTGGCAGGGGTTCGGTATGTTTTGTGACGTTATAAATGAATATAGTCTCCTGTGCACTAGTTTCTCAAAGATTTTGGATAGCAATGGTAAGTTTGATATTGGCCTATAGTTGTTTACGTCTCGGTATGGTGCTTATCCAAGGATCCTTTTCACTGAGTGAGTTTTGCAGCCTTTGAACTCTTAGGCCATACTCCGTCTGCGGTCTCCTTTGTCCTTCCCCAATCTTCATAACTTTGCACTTGTTGGGGCAAAACTCCGGAAACCATTTGTCAGACCAGGCTTGCAGCCTGTCCAGATCTCCTTATAGGCTGACCTTATCCTCTTCTACTTGTATTCTCCTCATTAGTTTCACGTCGTCTGCAAACAGGGACACCTCTGACTGTATCCCTTCATATCATTCACATATACAAGAAACAGCACCGGACTAAGGATTGACCCTTGTGGAACCCCACTCGACATATGCACCCATTCGCACACCTCGCCTCTGTCCAACACGCGTTTCCTTCCTGTCAGGTATTTCCTGATCCACTGCAGTACTTTCCCTCCTACTCTTGCCTGCTCCACTAGTTTTTCAACCAGTTGCTTGTGCAGAACTGTGTCGAAAGCCTTCTTACAGCTCAAGAAGATGCAGTCTACCCATTCCTCTCTCTCTCTCTCTCTCTCTCTCTCTCTCTCTCTCTCTTTCTCTCTCTCTCCTGTCTTACTTCTGTTACCTTGTCATAGAACTCCAATAGGTCAGTGATGCAGGATTTCCCTTCCCTGAAGCCATGCTGGTTGTCATGTATTAGGCCATGCCATTCTAGGTGCTCCACTACTCTTTTCCTGATAATCTTCTCCACATAGCAACACTGGTCTGTAGTTTAATGTAGCCTGTCTGTCTTTCTTAAAAATCAGGACTACATTTGCTGTCTCCCACACCTCAGGTAGTTGTCCTGTTTCGATAGATTTATTGGAGATTGTTGTTAGAGGCACATCAATGCATTTGCTCCCTTTCTCAGGACCCAAGGAGAGATATTATCTGGGTCCACCACTTTCGAGGTATCTAGTTGCCCTAGCAGTTTCATCACCTCATCCTCGGTTGTGTGCACTGTGTGCAGCACTTTCTGGTGCACCCTACCACCACGGTTTTCTGAGAGCCTCTCTTTCTCCACTGTGAATACCTCCCTAAATCTTGAGCTGAGCTCTTCACATACTTATTGGTCATTCTCTATGAGCTCCCCTCCTTCAACCTGATTACCTGATCCTTGACTGTTATTTTCCTCCTGATGTGGCTGTATAACAACTGTGTCAGATTTGGCTTTTGATTCTATGTCATTCTCGTACTGATGCTGGGCTTCTCTCCTCATCCATGCATATTCATTTCTGGCTCTTCAACTCAAACTTCCTGTTTTCCTGGGTACTTTGCCTTCTATATTTTCCCATGCTCTTACACACTTGGCTTTGGCCACTCTACACCTGGTAAACCATGGGTTCACTCTGATCTTCCCATTGTTTTTGTTGCCCTTTTGGTACGGACTTCTCTACTGCCTCCCTGCATTTATTGGTCACGTGTTCCATTAATTCATTTACTGTCTTTCCCTCTAGCTCGCTTACCCACTACACCTCATGTAGGAATTGTCTCAAACTTCTGTAGTCCTCTTTTTGGAAGTTTGGCTACTCCCGTCCTTCTGTGTGTGTACTTACCTAATTGTGGTTGCAGGGGTCGACACTCAGCTCCTGGCCCCGCCTCTTCACTGAGTGCTACTAGGTCCTCTCTCTTCCTGCTCTATGAGCTTTATCATACCTCATCTTAAAGCTATGTATGGTTCCTGCATCCATTACCTCACTTGCTAGGCTATTCCACTTTCTGACTACTCAATGACTGAAGAAATACTTCCTAACATCCCTTTGACTCATCTGAGTCTTCAACTTCCAATTGTGACCCCTTAGTTCTGTGTCCCCTCTCTGGAACATCCTGTCTCTGTCCACCTTGGCTATTGCATGCAGTATTTTGTATGTCATTATCATGTCTCCCCTGACCCTCCTGTCCTCCAGTGTCGTCAGGCTGATTTCCCTTAACCTTTCTTCGTAGGACATTCCCCTTAGCTCTGGAACTAACCTTGTCGCAAACCTTTGCACTTTCTCTAATTTCTTGACGTGCTTGATCAAGCGGGGGTTCCAAACAGGTGCTGCATACTCCAGTATGGGCCTGACATACACGGTGTACAGTGTCCTGAACGATTCCTTACTAAGGTATCGGAAAGCTATTCTCAGGTTTGCCAGGCGCCCATATGCTGCAGCAGTTATCTGATTGATGTGTGCTTCCGGAGACGTGCTCGGTGTTATATTCACCCCCAGATCTTTCTCCTTGAGCGAGGTTTGCAGTCTTTGGCCACCTAGCCTATACTCCGTCTGCAGTCTTCTTTGCCCTTCCCCGATCTTCATGACTTTGCATTTGGCGGGGTTAAATTCGAGAAGTCAGTTGCTGGACGACGTGTCCAGCCTGTCCAGGTCTCTTTGAAGTCCTACCTGATCCTCACCTGATTTAATTCTCCTCATTAACTTCACATCATCTGT
This sequence comes from Cherax quadricarinatus, assembly GCF_038502225.1. Taxonomy (NCBI): domain Eukaryota; kingdom Metazoa; phylum Arthropoda; class Malacostraca; order Decapoda; family Parastacidae; genus Cherax; species Cherax quadricarinatus. Next base: position 45,535,350 of record NC_091300.1, read on the forward strand.
GAACAGGGACACTTCAGAGTCTACCCCTTCCATCATGTCAATCACATATACCAGAAATAGCACTGGTCCTAGGACTGACCCCTGTGGGACCCCGCTCGTCATAGGCACTCACTGTGACACCTCATCACATACTATGACTCGTTGTTGCCTCCCTGTCAGGTATTCTCTGATCCATTGCAGTGCCCTTCCTGTTATACGTGCCTGATCCTCTAGCTTCTCCACTAATCTCCTGTAAGGAACTGTGTCGAAGGCCTTCTTGCAGTCCAAGAAGATGCAATCAACCCACCCCTCTCTCTCGTGTCTTACTTCTGTTACTTTATCATAAAACTCCAGTAGGTTTGTGACACAGGATTAGCCTTCCATAAATCCGTGATGGTTGGCATTTATACTCTTGTTCCATTCCAGGTGCTCCACCACTCTCCTCCTGATAATCTTCTTCATGACTTTGCATACTATACTCGTCAGTGACACTGGTCTATAGTTTAGTGCCTCTTTTCTGTCTCCTTTTTTAAATATGGGTACTTCATTTGCCATCTTCCATACATCAGGTAGTTGCCTAGTTTCAAGGGATGTGCTGAAGATTATGGTTAGTGGTACACACAGCATTTCTGCTCCCTCTCTAAGGACCCATGGGGAGATATTGTCTGGTCCCATTGCCTTTGAGGTAACAAGGTCCCTTAGCAGCTTCTTCACCTCATCCTCAGTTGTGTGTATGTCATCCAACACTTGTTGGTATATTCCTTGTTTGTGTCCCCCTCTGTTATCTGTGTGTGTGTACGTGTGTGTGTACTCACCTATTTGTGGTTGCAGGGGTCGAGTCACAGCTCCTGGCCCTGCCTCTTCGCTGATTGCTACTAGGTCCTCTCTCTCCCTGCCCCATGACCTCTATCATACCTCGCCTTAAAACTATGTATGGTTCCCGCCTCCACTACGTCACTTTCTAGGCTATTCCACGGCCTGACTACTCTATGACTGAAGAAATACTTCCTAACATCCCTTTGATTCAACTGAGTCTTCAACTTCCAACTGTGACCTCTTGTGTCTGTGTCCCTTCTCTGGAACATCCCGTCTTTGTCCACCCTGTCTATTCTGCGCAGTATTTTATATGTCGTTATCATATCTCCCCTGACCCTCCTGTCCTCCAGTGTCGTCAGGCCGATTTCCCTCAACCTTTCTTCGTAGGACAATCCCCGTAGCTCTGGGACTAGTCTTGTTGCAAACCTTTGCACTTTCTCTAATATCTTGACGTGCTTGACTAGGTGTGGATTCCAAACTGGTGCTGCATACTCCAGTATGGGCCTGACATAAATGGTATACAGAGTCTTAAACGAATCCTTACTGAGGTATCGGAACGCTATCCGTAGGTTTGCCAAGCGCCCGTATGCTGCAGCAGTTATCTGATTGATGTGCGCTGCAGGAGATATGCTCGGTGTTATACTCACCCCCAGATCTTTTTCCTTGAGTGAGGTTTGCAGTCTTTGGCCATCTAAACTATATTGTGTCTGCGGTCTTCTTTGCCCTTCCCCAATCTTCATGACTTTGCATTTGGCAGGGTTAAATTCAAGGAGCCAGTTGCTGGACCAGGCTTGTAGCCTGTCCAGGTCTCTTTGTAGTCCTGCCTGACCCTCATCCGATTTGATTCTTCTCATTAACTTCGCATCATCTGCAAACAAGGGCACTTCTGAGTCTATCACTTCCGTTATGTCATTCACATATACCAAGAACAGCACAGGTCCTAGGACTGACCCCTGTGGAACCCCGCTTGTCACAGGCGCCCACTCTGACACCTCGTCGCGTACCATGACTCGTTGTTGCTTCCCTGTCAGATATTCTCTGATCCATTGCAGTGCCTTTCCTGTTATGTGTGCCTGATCCTCTAGCTTTTGCAGTAACCTCTTGTGAGCAACTGTGTCGAAGGCCTTCTTGCAGTCCAAAAATATGCAGTCGATCCACCCCTCTCTCTCTTGTCTTACTTCTGTCACCTTTGTTTGTGACACAAGATTTTCCTTCCCTGAAACCGTGCTGGTTGTCAATTATACACTTGTTTCTTTCCAGGTGCCCCACCACTCTCCACCTGATGATCTTCTCCATGACCGTGCATACTATACACGTTAGTGATACGGGTCTGTAGTTTAGTGCCTCATGTCTGTCTCCCTTTTTAAAAATTGGGACTATATTTGCCATTTTCCATACCTCAGGGAGTTGCCCAGTTTCAAATGATGTGTTGAAGATCTTTGTTAATGGCTCACACAATATCTCTGCTCCCTCTTTAAGGACTCATGGAGAGATGTTGTCTGGTCCTACTGCCTTTGAGGTGTCAAGTTCACATAGCAGCTTCTTCACCTCCTCCTTGGTTATATGTGCCTCATCCAGCACTTGCTGGTGTGCCCCCCTGTTCTGATTTCCTGGAGTCCTACTGGTTTCCACTGTAAATACCTCTTTAAATCTTGTGTTGAGCTCCTGACATACCTCTTGGTCGTTTCTTGTGAATTCCCAATCACTCTTCCTCAGTCTGATTACCTGGTCCTTGACTGTTGTTTTCCTCCTGATGTGGCTGTACAACGGCTTCGGGTCAGTCTTTACTTTTGATGCCATGTCATTTTCATATTGTCTCTGAGCCTCCCTTCTTATCTGTGCATATTCGTTTCTGGCTCTTCGGCTGATTTCTTTATTTTCCTGAGTTCTCTGTCTTCTGTACCTTTTCCATTCTCTATTACACCTAGTTTTTGCCTCCCAACACCTTTGAGTGAACCAAGGACTCGTTCTGTTCTCCCCATTATTTCTGTTTCCCTTGGGAACAAACCTCTCCTCTGCCTCCTTGCATTTTATTGCCACATAGTCCATCATTTCTTGTACTGGTTTTCCTGTCAGTTCCCTCTCCCACTGAATGTCTTGAAGGAAGTTCCTCATGCCTGAGTAGTTCCCCCTTTTGTAGTTTGGTTTTTCCCAGCCTATTCCTGCTACTCTCTCCACTTGGAGCTCAACTATGTAGTCGAAGCACAGAACCACATGATCACTAGCTCCCAGGGGCCTTTCATACATGATACCCTCGATGTCCGAACTACTCAAGGTGAATACAAGGTCCAGCCTTGCTAGTTCATCCTCTCCTCTCTCTCTGGTAGTCTCTCTAACATGTTGATGCATGAGGTTTTCCAGTACCACATCCATCATCTTGGCTCTCCATGTTTCGGGACCCCCATGGGGCTCCAGGTTTTCCCAGTCAATCTCCTTGTGATTGAAGTCACCCAAAACTAGTAACTTTGCTCCCCCCATGTGTGCTCTCCTGGCCACCTCGGCTAGTGTGTCGACCAATGCTCTGTTGCTCTCATCGTATTCTTCTCTTGGCCTCCTGCAGTTCCGTGGTGGGTTGTACATTATTGCAATTATCACCTTATGTCCCTCAGACTGGATTGTTCCTACTAAGTAGTCCCTTTCGCCCGTGCCATCCATTCCTTCCATTTTCTCAAAACCCCTGGTTTTTAATGAGCAGTGCAACTCCTCCTCCCCCTCTCCTCCCTTTGTCTTTCCTGAGGATTTGATATCTGGATGGAAAGATTGAATCCGTTATTATTCTGGTGAGTTTTGTTTCTGTGAGTGCTATTATGTCTGGGGATGTCTCCTTGATTCTTTTGTGCCACTCCTCATACTTGTTTGTTATCCCATCTGCATTTGTATACCACACCCTCAACTTCTTTTCTAAGACTGTGGTCTGGGAGGTATATTGGGGTTGGGGAAGTGGGAGACCTGGTAAGGAACTATGGGTTGTTGCTGTGGGGGTGGAGTTTGTAATGTAGTGGGTGGGGGCATTGGATGTGGCATGGGTGTTTTGATTTCGAGTGTTTGGTTGCACTGGGGTTGACCTGGTTGGGAGGCTTCTATAGGAAGTTGTGAGGGAGGCTGTATTTGATCTTCTTCCTGGGTCTGGGATCTCCTGTCTGTCTACTCCATCCCCTCTCTTTCCTCCGTTCGCCTTTGTACCATCTCTCTCAGTTTCTTCCTTTCTTCTTGTGTTCTGTCGTGGTCGAGATACACCTTCCTGTATGCCGGCATGTCCCTTAATCGTGCTTTCTCCTGCAGGATCCTGGTCCGAGTCGCTTCTGCCTTGAAGGTCACTTTCACTGGCCGGGTTCTTTTTTTTTACAAACCCCCCTATTCTCCGAAAATTTTCCAGCTGGGTCATGTCGTCTTCTCCTATTGCTTTCATGATGCTTTCACTTGCTTTTTTTCCCCTTGTTTTCTTGCTTCATATGTTTCCCCTTCAACTTCCTGGAGCCCATACACAAAGACTGACCTCACCCTTTCATTCTCCCACTGCATATCCCTGTGTATCCCCTCATTTAATTTGGTTTCCTCCACTGCAGCTTTCCTTTCTTCAGTTTCACTGGCTAATGTACTTGGGCTCAGTGGCCTGTCATTTTCCCTTCTCGGCTTTCCTTGGGCTCTGTTGTTGTCTGTTAGGGCCTCCACATAAAGCTTAGCTCTTTCATTTACTACAGTCTCCTCTGATATAGCTTCTCCATGCAGTTGTGCCCCTTCTTTCCCTACAGTCCCCTTATTTGTGGCTGAGGTAGCAGTCTCTGTTGTCAATCCCAAAATGTTCTTTAGTTCTTTAGGCTGTTTCAGATTTTTCAGTGTGTGTGTACTCACCTAGTTGAGGTTGCGGGGGTCGAGTCCGAGCTCCTGTGTGTGTGTGTGTGTGTGTGTGTGTGTGTGTGTGTGTGTGTGTGTGTGTGTGTGTGTGTGTGTGTGTGTGTGTGTGTGTGTGTGTGTGTGTGTCTGTGTGTGTGTGTGTACTCACCTAGTTGAGGTTGCAGTGGTTGAGTCCAAGCTCCTTGCCCTGTGTGTTTGTGTGTGTGTGTGGAAGAAGGGAGGGAGCTGAGAGAGTGGAAATCACTGGAACACGCTGCTGGACCAAACGAAGCCACTTATACCTAGTTCAGAGTCACCGTTATTGTCGGGACAACCAGCCTGCCATGTTGGCTGGGTCAGGGGTGGTGGTGGACTGAGGCAGGTTGCTAGGGAACTGATGCTGCAGTAACTAAGTTTATTTACGTGCAATCACAAATAAATACAATTAAACAGGTTTTAGGTAATTCCGTTTGCCAAGAATAAAGTGCCTAGGAACTGAGATAAGTGATAATGGATGAGTTAATGAGGGGAACTGTGGTATTACAAAAACAGGCAAATAAATAAAGGGTTTTTATACCTGGCTGTAAATCAAGTCTCCATGATAAGGAACATTCCAAGTAAATAAAGGCAAAGGCAAACAGGAAAGCTGTAGCTTTTAGTACCCGTATATTTACAATATATATACAATGTGCAATAAATGAGCCGAATGATAATGAGCAAGAGAGTAAAGAGGCATTCACATGAGTTGGTTTTACACTTCAAGATAGACCAGTATTGTAAGAGTGTACTTGAGCAGCGTCAGTGAACGTCTACCCCCAGCCAAGTGTGGAAGTATAACATCAATCCGGCCGAGGGCAAGCTCTCACACAACTGGTTTATGTTAAACTGGACCCCAATGGAAATAAGTCACTCTGTCTGACTTTTTTGGGTTATCCTAGGTTCTCTACACATATGCTGCTATGTATGATAATTCTATGTAACTGTATTTGTGTATACCTGAATAAACTTACTTACTGACAGCAAATCGAAATAATCAGGGTCCCGAATACAAACTACTGTAACATAACTACCAGTTTGGCTGGTCTAAAGGGTATACAGGAATGCATGTGTGATGATAGCTGAATAAATTGGAAGTACTTGGTCCACGCCTCAGGGTGAAGGAGGATATAGAGATGATGGAGAGCTATGTACCGAGGAGGACTGAGATGTGTGTGTGTGTGTGTGTGTGTGTGTGTGTGTGTGTGTGTGTGTGTGTGTGTGTGTGTGTGTGTGTGTGTGTGTGTGTGTGTGTGTGTGTGTGTATTCACCTATATGTACACATCTATATGTGGGTGTAGAGGTCGAGTCTCAGCTCCTGGACCTGCAACTTCACTGCTCACTACTGGACTCCATTTTCTCTGGTTTCGAGAGCCCTATCGTACCTCTTCTTAAAGTTATGTATATATCCTGCCTCTATCATTCCACTGTCAAGGTCACTCTACTTCATGAGGTTGAAAAAATACGTCCTAACATCTACGTGACTCGTCATTTTTCTCATCTTCCAATTCCGCCCTCTTGTTCCTGTTTTTCATCTCTTGAACAGTCTATCCCTGTCCACTCCACCAATGCGTGTCCGTAAGTTATTATCATTTCACCCCTGGTATCTCTGTACTCAGTCATCAGATTTAGCTTTGCTGGTCTCTCATAGATCACACTTCCTTATATTCCTGTGAATCATCTATTTTTATCTTACACCAGTCCCCTTGATCCTGGTCATCTTAATTTAAATACTGTCCCTCTCTGCCCTACCAATTCCTCTTAAGATTTCATATGTAGTAATCATGTTCTCCTTTATCCTTCTCTCCTCTAAGGTCGTCCTTCAACCTCTCTTCATAATGCATTCCTCTTAGTTCTGGTGTTAGTTTGGTTGCAAACCTTTACTTACTTGACCAGATAGACTGCATGCTGCGTTTGTGAACTCAATGGTTGTCCTAACTTACGTTGTATATAATGTTGCTGCAGCAGTTGATGTGCGCCTCAGGGGTTATACTCAGTATGATACTCGCCACAAGGTCCTCTTTGAGTAAGGTTTGCAGCCTTTGACCCCGAGCCTGTACTTTATCTGCAGTCTTCTTTATCCTTACCCAAGCTTTATAACTTTGCACTTAGTGAGGTTAAACTCCAGGAGCCATTCGTCAGACTAGGCCTGCAACCTGTCCAGATCCCTTTGTAGCCTTTCCTGTTCCTCGTCCACTTGTATTCTCCGCATTAGTTTCACGTCGTCTGCAAACAGGAACACCTCTGAATCTATCCCTTCTGTCATATCTTTCACGTATACAAGAAACAGCACCAGCCCTAGAACTGATCCTTCTGGAACCCCACTCGTCACAAGTATCCATTCCGACGCCTTGTCACGGACCGTCGCTTGTTGTTTCCTTCCTATCAAGTATGCATTGCTTTACCTGTTATTCCTGCCTGCTCCTATAGCTTTAGTACCAGTCTCTTTTGCAGTACATCATCAAAAGCCTTCTTACTGTCCAAGAAAATGCAATCCATCCATCCCTCTCCTGTTTTACTTCTGTTATCTTGTAGAATTCCAGTAGGTTTGTGACACAGGATTTTGCATCAGTGAAGCCGTGCTGGTTGTCATGTATGAACCATCTCCTTTCTAGGTGCTCCACCTAGCCTTCCTTTTTATCCATGCATTCTCGTTTCTGGCTGTGTGTGTGTGTGTGTGTGTGTGTACTCACCTAGTTGTACTCACCTAGTTGAGGTTGCGGGGGTCGAGTCCGAGCTCCTGGCCCCGCCTCTTCACTGATCGCTACTAGGTCACTCTCCCTGAGCCGTGAGCTTTATCATACCTCTGCTTAAAGCTATGTATGGATCCTGCCTCCACTACATCGCTTCCCAAACTATTCCACTTACTGACTACTCTGTGGCTGAAGAAATACTTCCTAACATCCCTGTGATTCATCTGTGTCTTCAGCTTCCAACTGTGTCCCCTTGTTACTGTGTCCAATCTCTGGAACATCCTGTCTTTGTCCACCTTGTCAATTCCTCTCAGTATTTTGTATGTCGTTATCATGTCCCCCCTATCTCTCCTGTCCTCCAGTGTCGTCAGGTTGATTTCCCTTAACCTCTCCTCGTAGGACATACCTCTTAGCTCTGGGACTAGTCTTGTTGCAAACCTTTGCACTTTCTCTAGTTTCTTTACGTGCTTGGATAGGTGTGGGTTCCAAACTGGTGCCGCATACTCCAATATGGGCCTAACGTATACGGTGTACAGGGTCCTGAACGATTCCTTATTAAGATGTCGGAATGCTGTTCTGAGGTTTGCTAGGCGCCCATATGCTGCAGCAGTTATTTGGTTGATGTGCGCTTCAGATGTGCCTGGTGTTATACTCACCCCAAGATCTTTTTCCTTGAGTGAGGTTTGTAGTCTCTGACCCCCTAGACTGTACTCCGTCTGCGGCCTTCTTTGCCCTTCCCCAATCTTCATGACTTTGCACTTGGTGGGATTGAACTCCAGGAGCCAATTGCTGGACCAGGTCTGCAGCCTGTCCAGATCCCTTTGTAGTTCTGCCTGGTCTTCGATCGAGTGTATTCTTCTCATCAACTTCACGTCATCTGCAAACAGGGACACCTCAGAGTCTATTCCTTCCGTCATGTCGTTCACAAATACCAGAAACAGCACTGGTCCTAGGACTGACCCCTGCGGGACCCCGCTGGTCACAGGTGCCCACTCTGACACCTCGCCACGTACCATGACTCGCTGCTGTCTTCCTGACAAGTATTCCCTGATCCATTGTAGTGCCTTCCCTGTTATCCCTGCTTGGTCCTCCAGTTTTTGCACCAATCTCTTGTGTGGAACTGTGTCAAACGCCTTCTTGCAGTCCAAGAAAATGCAATCCACCCACCCCTCTCTCTTGTCTTACTGCTGTCACCATGTCATAGAACTCCAGTAGGTTTGTGACACAGGATTTCCTGTCCCTGAAACCATGCTGGCTGCTGTTGTGTGTGTGTGTGTGTGTGTGTGTGTGTGTGTGTGTGTGTGTGTGTGTGTGTCTGTGTCTGTGTCTGTGTCTGTGTCTGTCTGTGTCTGTGTCTGTCTGTGTCTGTCTGTGTCTGTGTCTGTCTGTGTCTGTGTCTGTCTGTGTCTGTGTCTGTCTGTCTGTGTCTGTCTGTCTGTCTAGAGTTTGTGACGTGGATTAGAGTTGGAATGTGGTGTGGGTGTGTGAGTTTCAGTGGATAAGTGGAAGTTTGTAATCTGCCTTGGAGGATCAACATAGGTGGGTAAGTGGAGAGCAGAATAGTGTGGGTTACAGTGGAATGAGTGGCTGAAGCTAGTGGGAAGTGTATCTGCTATGGTTGCAGGGCAATGTGTTTTCTGAACCAGTGGTAGTAGGAAAAAAAATCCCTATATGATTTGTCCTATTTGGCAATCAAATTAATAATATTAAATGCCGAAAGATGGCTAACCCTTCACATAGGCAAACTGCTCTGCATCCTTTTGGCAGAGATAGACAAAACTTTCCCGAAAATCTGTGTAGTCTGCAGAGAAAGTAACAGATGAAGTCACGTTTGGATTGCATGGAATCTCTGTGAAAAATATGGTCACATGGATCATGCAATTACTTAAACCCTCAACCACTATTGATATAAAATCAAGAAAATGTTTTTGGGCCTGCCAAAATGAGATACACCTGCCAAAATCACACAAGCCAGGTATCCCATTGAGGCCCATATCCTTGGGAATAGGCAGTGCTCCCCACCAACTCTCAGGGATTCTCACTAAACACCTCTCTAAACTGTTGGGCACAATCAGTCCAGCACATCTCAAACACTCGGGTGATCTTCTCACTCGCATTCACAACATCAACATCAGGAACAAGAAACTCTCCAGCCTTGATGTAACTTCCCTATTCACCAAAATACCTACTACACAAGCCATCGATCTCTTATGCAGGAAAATTGATGATTCACTTGATCTTCCTATTCCAACCAGCGATTTCATCGACCTTGTTGAACTGTGTTGGCTTTACGTGTTTCTCTTTCGAAAATCACCTCTTTCAGCAGACTTTCAGACTACCCATGGGTTTGCCACTTAGTGCCATCCTGGCAAACCTATACATGGAATATCTGGAAGCCGAGCGATTTTCCACTATTATTCCCTCTTCTGTCACCTGGCTCCATTATGTTGATGACATTCTCATCATAACTCCCAGACGCTTCAAAGTTCAAGGTCTCCTACACAAGCTCAACCAGGTCGAACCCTCTATCCAGTTCACACTAGAAGAAGTCGACAACACTCTTCCTTTCCTTGATGTTCTTCTCTGCAAAGCTGACCATGAACTTTGTTTTAAAGTCTATCGAAAACCTACCAACCAACACAGTCTTCTCCACTTCTACTCTCACCAAGACAACAAAACTAAACGTGGTGTAATTATAGGCTTTTTCCTAAGCACACTCAGAATCTGCAACCGTGAGTTCCTTGAGGAGGAATGCTCTCTTATTGAACAAGTATTTTCTAAATTTCACTATCCTCGTCACTTCATTAGAGACTGCAGATGATGGGCTTTAAACATCTTTAACACACCCAGAGAAGACACTGCCGAGAAGAGATATATAGAGCTCCCAACCAACTCCATTGCCAAACACATTTCCAACATCTTTTCCAATACCTCATTCCAAGTATCTACCTCCACATCAACCACCATCAAGGACATTACCAGTAATAGACAGGACAAGCTTCAATTCTCTGCAGGGGTATACACAATCCCTTGTAATGACTGCAGCAAATTATACATAGGCAAAACATCCAGAGACCCCAAACAAGTATTTCAGAGCACCAGTATGCAGGTAGATCTGACGATCCAAGGAATGCCTGTGTTCAACACCGAAATTCACACACCCATTTAATCAGCTACAGAAACGCAAGACTTATCGCCAGAGAAGACAACACTCAATACGAAAGAATCCTGGAATCATCACTTATCTGTATATCTAACAACTTCAACCAGAACAACGGCTTCTATAAAATAGCTGAATCCCTTACCAAGAAACTTCTTCATCGCTATCCCACATAAGAACATGAGAATGGAGGAACACTGCAGAAAGTCTACTTATATGCTTATCCGATCTCTTTTTAAAGCTACTCAAGGTTCTAGACTCTATCACCCTACTCGGAAGATTGTCACATGCATCATTCTCCACCTGACTCCATCCTATAAATACTCACATACCTTTTACCTAGGTAGATCTGTTTGTGACTTGATAAAGCCCACTGTGTGGGCGAAACGTTGTCAATAAAGGATCATGTTATATTGCTTAAGTGTTAATATTTCCAATGCCATGAGCTGCCACTTTAACAGTCTCTGGTGAGGTACTCTATCAAAAGCCTTACTAAAATCTAAATAAACAATATCGAATTCTTTATCATGATCAACGGCCTCAAAAGCTTAACTGAAGAAAGTTAATAAATTAGTCAGGAACGGCCCCTCGTGAATCCATGCTGAGTATCATTGATCAAATTATGTTTATCAAGATGGCTTCTTATAATATCAGCTATAACTGACTCTAGTAATTTGCCTACAATTGAGGTCAGGCTTACTGGGCAGAAATTTGACAGTAAAGACTTGCCCCTTGGTTTAAAAATAGGAATTACACTGGCCATCTTTCACATATCAGACACTATACCTGTTTGAAGAGATATATTAAAAATATTAGTCAATGGTTCACAAAGTTCCAGTTTGCATTCCTTAAGAACCCATGAAAAAAGTTCATCAGGGCTCGGGGATTTATTTTGCTTCAATCAATCTATCTATTTGATAACTATATCTCTAGTGACTGTGATGTTACATAATTTACCTTCTTCAGGCCCACTATAAAAATTAATTATTGGGATATTGTTAGTGTCTTCCTGTGTAAAAACCGAGAGAAAATAGTTATTAAAAATAGAGCACATTTCATTCTCCTACTCAGTACGATGCCCAGAGTTTTTTCAAGGGGACTTATCTTATCTCTAACTTTTGTTCTATAAACCTGGAAAAAACTTTTGGGTTAGTTTCTGAATACCTAGCAACTTCATTTTCATAGTCCCGTTTAGCTTTTCTTATCCTTTTTAATCTCCCTCTTAATGTGAATATGTTGGTACATAAGATAACCCTCACCTCTTTGGATGCGCCTATAAATTCCTTTCTTCTGCCCTAAAAGATGTTTTTGCCTATTATTCATCCATTTCGGGTCATTTCTATTCGATCTTATTTTTTTATAGGGAGTAAATGTTCTTTGGGCAGCATGTATAGTGTTAATAAATTATTATAATCAAAGAAAGCGCTAAACCGACAAGGGTCATACAGCTAGTGTTTAAAAAACTGTCATACTGATAGCTCTCTTCGTTACCCCACGCCACACGATAGGTGTTTCTAAGCTCATTGTAATCCCTACCATCATACTTCCATTCAATGTTATAGGTAATTGATTTGTGGTCGCTTGTGCCGAGTTCCTCTGTAATTTCTAAATTATTAACAAGGGTGTCTTTGTTTGCCAGAACCAAGTCAAGCAGGTTATTACCCCTTGTAGGTTCTGAAACAAACTGCTTTAAAAAAACAATCCTGAACCACCTCTAAGAAGTCGTTAGACTCTAAATTCCCAGACAAGGAATTCCAATCAATCTGACTAGAGTTAAAGTCCCCTAGAATCACTACATTATCATGCCTTGTGGCCCTAACAATTTCCTCCCACAGTAGTCTTCCTTGGTATCATGCCTTGTGGCCCTAACAATTCCCTCCCACAGTAGTCTTCCTAGGTCCCTATCCATGTCTGGGGGGATATATCACGCCTAAAATCAGTTTTTCGTACCTCTCTGAAAATTCTACCTAGACTCAGTATGCATTCTTTCAAACTTTATACCCATTTTTTAAGCAACAATTCAAGTGATCTTGGATATACTGTTCCGTCCCACCCCCCTTTCCGATACTTCTGTCTACTTGGAACAACTTAAAACCTTGAATATGACATTCAGCATGCATGACCCGATTTTTCATATTAAATCAGGTCTCAGTTATGGTAAATACATCGGTGTTACCCGCACTTGCAACTAATTTCATTTTGTCCATCTTATTCTAGCATTACTGTCCTTATCACCTAGTGCCACTGGATTCCCAATATTCACCAATAACCCAACCTCACTCTTCCGATAACTGGTTTCCCTAAAACTCACGCTGTCGCTACACTAAGACTTCAATGCTTTCGCACAAAAACCCATACCACTATTTCTAGTTTAAAGCCCGAACAGCTCCCTCCACTGCATTAGCCAGGGCCCCCACCCCAAACCTAGATAAGTGAACCCCATCCCTGGCATACATGTCATTTCTTCCATAGAAGAGGTCCCAGTTGTGTATGAATGTTACTGAATTTGCCTTACAGTGTTTGTCCAGCCAGCAATTGATACAAATTGCCCTGGACAATCATTAATTTTCAACTCTTCTGGGAAAAATGCTACATGTCAGAGGGTTCCCACCCTTCTTCCTAATTATCTCTATTGCAGTCCTATACCTGCTAATCAGGTCTTTACTCCTACATCTGGCAACATCATTGCCTCCTGCATCGAGGCAGATAATAGGACTGCTCCCATTACCTTCCATGATGTCGTCTAGACGGCAAACAATATCCTTCATCCCAGCCCCAGGAAAACATACTTTCTGCCTCTTCTTCCTGTCTCTAGGACAAAAAACCCTATCCATAAACTTAACTTGACTGTCCCAGTAATCTGTTTGCATTATTACATATGCTTAGGCTTTGCTGTCTTGGTTTAAGGTTGCTGCTTACCATAACCCCCAAGTCCTTTTCACATTCTGTATGGCTAAGTTCTACATTATTCAGTTTATAAGTGCTAGGGTTATGAACATCCCCAAGCTTCAGAACTCTACATTTATCTACAATGAACTGCATCTGCCACTTTTCTGGCCAGGAACTGAGTTTGTCTAAATCCTCCTGAAGTTCCGTGACATCTGCATCTGAATCAATTATCATACCTATCTTCGTGTCACCAGCAAATTTGCTTATATCACTAGTAATTCCCTAGTCAAGGTCATTGATATATATTATATACAACAATGGGCCTAAAACCGATCCCTATGGAATGCCACTTGTTACAGATCCCCACTCATATTTAACCCAATTTATGTACACAATCTGCTTCCTGTTGGTGAGCCATGACTCGATCTAAGAGAGCACTTTTCCCCCAATGCCATGAGCTGCCACTTTCTTTAATAGTAGGGCTCTGGTGGCCTAGTGGTTAACGCTCTCGCTTCACACGGCAAGGGCCTGGGTTCGATTCCCAGCCAGAGTAGAAACATTGGGCGTGTTTCTTTCCACCTGTTGTCTATGTATCAGTAAAATAGGTACCTGGGTGTCAGTCGACTGGTGTGGGTCGCATTCTGGGACACTGACCTAATTTGCCCGACATCCGGAGCATAACAAGGGGCTTTCTATATAGTAGTATGTCATTGTTGTCAGCTAGGACTGTATACCATGTACATGTAGTAAATAAAGATATTATTATTATTATTATAGTCTCTGGTGCAGTACTCTATCAAAAGCCTTACTAAAATCCAAATAAACAATATTGAATTCTTGATCATGATCAACAGCCTGAATAGCTTTACTGAAGTTAGTGAATTAATTTGGCAGGATCCATGCTGAGTATCATTAATTTTAATAAAATTATACTTATCAGAATGGCTTCTTATAATATCAGCTATAATTGACTCTAGTAATCTGCCTAATTTGTATCATTATCATGATCCCCCCCCCCCATCCCTCCAGTGCCATCAGTTTGATTTCCTTTAACCTATCCTTCTTAGCTCTAGGACAAGTCTTGTTGCAAACCTTTGCATTTTCTCTAATTGCTTGAGGTGCTTGACCAGGTGTGGGTTCCATACTGGTGCTGCATATTTAAATATGAACCTGACTTATAGGGTGTACAGTGTCTTGAATGACTCCTTACTCATGTGTCGACATGATATTCTTATGTTTTCCAGATGCCCATATGCTGCAGCAGTTATTTGGTAGATGTGTGCCTCAAATGTGCTTGGTATGATACTCATCCCAAGATCCTTTTCCTTGAGTGAGGTTTGCAGCCTTTGGCCCCGTAGCCTGCACTCCGTCTGTGATCTTCTTTGACCTTCCCAATCTTTATGACCTTACACTTGGTGGGGCTAAACTCCAGGAGCCAATTGTCGTACCAGGCTTGCAGTCTGTGCAGATCCCTTTGTAGTCCTACCTGATCCTCATCAATTTGAATTCTCTGCATTAGCATCACATCGTCTGCAAACAAGGACACCTCTCATGTCATTCACATATATCAGAAACAGCACCAGTCCTAGGATAGACCCTTGTGGAACCCTGTTCGTCACTTATGCCCACTCCAAGCACCTCGTCTCGTACAATCTACAGCTTATCAAGGACCACCTTCGCCTTAACATACGTAGTGATGACCTAAAGGATTGCAAACTGATGGGCTACCAAGCAGGTAAAAAAACAGTGCTGTTAAAATTCCAAACTAGCCTACAAAGAAACAACCTACTAAAAACAACTATTTCTATGAAAACTGATGTTTACGTCAATAAGTGCCTTACCAAAACGAGACAAAACCTTCTTTATCGGCTAAGAAAATTGCGCTATGCCCAAAAAATCCACCAGTGCTTTGTGAGGGATGGAAAAATAGCAGTTAGGAAACAGCCCACTGAGGCTGGACTAACAGAATCAGAGTAAAGTGCAGATAAAACCCATAGTCCACCGTTAGTGTTATACAGTGGACCCCCGCATAACGATTACCTCCGAATGCGACCAATTATGTAAGTGTATTTATGTAAGTGCGTTTGTACGTGTATGTTTGGGGGTCTGAAATGGACTAATCTACTTCACAATATTTCTTATGGGAACAAATTCGGTCAGTACTGGCACCTGAACATACTTCTGGAGTGAAAAAATATCGTTAACCGGGGGTCCACTGTATTGCCATAAATTTGTGCCCCCCTAAAATTCTAATACCCCAACTACTTTTAATTGTCATTGTTGTATTCAACGACCATTCTACCTCATAGTCTTAACCCTTTCAGGGTCCAAGGCCCAAATCTGGAGTCACGCACCAGTGTCCAAGAATTTTCAAAAAAAAAATTTGTTATTTTTTCTTATGAAATCGTAGAGAATCTTTTTGTGAAGGTAATAAAACAAAAAGTACGAAATTTGGTGGAAAATTGACGAAATTATGCTCTCGCGAATTTTGATGTGTCAGCAATATTTACGAATCGGCGATTTTGCCGACTTTGACTCCCATTTTAGGCCAATTACATTATTCCAGTCAACCAAATTCTTAGCTATTTCACTAGTATTACTTCTATTCTATCGATTGAGCACAAGAAATCGCCAAGTCAACTGTTTCAACTACAAAATAAAGTGATCGGAAATTGTTAATTTGGCCAATTTAACACAAAGTTCAAAATATTCCAATTTCAAAATAGGGTCCAGAATGAACAATGTAGGCATTCCTGGCACTAAACTAACATTTCCTCTTTTCATTAGTTATGTTTTGAGGCTTTACAAATAAATTCCATTTTGATTTTTTATTCACATAATGAATTTTTATTCACACCAAAAAATAGAAGATTTACTGTTATGCAATACTGTAATAATTGTATAAATATCATCACCATATTTGTGAATGTATATTAGACCCACCAGCTGACATGTATTAGACGTGTGAGGTCGTTTGTTTACTCTTGAATATCGGCAAATATTTAACATTTCTGCTACTTTGAGCTCAGTTTCAAGCCATTTCCAGTGCTAAAACCAATCAAAATCATCTCTATTTCTGTAATATGTCTTCCATTCTATCAAATGAGACCAAGAAATCGCAAATACAACTATAAAAAACATACGAAAAAACACTGCAAAGTTGCTGTTTTAATCGAAAAATCATGATTTCATTTTTTTCTCTCATTATACACAGTGTGCTGCATGATCTGTTTTATGTGGTGCACACATACCACATAGATGTATTCTCTCATATCTAGGCCCAAATGTACCACTCACAGTTTATCAGAGTGAGCTGAGCTCATGGCGTAGATCTACGGTTTGGACCCTGAACGTAAAGCCGTAGATCTACGGGACGGACCCTGAAAGGGTTAATTGTGTTTATATCTACAGAATCTATCTCCTTTTTTACAACTTATCACATCACTGTTCCATCTTATTTTATTATAAACTAACCATAACTTGTCTTCAATAATTCTACCTCACTTTAAAAAATACTCAATTGCCCAATTTTATTCTAAATCCCTATTATTGCCCAATTTTACTTTAAACTATATTGATCAAACTTATTGTAAACTTCTTTTATTGACCATTTTTATTCCATACTTTTTAAACTAGTATTTTCAACTACAACTTTTATATTATCCTGTCTACCATCTTACTAGCATATTATAACCAAGTCATTGCCATTTTTATTTTTATCATTTTTTTATTATTATTATTATTATTTTGCTACCTTAATTTGTGTATTTTATCCTGTCAATTTAAATCTAATTATGCTCTAATTCTTGTAAACAACTTATATAAGACCTTAGTGCAATTACAATTGAGAGTCTTGTTCCTTCATTATATTATTAGATTAATCACAGTTTTACTCTAGCTCATTCTAGCTCAATACATAGTCAATACCAAATTCACTATACTAGACCATAGTGCAATTACTAGTGAGAGACTGGTGCTATTTGTAATTTGTATTTTTATATTATTAGACTAAACCTAGTTGTACTATAGCTCTTTCTAGCTCAATACATAGTCAATACCAAATTCACTATATTAGACCATAGTGCAATTACTAGTGAGAGACTGGTGCTATTTTTAATTTGTATTTTTATATTATTAGATTAAATTCAGTTGTACCATAGCTCATTCTAACTCAATACATAGTCAATACCAAATTCACTATATTAGACCATAGTGCAATTACTAGTGAGAGACTAGTGCTATTTTTAATTTGTATTTTTATATTATTAGATTAAACCTATTGTACTTTAGCTCATTCTAGCTCAAAACATAGACTCCACAAAAGTCAATATTAGACCTTAGTGCAATTACAAGTGAGAGTCTTGTTCTATTTTTAATTTGTATTTTTATATTACTAGTTTATACCTAGTTGTACTTTAGTTCATTCCAGCACAACACATAGACAACATCAACTTCATTATGTGTAGTAGTGACTATACCCTACATGACCAAAATACTCTAGCTATATACTTGTCCAAACTTCCTACCACTACAGATATCAGTACTAGAACTCAACACACAACTCAGGATATAAATAACCATAATTTAAACCTAGAAGATGATTGATCACATTGACCCTGATCTAAACCTCCATAATCTGACACCCAATCAAAACCTATTGGAAAGTAACTGCCTTTATTACACAGCATCACAAGCCACCACCATCCTAAACAATGCTAAAAGTCTATCAGTACTTAACTACAACATCAGGTCCTTAAGCAAACACTATGATGACCTCCTAGCACTCCTTGAATCACTAAAGACACCCTTCTCCTGCATTATTCTTACTGAGACCAGGCTTAAACAGGACACAATAGATATCTACCCTCTACCAGGATACACAGCAATTCACAACTGCAGACCAAACCAAGTTGGGGGTGGTATTGCAATCTATTACTCTAACCAATTATCTTGTCTTAGCACCACTTGCTTTAGTGATGAATATGGGGAATACATTTTTGCTAATTTTACTGTAAAAAACTTTAAGACGCCTATAACAATCGGTGCCATTTACCGGATACCTCACACAAACATCCCAAATTTCAGTGAGAAATTAAAGTCACTAATAACAGACAAATGAATAAGCACCACCTTCTCTTAGCTGGAGACTTCAACATCAACCTTGGCTTACTAGATGATCAGCCTGTAACTGATTTCATCAACAAGATGAACAACACACTTCTCATACCAACAATAACTAAACCAACCAGGGTCACAGACAAGTGCAACCATAATAGACCACATATGGACCAATATACTAGCCCCCCTTAAATCAGGGATAATCACAGATAGCACTACAGACCACTACCCTACCTTCCTCCTGACAAACATTAGTAAACCACCACTTGAATACAACAAAGTCTCATTTAGACTCCATGACAAGGCCTCAGTAAGGAAGTTCACAGCTGACCTAGAGACTGTTGATTGGCCTACAGAATTCTCCAAGGCCAATGGTATTGATGACTGGACAGACATTTTTCTTAACAAATTACTTAGACTATACAACAAACATTGTCCTATAAAAACAAAACAGATCACAAACAAACGGCTTGGTTGCCCATGGCTAACCAGCACCATTCTGAAATCCATTGACAAGAAACACCAATATGAAAAGCAATATAGACAGGGCTTAATACACAAAGATACTCTTAAACACTATTCATCAGCTCTCACCAAAGTAATAAAGAAAGCCAAACAACTATACTACTCCAGTAGATTCACAGACACTAGAGGAGATATAAAAAAGACCTGGAAAACACTCTCTCAGATTCTAGGGACCCACAAACTGAGAAAAACCAAGAATATTGTCCTAACTAAACCTAATGAAACACCACTACATCCCACTGACACAGCTAACAAGATAAACGACTTCTTCTCAAACATAGGATCTAATCTCGCCAGTAAAATCCCACATACCAATGCCCATGCCGGGGACTACCTAGATGGGAATTTCCCTAATTCCTTCTATCATTGCACCAACTGAGCCCACGGAAGTCATTGAGATTATAAAGTCACTTAAAAATAACTCGGGGAATCTGTCTCATGTCCCACCATTACTGTACAAGCGAGCGGCCCATGTCCTTTCGCGTGCAATTTCATTACTTTTTAACAAGTCACTAGAGACTAGCACCTTCCCGAAACTACTCAAGATGGCAAGGGTTACACCAATACATAAAGGTGGTGACCCTACAGACTTAAACAACTATAGGCCAATATCTAACTTACCATTGCTATCCAAAATCTTTGAGAAACTCGTGCACAGGAGACTGTATTCATTTATAACAGCTCAAAACATACTCAACCCCTGCCAATTTGGATTCAGGAAAAATAAAAGCACTAATGATGCAATCATAAAAATGCTAGATCTGCTTTACACAGCATTGGAAAATAAGGAATATCCACTAGGTATTTTTATTGACCTAAGAAAAGCTTTTGACACAGTAGACCACGACATCCTACTCCACAAACTTGATCATTACGGTATAAGAGGCCATGCGCTTGCTTATTTCAAATCTTACATTACTAATAGGTATCAGTACGTCACCAGCATCAGCAACACGGCCACTTGATACTGGAGTTCCGCAGGGAAGAGTCCTTGGTCCCCTGCTCTTCCTCATATACATCAATGACCTTCCAAACGTATCCCAACACCTGAAACCCATTCTCTTTGCTGATGACACGACTTATGTCATCTCTCACCCTAATCTTGCCACCCTCAACAACATTGTGAATGAGGAGCTGATTAAAATATCGACTTGGATGACAGCCAATAAATTTACGCTTAACACTGACAAAACCTACTATATTATGTTTGGTAGCAGAGCAGGAGATGCACAAATTAACATTAAGATTGACAACACTCTAATTACCAGAAATAATGGGGGAAAATTTCTAGGCTTATACCTTGACAACAACCTGAATTTCAGCACCCATATCCAGCATATAACCAAAAAAGTATCCAAAACGGTTGGGATCCTCTCCAAGATACGATACTACGTGCCGCAAAATGCCCATCTCACACTATACCACTCACTTATTTATCCATACCTCACCTATGCAATTTGTGCTTGGGGATCAACTGCAGCAACACACCTAAAGCCAATAATAACCCAACAAAAAGCTGCAGTAAGAATAATCACTAAATCCCATCCCTGGCAACACATCCCCCCACTCTTCATAGACCTAAACTTACTCCCAGTTCAGTACATCCACACTTACTACTGTGCAATCTACATCTACAGGGCCTTAAACTCTAATAACAACCTTGACCTAAAATGCTTTCTTGATAGTTGTGACAGAACTCACAGGCATAACACCAGACACAAACATCTCTACGACATTCCCCGTGTCCGACTAAACCTTTACAAAAATTCAATGTATGTCAAAGGCCCTAAAATCTGGAATACCCTACCTGATAACTCTAGAACTGCATACACATTCATCACCTTCAAAACTACCATTAGAAAACATCTTATCTCCCTGATAAACCCCATCAACTAACTACACGAATACCACCTGGTGGTTCACACTTACACTCACTCACTCATTCATTTGACCATAAACAGAAATATTAATCTCAATCTTAAAATAATGAATCCTGTGATACTCCAATACTGAAACTATGTACTTTGCCAAAACAAAAGCATTCACATTGCTAAACTCACAAACTAGTATTTAGTCACTTAGCCATAATACCAACTTACCTCATAATTTGTAATATTTTACAATTAAGAATAAAACTAAGTATGCCCGAAATGCCTAGCCATGCTAAGCGTTCTAGTGGTACACTCTGTAATCATAATTTTACTACATGTAACCCACACAATAACCAAATTTCTGTAAACTCAGCATTGTAATCCTTATAGAGAATAAACTTTGAATTTGAATTTGAATTTGAATCACTCGTTTCCTTCGTGTCGAGAATTCTCTAAACCATTGCAGTGCCTTTATGGCTGTTATTCCTGCCAGCTCCTCTAGCTTTTGCACTAATCTCTTGCCCAGAAATGTGTCGAAAGCCTTACAGTCCAATAAAATGCAGTCTACTTATCCCTCTCTCGTCTTACTTTGCCACCTTGTCGTTAAATTCCAGTAGGTTTGTGACATGATTTTCCTTCCCTGAAACCATGCTGGTTATCATGTATAATCTCATTCCTTTCTAGGTACTCCACCAATCTTCTCGTGTGTGTGTGTGTGTGTGTGTGTGTGTGTGTGTGTGTGTATTCACCTAATTGCACTCACCTAATTGTGGTTGCAGGGGTCGATTCATAGCTCTTGGCCCTGCCTCTTAACTGGTCACTACTAGGTCTCTATTTCCCCCTGCTCCATGAGTTTTATAATATGTCTTCTTAAAGTTATGTATGGCCCCCTGCCAAACTAGCGGTTAAATAGTTAACCTGCCGGCCGGCAGTACCACTGGGTACGTCATCAAACCCAATGTGGGGACTGCTGAGCCGGCCTTAGAGCATTATGTACCTGAACACCTCACGGTACGCATCTAAGCAGTATGTACCTGAACACCTAATGGTACACATCTACTGGCTTTAGAAGCATTAAGTACCTGAACACCTCACGGTACGCATCTAAGCAGTAGGTACCTGAACACCTAATGGTACACATCTACTGGCTTTAGAAGCAGTAAGTACCTGAACACCTCATGGTACGCATCTACGCAGTAGTTACCTGAACACCTAATGGTACACATCTACTGGCAGTAGAGTATTCTATTGGCTTCTACTGATTTTAGAAGAAGCGCTCACCGCAGCTCACTGAGTCTGTTGGCCTCAGTTATTTGACGGCCGCATTCAGTGAGCTTGCAACATAGTGTGTGCTGCATCGGAACCTTGCGGTGTGTCAACTAGTCTTGAAGGTGGTAGACAGTACTCGCCAGACCATCTTACGGTGTACTTCTACCGGCCTTGGAGAGTATTTACAGGACTACCGGTGATGTCTGCGGACTCGCCGCCTACGCTGGTCAACTGTGGGCCGGAGTCATCTGATGCTGTTTTAGTGGGACATTACATGAAGAAAAGGTTGGAGTGTTACACTGAACTGGGCTAGGACCGTAGTGTGACACTTAAGCAAGTATGGAATGGAACACTGAGATATGCTACAGGACCGTAGTGGAACACTGAGAAGAAAAGGGTGTCATGTGACACTGACGATGGTCAGGTTGTAGTGTACATTGAACAGTATCATGTGACTGGCCTCGAGAAAGACGCTGTGGGTGATAGTGTGCGACGCAGAGACAAGGGTGTCAAGAGTGACACAGTAGAGATATTGTGTATGAGGCAGAGAAAAGGGTGTCGTGTGACACAGAAAAGGGTGTCTAGTGGACACGGTTGAGCAGGAGCATCATTACACAGAAGAATGGGTGTCAAGTGACACAGTTGAGAGGGAGCGTCACAACACACCACGGATAAGTGTTGTGAGAGACACGGAGCGTCATAAGGAGTTGATTGTAATTTATTATCGTAAATGTTACTTAATTTATTATTTTAGCATAGCTATATATATATATATATATATATGACACAGTAGTGTCAAAGAAGTTGTACCCTGTGTAGGGTCACAAATAATTATTTATTTTAGTAAAATGCTAATTATAATTTATTATTGTAACATGTATATACATATATTTTAAATACCTATAGACCAAAGATTGATTTTTATATTATATTAAAGATTAATTGATTTTAATGTTGTATTATGTATCCCGAACTCTTTATTACAAAAGGAGTAAAACTACCATCTTTAAAAATAACTTTTTTTGTAATACACACACATGCTTCCTATACGGCCAGAGATGACTTGCGGCCATGTTCATCAGAATACTGGTAAATAACATTCAAGGACAGTATCCGCCATTCAGTATTCATTTTGAGGAAATATCACTCGCTAAGTCAACTATCATTGTGAAGCTACAAAAATGGTCCCTGGCAAGAAAGAGGCAACCAAAATCCAGCTTTACTTCCTGAAGAATATCCTTTCCATCTTCAAGGAGATTCCAACAACTACAAAGGAGAACATCCACAATACATGTTTATGACATGATGTGTCAGAGCCTGATAAAGGTGATGCCCAGATATTTGAAGTGTAATGCAATAGCTGTGAAACATGACTGAAACTTCTCTTCAGTATTTATTGTGAGCATCAACCTTTAACTTTCAGTCAGATATTTAGTCTTAGGGGATACAGTAACAGGAACTCATCTATCTGAACCCTGACAACCAGGTCTGGTGCACTTGCCATTTGTGCTTGTTTCAGATCCACACTGACACCTGCAATCCAAGTTATCACTGGCAAAAAGTGCTCAAAAATCTAAGGTATTAGAATTTTAAAGGCTACTTTAAATACAATAGCCTAACAGCCTCAATCAGGCATCTAGTTCAGAAGCTCCAGCCACAAATTGATTTCTTTTATATTTTTGAGTAGCAAGTTCTAAGAGACAGATGCTGCAGTCTCTAAGCTTAAAAAAGATCAAATGATAGAAGATTACTGGAATGCCACTTCCTCCTCCAAGTCTGTGACTGATACCTACAGGTACCTATCATGCCCAAGCATTGCCAAGACTGAATTCATCTCAACATAGATAAATGAAGAATAAAAAATCTGTACATCAATGCCCAGCCTGTCACTAAAGAGATATGCTCCTGGTGACCGCAATATTACTGAACTACGTCTTGTAAAAGATGCTCTTCAAATACTATATCCTGTCAACCCCCAGCCAGAGAGTACAGTATTGTCTGAACATGGGATATGAAGGCATTTGAACTGCCCATGTTACTTATTTAAAAAAAATACAAGAAAAAGAGCAAAGAGAAAAGAAAGAAGAGGAAGCTAAGTGAAAGCAAGAGAAATCAGAGAAAGCAAGGAAAGAAAAAAATAGATGGCAGTATTAAAAAACAGGTCTTTATCCAAAGCCAAGGAAGATCCGTTACAAGAAGAATAAGGACATTAGAGCACTCCAGGAAGATTTGAGTAGACTGATGCAGTGGTCGGAGAGGTGGCAGATGCAGTTTAATATAGACAAATGCAAAGTTCTAAATGTTGGACAGGACAATAACCATGCCACATATAAACTAAATAATGTAGATCTTAATATTACGGATTGCGAAAAAGATTTAGGAGTTCTGGTTAGCAGTAATCTGAAACCAAGACAACAGTGCATAAGTGTTCACAAAGCTAATAGAATCCTTGGCTTTATATCAAGAAGCATAAATAATAGGAGTCCTCAGGTTGTTCTTCAACTCTATACATCCTTGGTTAGGCCTCATTTAGATTATGCTGCACAGTTCTGGTCACCGTATTACAGGATGGATATAAATGCTCTGGAAAATGTACAAAGGAGGATGACAAAGTTGATCCCATGTATCAGAAACCTTCCCTATAAGGATAGACTAAGGGCCCTGAATCTGCACTCTCTAGAAAGACGTAGAATTAGGGGGGATATGATTGAGGTGTATAAATGGAAGACAGGAATAAAGGGGATGTAAATAGTGTGCTGAAAATATCTAGCCAAGACAGGACTCGCGGCAATGGTTTTAAGTTAGAAAAATTCAGATTCAGGAAGGATATAGGAAAGTACTGGTTTGGTAATAGAGTTGTGGATGAGTGGAACAAACTCCCAAGTACCTGACCTGACCTGACTAGGTTGGGTGCATTGGCTTAAGCCGGTAGGAGACTTGGACGTGCCTCGCATGGGCCAGTAGGCCTGCTGCAGTGTTCCTTCATTCTTATGTTCTTATGTTCTTAATGCAAGTGCCGAAAGTGTTCAGTTCTTTTCAGACAGTGCCGAAAGTGTCCAGCTCTTTTCAGACAGTGCCGAAAGTGACCAGTTCTTTTCAGACAGTGCCGAAAGTGTCCAGCTCTTTTCAGACAGTGCCGAAAGTGTCCAGTTCTTTTCAGACAGTGCCGAAAGTGTCCAGCTCTTTTCAGACAGTGCTGAAAGTGTCCAGTTCATTTCAGACAGTGCCGAAAGTGTCCAGTTCTTTTCAGACAGTGCCGAAAGTGTCCAGCTCTTTTCAGACAGTGCTGAAAGAGTCCAGTTCTTTTCAGACAGTGCTGAAAGTGTCCAGTTCTTTTCAGACAGTGCCGAAAGTGTCCAGTTCTTTTCAGAGTGCCGAAAGTGTCCAGCTCTTTTCAGACAGTGCTGAAAGTGTCCAGTTCTTTTCAGACAGTGCTGAAAGTGTCCAGTTCTTTTCAGACAGTGCTGAAAGTGTCCAGCTCTTTTCAGACAGTGCTGAAAGTGTCCAGCTCTTTTCAGACAGTGCTGAAAGTGTCCAGCTCTTTTCAGACAGTGCTGAAACTGTCCAGTTCTTTTCAGACAGTGCTGAAAGTGTCCAGCTCTTTTCAGACAGTGCTGAAAGTGTCCAGTTCTTTTCAGACAGTGCTGTTTAGGAATATTTAACAGTCAATACATTTTACATCATTACTAAGCAAAGCTTACCTGACGTGTATGAATTACATTCAAGTAGCAGCAGCAGTGATACACTCACATCTTGAACATTAATATTAATTACAAGTTTTAGGTTTAAACTGGCAACCTTACTCTTTATGAAGGTTGGTAGCAGCTTTCATTGTCTTGTGTAGCAGTAATTACATTTTTACCAAACTGTAGATTTCTTATATTTAAATTTTTTCATCAATTTTTATTCTTATGTATCACAATAACTTTGCAATCTAAAATTCACATTTTGGTTTTGTTTATACATGTGCATTTGTGCTGCATGAACTATAAATATCAATACAATTTACAGTAAAAAAAAAAATCATCAACCAGAAAAAAGCAAGATACTGGTACAGCATATATTTTTTATATCAAGTATCACAAACTATATCAACTGAAACATCAGCAGCTTCCAATTTTGCACTAAACTTTACACAAGTCTGATATCTCAAACATAATATTTAACATAAAAATAGTTAATTTTTCATTTAAAAATTACAGAATAAAGAAATTTCATCACAACATTAATTTACTTTATCCGGTACAACATCTTGCGCTGTAGGCGGTGCTGCAGCTCTCCTCGACGAATCATGAAGTGCAACACTTTGTATACAGCACGCTCGGGGTATTTCTGTAGAAGAACGTAACTTTTTTAGTGGTTACAGTACATACAGTGGACCCCCGCATAGCGAACGCCTTGCATAGCGAACAATCCGCATAGCGAACGCTTTGTTCGCTAAAATTTTGCCCCGCATAGTGGACAAAAACCCGCTCAGCGACCTTCGTCCGAGACGCGTCCAATGTGCGGCCTCAGCCAGCCTCACATGTGCCGCCCGTCCCATTGTTTACCAGCCAGCCTCCGCGGTAACATTCAAGCATACACTCGGAATATTTCGTATTATTACAGTGTTTTCGGTGCTGTTTCTGGAAAATAAGTGACCATGGGCCCCAAGAAAGCTTCTAGTGCCAACCCTGTGGTAAAAAGGGTGAGAATTAGTATGGAAATTAAGAAAGATTTTGAAGGGTTTGGGGCTAACCCTGAGAAGCCTATGCCAGTTGTGGAATCCATTGTGCCTACTTCAAAAATTAAGGAAATGTGTGCACAGTGGGTTGAACTGCAAACCTTTATGGATGAAAATCACCCTGACACAGCTGTTGCAAGCCGTGCTGGTGACTATTTCAATGACAATGTTATGGCCCATTTTAGACAAATCGTAAAGGAACGGGAGGTACAGAGCTCTATGGACAGATTTGTTGTGCGACAGAGGTCCAGTGACTCTGAAGCTGGTCCTAGTGGCATTAAAAGAAGAAGGGAAGTAACCCCGGAAAAGGACTTGCTACCTCAAGTCCTAATGGAAGGGGATTCCCCTTCTAAACACTAACACTCTCTCTCCCCTCCTCCCATCCCATCAATCATCACCAGATCTTCAATAAAAGTAAGTGTCATGTAATTGTGCATGCCTTTTTCAGTTTGTGTGTACTAAAATTAACATTTTTTTGTGGTAAAAAAAATTTTTTTTCATACTTTTGGGTGTCTTGCACGGATTAATTTTATTTCCATTATTTCTTATGGGGAAAATTAATTCGCATAGCGAACATTTCGCATAACGACCAGCCCTCTTGCACGGATTAAGTTCGCTATGCGGGGGTCCACTGTATTTATAACCTTAGAATTGCTTTCTTTTATTTACAGATACAGTAAATACTGACTTTTGTCTAGATTAAATATTAATATACTTCAGAAAAATATTTATCAAGGTAATATAATTAAAGATATACAAAATAGCTGTCATAATAAACACTGGAGAAATGGAAAAAAGTTATATAAGAACATAAGAACATAAGAAAGGAGGAACACTGCAGCAGGCCTGTTGACTCATACTAGGCAGGTCCATTACAATTCATGCCCAACTCAATTTTCAATGCTACCCAAGAAATAAGCTCTGGTGTGCAAGTCTCACTCAAATCCAACCCCTCTCGCTCGTGTATTTATCCAACCTAAATTTGAAACTACCCAAAGTCCTAGCCTCAATAACCCAACTAGGTAGACTGTTCCACTCATCAACTACCCTATTTCCAAACCAATACTAAGGGTTTTTATTTATGCCTAAATATTTCATTACGTGTAAACTACATTACCTATACAGTGGACCCCCGCATACCGTTGGCATCACATAACATTAAATCCGCATACCGCTACATTTTATCGCCACATGTTCCGCCGGTGGCATTGTTTACCAGCCAGCCTCCGCGGTAACATCCAAGCATACAATCGGAACATTTCGTATTATTACAGTGTTTCTGGTGATTTTATCTGCAAAATAAGTGACCATGGGCCCCATGAAAGCTTCTAGTGCCAACCCTACAGCAATAAGGGTGAGAATTACTATAGAGATGAAGAAAGAGATCATTGATAAGTATGAAAGTGGAGTGCGTGTCTCCGAGCTGGCCAGGTTGTATAGTAAACCCCAATCAACCATTATTACTATTGTGGGCAACAAAAAGGCAATCAAGGAAGCTGTTCTTGCCAAAGGTTTAACTGTGTTTTCGAAACAGAGATCGCAAGTGATGGAAGATGTTGAGAGACTCTTATTGGTGTGGATAAATGAGAAACAGATAGCAGGAGACAGCATCTCTCAAGTGATCATAAGTGAAAAGGCTAGGAAGTTGCATCAGGATTTAATTAAAAAAATGCCTGCAACTAGTGATGATGTGAGTGAATTTAAGGCCAGCAAAGGTTGGTTTGAGAGGTTTAAGAGGCGTAGTGGCATACATAGTGTGATAAGGCATGGTGAGGCTGCCAGTTCGGACCACAAAGCAGCTGAAAAATATGTGCAGGAATTCAAGGAGTACATAGAAACTGAAGGACTGAAACCTGAACAAGTATTTAATTGTGATGAAACAGGCCTGTTTTGGAAGAAAATGCCAAGCAGGACCTACATTACTCTGGAGGAAAAGGCACTCCCAGGACATAAGCCTAAGAAAGACAGGCTTACTCTGTTGATGTGTTCCAATGCTACTGGTGATTGCAAAGTGAAGCCTTTATTAGTGTATCACTCTGAAACTCCCAGACCATTCAGGCAAAAGAATGTCCTCAAGGAAAATTTGTGTGTGCTGTGGAGGGCAAACAGTAAGGCATGGGTCACTAGGGACTTTTTCTATGACTGGTTACACCATACATTTGCCCCCAATGTGAAAGATTACCAAGCTGAAAAGAAATTAGAACTTAAGTGCCTCCTGGTGTTAGACAATGCCCCTGGTCATCCTACAGACGTGGCAGAGCGACTTTATGGGGACATGAAATTCATTAAGGTTAAGTTTTTGCCTCCTAATACCACTCCTCTCCTGCAGCCCATGGACCAGCAGGTTATTGCAAACTTCAAAACACTGTACACAAAAGCTCTGTTTGAAAGGTGCTTTGTAGTGACTTCAGAAACTCAACTGACTCTAAGAGACTTTTGGAGAGATCACTTTAATATCCTCAATTGTATAAACCTTATAGGTAAGGCTTGGGAGGGAGTGACTAAGAGGACCTTGAACTCTGCTTGGAAGAAACTGTGGCCAGAATGTGTAGACCAAAGAGATTTTGAAGGGTTTCAGGCTAACCCTGAGAATCCTATGCCAGTTGAGGAATCCATTATGGCATTGGGAAAGTCCTTGGGGTTGGAGGTTAGTGGGGATGATGTGGAAGAGTTGGTGGAGGAGGACAATGAAGAACTAACCACTGATGAGCTGATAGATCAACTTCAACAGCAAGAGGCCAGACCTGAGGAAACTGGTTCGAAGGAGGGGAGAGAGAAATTGAAGAAATTGCCTACTACAAAGATTAAGGAAATCTGTGCAAAGTGGCTTGAAGTGCAAACCTTCATGGATGAAAATCACCCTCACACAGCTATTGCAAGCCGTGCTGGTGACTATTACACTGACAATGTTGTGAAACACTTTAGGGAAGTCATAAAGGAACAAGAGGTACAGGCCACTATGGACAGATATGTTGTGCGACAGAACTCCAGTGACTCTGAAGCTGGTCCTAGTGGCATTAAAAGAAGAAGGGAAGAAACCCCAGAAAAGAACTTGACACCTCAAGTCTTAATGGAAGGGGATTCCCCTTCTAAACACTAACACTCTCTCCTCCTCCCATCCCATCAATCATCACCAGATCTTCAATAAAAGTAAGTGTCATGTAATTGTGCATGCCTTTTTCAGGTTGTGTGTATTAAAATTAATATTTCATGTGGTAAAAAAAGTTTTTTTTCATACTTTGGGGTGTCTTGCACGGATTAATTTGATTTCCATTATTTCTTATGGGGAAAATTCATTCGCATAACGATAATTTCGCATAACAATGAGCTCTCTTGCACGGATTAATATCGCTATGAGGGGGTCCACTGTTTATCACAACAAGAAATTTGTACTTATAAAATATACTTTACCTGCTTCAAGAAATCTTGGACAATTGCATGTTCTGATACTTGGGATCCAATTGCAAATCTCCTCTTTAGCTGCTTTTCAATACGAGATAGCATCTCCTGGTCCTCCTCAGTTGTGAAGCCTTCAGCGCCTATATAAAAAAAAAAAAGATTAAATTCAAGACAAACCTGACTGTGTAGTAGTTTATTTCTATTAGATAATTCACTCACACACCACATTACCATAAACCAAACTTTTAATATGTATCAAGATTCAAAGGTTATTCAAGATCATGTTTCATGAGAAAGTAACAGCACGATAGTGCCATATCAAAAAAGATGGCTCGACCATAAACTCTTCTATTTAGGGATTCCTACTGCCTGGGAAAAGCTGGCTGCTGACTCAGCCACGAGAAAGAATCTGGCTCAATACAGCACAAGATTTGATGGTCCTAAAATCCTCCCCGTCCCCCCCCCCCACACACACATACACTATTTCATAACAATAATGTTAGTTATAGCTGATACTGCCAGTCACATGCTTGTACAGGTATTTTACAGCGCCACATCAACTATCTCTAACCTAAGAACAGAAGGCCTACTGGCCCAACTAATCACTCATATATATGTCCAACTCATTTTAATCCTTTCACTGTCAGTCACAGATCTGCATTACTGACGTCAGGGTCCGTCACACAGACCTACATCATGAGCTCACCTCACTCAGGTAAGCTTTGAGTGGTAAATTCTGGCCTAGATATGAGAGAATGGATCTATGTGGTAGGTGTACACAGTGAGGAAAAAAAAAAAAATTTAGCCTTACATTGAGCAAGATGGGATAAGCAAAACTCTGACCTTGTGTTTGGTTTAGCCCTTCAATTGTCCAAACATAGATCTACGTTTGCATTGCTAGCACTCCGAACGTAGATCTACGTTTTATTTTACATGCTTTCAAATGCAAAAAAAAAAAAAAAAAGTAGCTCTACATTCGGAGTGCAAGCGGTGCAAACGTAGATCTACGTTATACAGTTTAAGAGTTAGAATAGCAAATAAGGTTTTCTAGAATAGTTTTTAAAGTTTTGTTAGTTGTTCCTTGGTATCATTTGATAGAATGAGAGCCATACTTATGAAATAAAGATGATTTTGGTTGGTTCCAGGATCAGAAGTAACTTGAAATTGGCCTCGAATTAGTGGAAATACAGTGGTACCTTGAGTTACGAACTTAATTTGTTCCAGAAGGCTGTTCGAGTGCTGATACCGAATGAATTTGTTCCCATAAGGAATAATGTAAATTAGATTAGTCCGTTTCAGACCCCCAAAATACACTTACATAACTGTTCGAGCTGGGAGCTGTTTGAAACTCAAGGTACCACTGTATTTGCTTTTTGCCAATTTTCCTGAAGACAGGTAAGGCTTCCCTACAACTCGAGTATGGAACACATTCCTACAGCATAATGATGTCAACGAGATAAAGTCAGTTGATCAAATGAAAATGCTGGCCCACAGATGGCTCCAACTTCATCCTGTTCCCTACTTGTATGTCTCATAACAATAAAAATGCTTTCAAATGAGCTGATGTAGGTAACAGCTCTTAGCTTGCCAATAAAGTCAGGAATCCTTAACCTGTAAATAGCTGTCAATAAAGCTAGGGATCCTTAACCTTGTCAAACCCTGTGTAAAAAAAAAAAAAAAAAAAAAAAAAAAAAGAAAAAAAAAAAAACCTGCCCATTCCCCCATCCCAGTCGATTTTATGAACTTTTACTAGATCTAATTCAATTACTGAGGTGCTGTAAACCAGACCAATCACTCCTGGTTATATTTTATTATCCAAGAAATAGGGTACATCAATATTTGTGTAATTATGAATTCAAAATGGTAGGTAAGGTAAAATGAGAGAGGTCTGGGGATGTGATTAATTAACAGAGGAATTGTTTCAGTGCCTGCAATGTCTACGGTGTTTATTTTGGACTATTTTTAAATTGATATATTTTTAATCTTGTGTAAAATTTTCCACATTACCGACTACTGTGCACTTTATAGTCAAATGGGCAATGTCTTGTGTGTAATTGATAGACTGGAAAACATACTAGTGAAACAGCTACAAATGTGGTTGACTGGAGCAATGGAATTGGCTTAACCCTATCATTGTCCATACTGTAGTACTATGGGTTTGACGTCTCTGTCCATGCCGTAGTATTATGGCATGAGCTCAGCTCACTCAGACAAGCTGTAAGTGGTAAATTTTGGCCTAGATATGTGAGTGGGTCTATACAGTCAGCATGCACTATATAAAAAAAATCCTGCCCCATGAAATGCATGATCTGAAAAACAAAACTGTGACCATGTATATGGTTTAACTCTTTCAGAGTTGAGATCCCTGATCTCAAACTTGCTCTCAGGGTAAACAAAAAAAAAGAAAAAAAAACTAGGAGCCAAAAAAAAAATCATGAAATGACAATCTTTTTCTGAAGGTAATGAAACAAAGAATATGAAATTTGATGGAAAACTTTAGGAATTATGCTCTTGCAAAGTTAGCGGTCTCAGCGATATTTACTCATTAGTGATTTTGCCCACTTTGTGCTCTATTTTTGGCCAATTCCAGTGTTCCAGTCAACCAAACTTTACTAGTGTGCCTTCTAGTCTATTGATTAAGTACAAGAAACCAACCATTTACCAATTTCAACTACCCAATAAAGTGATCAAAAATCAGTAATCTTGCCAATTTCACACAAAATACAAAAACTGCCAGTTTAAAAATGAGGTCCACAATAAACAATGTAGACATTCCTGGCACTGAAAAACATTTCCTCCGTTCCTTAGTTATGTCTCCAGGCCCCTCTTACATTACACTTACTTACCATTTTGAATTTTTATTCATGCAAAAATAATAAATTTACTATTATGCAGGCTACTGCATTGTTGTAATAATTGTATAAATAATGTCAGTGCATATTAGACTGGCCAGTTGGACATGTATTGGGCAAGTGAAATCATTTGTGCACTCTAGAACATCGGCAAAAATTTAACATTTCCACTACTTTGAGCTCAATTTCAACCTACTGTCAGTCTTGCAACCAATATAATCAATCACTGTTTCTGTAATACAGTGGTCCCTCGTTGTTCGTAATTAATCCGTTCCTGGAGCCGTTACTATAAAATAAATTTATGATTTACGAATCAATTTTCCCCGTAAGAAATAATGTAAATACAATTAATCCGTTCCTGACACCCAGAAGTATTAAAACAAAAAAATTTTTAACATGAAATATACATGTCATACATAAACAATATAATGGGAAATGATGAATGAAACATTAACAGCATAACACTTACCTTTATTGGAGATTCTTCTTAGTGTATGGGAGACTGGAGGAGGAGAGTGGATTGTTTATAGTTTGGAAGGTGAATCCCCTTCCATCAACACCTCAGGTACCATTTGCTTTTCTGGGGTTGCTTCTCTTTTCTGTTTCTTAATGCCACTAGGACCACCTTGAGAGTCACTGGAGTCCTGTCTCACAAAATAACTGTGGAGAGAGCTCTGTTTCTGGCATCTCTTTAACACTTCCCTACAATGGCCCAAGACTTTGTCACTGTACATGTTGCCAACCTGGCTTGCAACAACCTTGTTAGGGTGATGTTTCTCAAATAAAGCTTTCCATCTTACCCCACATAGTAAAAATCTCTTTAATTTCTGAAGAAGGCACCTTCTTCCATCTCTCTTCCTCCTCCTCTGCAGCAAGATTCTGAGCTGCGATGTGTTGCTCTTCACAAATAAACGAAGTCATAAGAGTATCTCCTGCTAATTGTTTCATTTATCCACACCAATAATAACTTCTCAACCTTTTCCAGTACTGGTGATCTCATTTTTGTCACAATAGTTACTCCCTTTGCAACAACAGCATCCTTTATTTAATTTTTCTTGGCCACTATGGAACATAAGGTTGTGCAGGGTTTCTTATACATCCTGGACAGTTCGGCCACACTTGTACCACTTTCATATTGTTCAATGATGGTTTTCTTAAATTCAATCGTATTTCTCACCTTCTTTACCACAGGCTTGGCACTAGGAGCTTTCTTTGGAGCCATGGTAGGTTATTTAGTACTTGCAAGCACTAAAATAAATGGAATATTATGAAAAATTTCGCTGGAGCATGCGAGGGGACCTTCGCTCACTGGTAAACAATGCCAGACTGGCTGCCGCCCTGGCCCACGCCGTGCGTACACGTCCCGGACGAACTACGACTCGCGAGTCAACCTATGAAAAGCGAGTCCATGTTTATACGAAAATACCCCTATGATTTTACGATTACCAGGAACTACGAAAAGCGGGGGACCACAGTATATGTTCCATTCTATCAAACGAGATTATTGCGACCCCTGAATGGGTCACAATGTATATAATGTATATTACCTGTTCATATTTTTTATATTGCTTATATTTTCAATAATAGCTAAATCGTAAATATATTGCTTTATATTATTATTTGACTTAGTTATATTATTAGGTAGAATGTAACATTTATATATTATTAAGTGCTCATAGTTCGAGTGTTAAGTAGCTGATAACATTGTCTAACTACTGTGTTTTCTCTCCGCTCGTTACGCTGCCGGCAGCAGCAGCCCACGGATAGTCACGTGATCGGGGGGGGTTATCACACCTCGCCGGGAGAGAGTCTAGCTGGCCTGCACTTATTATTGTCGGTTGGACGTGCTTCTAGCAAGAGGTCCCTCTACTACTCTCCCTCGTGGGCCCTTGTTGGAAGGTAGTCTCTGTCGCTTTCTTGTTGTTGGTTCTGTGTAACTGTTCACAGAACATAGCCTAGACTTAGTGATTTTCGACATTGTACTGAGGTTGTGTCGCATAGACACTCTGAGAAACTGAGGTCCTGAGCTGTAGCTTCTGACCTAATTTGTACTGGTATCTGTGCACTGTCACAGTCGAGGATTTTATAATGCTGAACTTAGATTCAGTATTAACCCGTAAACGGTCCAAACGTATATATACGTTTTTACCGCTAGTGCCCCAAACGTATATATACGTTTTATGTGTCCTACATTTAACATTGCCACAATAAGCCTGAGTCACCTAGACATGCGAGAATGGGTGTGAGTACTCACTGTGCACCATATTAAAATAATTGGGGATACCTGGGTACCATATGCTCCTTTTTCCTATTAAAAAAAAACAATGTTTTTTTTTTCTCAAAAAAGTTGGGGCAGTACGGTAGTGAACGTATATATACGTTTGGACCATTTACGGGTTAACCCTTTGACCGTTTTTGACGTATAAATACGTCTTACGAGCCAATGTTTCTGACGTATATATACTCAATAATTCTAGCGGCTTCAAATCAAGCGGGAGAAAGCTGGTAGGCCCACATGTGAGAGAATGGGTCTGTGTGGTCAGTGTGCACCACATAAAAAAAATCCTGCAGCACACATTGCGTAATGAGAAAAAAAAAACTGATCGTTTTTTTGGAATAAAACGCAGACTTTGAGGTGTATTTTCGTATAGTATTTATCGTTGTATTCGCGTTTTCATGGTCTTAGGTGATAAAATGGAAAACATATTACAGAAATAGAGATGATTTTCATTACTTTGACGATGAAAACGACCTTGAAACTGAGCTCAAAGTAGCGGAAATATTCGATTTTTACCAATGTTCAGGAGTAAATAAATCACACCACACGTCGAATACACGTCAACTGGGGAGTCTAATATTCTTTCACTAGTGCACTGATATTATTTATACCATTTTTACAATAATGCAGTAGTCTGCATAACAGTAAATTTTGTATTTTTTTGTATGAATAAAAAATCAAAATAGAAAGCAATAATAATATAAGAGGAGCCTAGAGATGTGACTAATGAACAGAGCATATGTTATTTTAGTGCCACGAATGTCTACCTTGTTTATTCTGGACCCTATTTTGAAATTGGCATCTTTTTTAGTTTGCGTGAAATTGGCCAAATTGCCAATTTCTGACCACCATATTGGGTAGTCCAAATTAGTAAATGGGAGGTTTCTTGTACTCAGCTGATAGATAAAATGGAGTTCTAAAGAAATAGCTATGAGTTTGGACAACTGGAACAATGGAATTGACTGAAAATAGGGCTCAAAGTCGGCGAAATAGCCGATACACTTATGTAAACGAGACCGCTGAATTCGCGGGAGAATAATTCCATGAGTTTTCGATCAAATTTCGAACTTTTGGTGTCATTACCATCGGGAAAAGATTCTCTATCATTTCATAAGAAAAAACAATTTTTTTTTTTCAAAAATTGAGCGACATAGAATGACAGTTTCAGAGAGGGGCCTGAAACAGTCAAAGGGTTAAGGGAGTTTTGTGACTTTTGTGGAGGATCTGCAGATGGTCCCTACTTAGTGTCGTTATATTATCTCCTTGTTCCTGATACTGTGTCGCTGTTGCTTGTTATATTGCTGTTCGTCTTATCAGTCGTTTTATTGTTCAAGCAAGCTGTTCTGATTGCCAGGTTGGTCAAGAAGTTAAGTTTATGTGAGGACTTTTAGTCAGTCACTGATTAAGTCTAGTCGAGTCTTGAGACAGCGAACTGCTTAGAGCACTTGCACACAAACACAAACTTACTTGTATATATTTGTATTATGTTATTAAATGCTATCAATGTACCAGACAGTACTTACCATAACGATGTGATATGTGCCTTCAGCACAATACTACTGTACATGAGGGAAGTGATTATTTTGATTATATTGATTAATTTATTTTGATATACACCTAGACAACTTAATTGTTAATAAACTTATTAAATTTTAATTTCTTTAGTTAGTAGCCTACCAGTTGTAATCCTGAAGCACTATTGAATCTTACTAAATTCTAATGGATAATTGGACCAGGATACTGACTACTTGTTACGAAAACCCAGTAACAGGCTGGATGCTAGAAGGGCAGTCTTTTCTAATATTCACTGGAGATCTCTATGCTTATTAAAAGTCGCGTTTTTTGTAACAGATAAAAAAATGAGAATACAGTGGACCCCCGCTTAACGATCACCTCCAAATGCGACCAATTATGTAAGTGTATTTATGTAAGTGCGTTTGTACGTGTATGTTTGGGGGTCTGAAATGGACTAATCTACTTCACAATATTCCTTATGGGAAAAAATTCGGTCAGTACTGGCACCTGAACATACTACTGGAATGAAAAAAGTTCGTTAACCGGGGGTCCACTGTACAACCATAAAAACCATATGATAATACACCGCAAAATCGCCGTTTTAAACCAAAAACACGGTCACAGTTTTTTCATTATGTACTGTGTGCTGCAGGTTTTTTTTTTATATTGTGCTCAAGCTGAGCTCATGGCATAGTACAACAGGAATGACCCTAGCTGCAAAGATTAGTACAACAGGACTGACACTGAAAGGGTTGAAATATTAGCCAGTTTGCAGTGTATTTTTTGGATGCTTTTTATACTTTTATTCTCAGTTTCTTGGTATCATTTGGTAGAATAGAGGATATATTACAGAAATAGATATGATTGGTTTCCAGACTAGAAATAGCTTGAATTGAGCTCAAAGTAGCAAAGATATTCTATTTTTGTGAACATTCCACAGGACACTAATCCCATCACTCATCTAATACATGTCCAACTGGACCATCTAATACATGTTCACGAATGTGCTGAAATTATTAATATAATTACAATAATTCAATAGCCTGAATAATGGTAAATCTTCTACATATTGTGTGAATAAAAATTTAAAATGGAAAGCAAGCATAATACAGGAGAGGCCTGGGGACATAACTAATGAACAGAAGAAATGTTTTAGTGCCAGGAATGCCTACATTGTTTTTTCTGAGCCCTATTTTTAAATTGGAATTTTTTAAATTTTTTGTGAAATTGTCCAAATTACCAATTTCTGTTCACATTACTGGGTAGTTCAAATAGTTAAATGGGCAGTTTCTCATGCTCAATCAATAGAATGGAAGGCACAATAGCAAAATATTTAAGTCTGGTCAACTGGAATAATGAAATTGGCCAAAAATAGGACTCAAAGTGAGTGAAATTACTGGTTTGTATATATTTCCAAGACTGCTAACTTTGTGAAAGCATAATTCCTTAAGTTTTCCATTAACCCTTTCAGGGTTTCGGCCGTACTAGTATGGCTTATGCGCCAGGGTTTTTGATGTACGCCTAAATTCTAGCACCCTCAAATCTAGCACGAGAAAGCTGGTAGGCCTACATATGAAAGAATGGGTCTATGTGGTCAGTGTGCGCAGTATAAAAAAAATCCTGCAGCACACAGTGCGTAATGAGAAAAAAAAAAAACTGACCGTGTTTTTGGTTTAAAACAGCGACTTTGCACTGTACATATTTTCGTATGGTATTTATGGTTGTATTCTAGTTTTCCTGGTCTCATTGCATAGAATGGAAATTATATTACAGAAATTGAGATGATTCTGACTGGTTTTACAATGAAAAGTACATTGAAATTGAGCTCAAAGTAGCAGAAATGTTCAATTTTTACCAAAGTTCAGAAGTAAACAAATCATGCCAAGCATCCAATACATGTTAACTGGCGAGTCTAATATTCTTTCACTGGTGCGCCGATATTATTTATACCATTTATATAATAATGCAGTAGTCTGCATAACAGTAAATCTTATTATTTTTGTGAGAATAAAAAATCAAAGTGGAAAGCAAAATAAATGTAAGAGGGGCCTGGGGATGTGACTAATGAACAGAGGAAATGTTATTTTAGTGCCAGGAATGTCTTTCTTGTTTATTCTGAACCCTATTTGGAAATTGGCATCTTTTGAAATTTGTGTGAAATTGGCAAAATTGCTAAATTCTGACCACTTTATTGGATAGTTGAAACCGGTAAATGGGTGGTTTCTTGTACTCATTCGATAGAAAAAACGGAGTTCTGGCGAAACAGTTATGATTTTTGTCAACTAGTACACTGGAATTGGCCGAAAATAGGGCTCAAAGTGGGCAAAACCTCCGATGCGTAAACATCGTTGAAACCGCTAACTTCGCGAGAGCATAATTCCTTAAGTTTTCCAGAAAATTTCACACTTTTGGTGTCATTATCATCGGGAAAAGATTCTCTATCTTTTCAAAAGAAAAATTTTTTTTTTTTTTTTGAAATTTTGGCGACCGAGAACAAGTCTCTGAGATGGCCTGGTAACCCTCAAAGGGTTAAATTTCATACTTATGGTGTCATTACCTTCAGAAGAGATTCTACAATTTCATATAAAAAAAATTTAATTTTTGGACCCCGAAAGCAAGTTTCAGGCTGGGGGTCTGGAACCTGAAAGGGTTAAAACAAGACTCAAAGTCGGCAAAATGGCTTATGCATAATTTATGCTGAGAACGCTAACTTTGCACCTACATAATCCCTTAAGTTTTCCATCAAATTTCATACTTTTGGTGTTGCTAGTTCAGAAAAAGATTGCCTACCATTTCAAAAGAATTTTTTTTTTTTTTTTAATATGTGGACACTAAGAGGAATACTAATTTCAGGAATCTGGACAGTGAAAGGATTAATGTAATGTATGGAAAAATTATTCTTGAAAAAACAGAAAAAGTAAAAGAAACTGGAGGTATCAAGAACATAACCTTTAATTTTCCCATGAGATTTCCAGTCTACGCACAAATTTACATGTAAAGCCAATTTTCAAGAACATAATTGAGCATGTTAGATAAACATGAGTGGGGACATATGGTTTTTGCTATCTGACGTACTTTTGGAGTGTGTGCAAGGTAATATTTTGTGAAGAGATTAAGGGAAACTAGTTAGCCAGACTTGAGTCCAGGAGGTGGGAAGTACAATGCCTGCACTCTAAAGGAGGGGTGTTAATGTTGCAGTTTTATAACTGTAGTGTAAGCACACCTCTGGCAAGACAATGATGGAGTAAATAATAGTGAGAAGTTTTCTTTTTCAGGCCACCCTACCTTGGTGGGAAACAGCCTGTGTATTAATAAAAAAAAATTAGTGGTATATGGAAGACTAAAATTGTAATGTTCATAAAAAGCACTGAAATAGAATACAGGTACTCCTCACTTAACCCTTAAACGGTCCGAACGTATATATACGTTTTTACAAGATTTGAAAGTATATAAAAAAATGTACATCTTTTTTTTTTTTTTTTTACATTTGAAAATGTGTAAAAAAACTTTTACCTACATTGTTTTTTTGTTCTATTTGAAAATATGTAAAAAAAAAACAGATCTACTTTTGGAGCACTTCGGATTTGAATGTCGATCTATTTGGACCGTTTAAGGGTTAATGACTGAGCTAGGTTCCCATGGGTAGGCTGGTAAACTAATTGGTCATTAACCCTTAAACAGTCCAAACATATATATACATTAACTCGCGTAGCGCCCCAAACGTATATATACATTTCCTTTGTCATTCATTCAACATTGGCATAATAGGCCTGAGTCGCCTAGACATGAGAGAATGTGTGTGCACACTCAGTGTGTGCCATATGAAAAAAATTGGGGATGCCTGGGTACCACATGCTCTTTTTTCCTATAAATTTTTTTTTTTCTCAAAATATTCAGGGCGCTACGTGAGAGAGCGTATACATACATTTGGACCATTTAAGGGTTAAACGAGGAGCAGCCCCTCACTGATATAACATGCATACTGTACTAGTAGTGGGTTTGTGTCACCAATCTTTAGAAATTGTTTTAATGTCACCATTGCACCACCATTTGCTGTGGTCTGATGCTGTTCCAGATGAAGCTCTTGCAGCTCTTCAGTGGTTAGCTCATCCCTGTGGTCCTGCACCAACTCTTCCACATCCTCACCACTCACCTCCAACCCAATGGATTTGCCCAATGCCACAATACCTTCCACAACAGGAAGAGGGTCGGCAGGGTCAGGGTCAGCCTCAAACCCTTCAAAATCCTTCTGCTGGACAGTCTGGCCACAATGGTCTCCAAGCAGAGTTCAGTCCTGGAAGTCACTCCCTCCCAAGCCTTACCTATAAGGCTCATGCAGTTGTAGATACTGAAGTGATTCCTCCAGAACTCTCTTAGGGTTAACTGAGTGTCTGAGGTCACTTCAAAGCACTTTCCAAACACTGCTTTTGTGAATTTTTTTTTTTAAGTTAGAAATGACCTGCTGGTCCATGGGCTGGAGGAGAGGAGTGGTGTTAGGAGGCAAGAACAACACTGTGATGAAATTTAAGTCCCTAGACAGTAGGTCTACCAAGTTTGGAGGATGTGCAGGAGCACTGTCCAATATCAGGAGGCACTTGAGTGGCAATTTTTTTTCTAGGAGGCATTTTTTCACACTGGGGCAAAACTCTTCATGGACCCACTCTTAGAAAATCTGCCTTTTGACCCATGCCCTATTATTAGCTTTCCACAACACACACAATCTATTCTTGACGACATTGTTTTTCTTGAATACTATGGGATTTTCCGAGTGATACACCAGTAAAGGCTTCACTTCAAAATTCCCACTAGCGTTAGCACAAAACAAGAGTGTTAGCCTGTTTTTCATATTCCTGTGTCCTGGCAGTGCCTTTTCCTTCTGCATTATGTAGGTCTTCTTTTAGCATTTTCTTCCAAAAAAGGCCTGTTTCGTCACAATTGAACACTTGTTTGGATTCAAATTTTTCAGTCTTTACGTACTCCTGAAATTCAGTTATAAATTTTTCAGCTCCACGTTTGTCTGAACTGGCAGCCTCCTCATGCTTTACCACACTGTGTATGCCACTATGAGTCTTAAAACCATCAAACCAGCCTCTGCTGGCCTTAAAGTCACTAAGAGCAGCACTCATTGCAGACCTTTTCTTTATGAGATCATCATGCAATTGCCTTGCCTTTTCACAAATCATCGTCTCCAAAACACCATCACCCGCAATCTCTTTATCCTTGATCCACACAATCAACTTCTCAACCTCTTCAGCTATATGTGGTCTATTTTTGGTTAGGATATCAACACCTTTCGCAACAGAAATATAAACACATATGCAGTATAATGTGATCCTTTATTGACAACGTTTCACCCACACAGTGTGCTTTTTCAAGTCACAAACAGATCAACCTGGGGTGGAAGGTACGCAAGTATTTATAGTCAGGTTCAGAATGCTGAGGTCAGGTGGAGAAAGCTGCATCTGATGATGTACAGAGTGGGGTTATAGAGTCTAAAATCTTGGGTAGCTTGGAAGGGAGATTGGATAAGTTTGTGAGCAGACCTTCTGCAGT
This sequence comes from Cherax quadricarinatus, assembly GCF_038502225.1. Classification (NCBI taxonomy): domain Eukaryota; kingdom Metazoa; phylum Arthropoda; class Malacostraca; order Decapoda; family Parastacidae; genus Cherax; species Cherax quadricarinatus. The sequence goes on from NC_091300.1 coordinate 45,577,860, forward strand.
GTTTTTCCATTCCTATGCTCTTATGTGGGATAGCGATGAAGAAGTTTCTTCGCAAGTGGTTCAGCTATGTTATAACATAGCTGTCTATAACATAGCTGAACCACTTGCAAAGAAACTTCATTGCTATCCCACATAAGAGCATAGGAATGGAAGAACACTGCAGAAGGTCTGCTCACAAACTTATCCAATCTCCCTTCCAAGCTACCCAAGATTTTAGACTCTATAACCCCACTCGGTACATCATCAGATGCAGCATTCTCCACCTGACCTCAGCATTCTGAACCTGACTATAAATACTCGCGTACCTTCCACCCCAGGTAGATCTGTTCGTGACTTAAGAAAGCCCACTGTGTGGGCGAAACATTGTCAATAAAGGATCACATTATACTGCATGTGTGTTCATATTTCCATTATGTCGGTATTTTATACCATTTATTTCCACCTTTCGCAACATCAGCTTCCTTGATTTCTTTTCTTTTTGCCAGGATAGAAGCAATTGTTGATTTGGTTTTGCCATATATCCTGGCAAGCTCCACAAGTTGGACACCACTCTCATATTTTTGTACTATTTCCTTCTTCACCTCTATGGTGTTTCTCAGTTTCTTTACCACAGGGATGTCACTAGCAAGTTTCTTTGGTAAAAGGACACAAGTGCAACTAATGTGACATTTTATTGTGGCAACGTTTTGCTCTCCAGGAGCTTTATCAAGCGTAATGGCTTGATAAAGCTCCTGGAGAGCGAAACGTTGCCACAATAAAATGTCACATTAGTTGCACTTGTGTCCTTTTACTTTACATATTGTCGGTAATTCTACCAACTTTATTACAAGTTTCTTTGGGCCCGTGGTAGTTTATTTCATAGTCGCACAAGCATCAAACACAATGAATTAATAGTGAAATGTTTGAATGAGCACGCAGGTTAGTTAGTGTTCACTCGAGCATAAACAAAGCTAGACGCCTGTGTGGGGGACGCAGGCAGGCAGACAGGTCTGGTACGCTGTTTGAAACACATGGCGCGTTCAATACTCGGGACAAAATTGGTGCTAAAAAAGCGGTTGAAACTTAAAGCGTTTGATAATCGATGCATTCAAAACTTGGGGTTCCACTGTAATCACTCTGGAGCACTTTAAATGTCATCTACCAAATCTATATGAAATATGTATATGACATTCAAAGTGCTCCAGAGCTATTATTATTAACCCCTTCAGGGTCTAAGGCCCAAATCTGAAGTGGTGCCCCCGTGTCCAAGATTTTTCCAAAAAAAAATTTGTTATTTTTTCTTATGAAATGGTAGAGAATCTTTTTGCGAAGGTAATAAAACAAAAAGTACGAAATTTGATGGAAAATTGACAAAATTATGCTCTCGCGAATTTTGATGTGTCAGCGATACAGTGGACCCCCGCTTAACGATCCCCTCCAAATGCAACTAATTATGTAAGTGTATTTATGTAAGTGCTTTTGTACATGTATGTTTGGGGGTCTGAAATGGACTAATCTACTTCACAATATTCCTTATGGGAAAAAATTCGGTCAGTACTGGCACCTGAACATACTACTGGAATGAAAAAAGTTCGTTAACCGGGGGTCCACTGTATTTACGAATTGGCGATTTTGCCGACTTTGACTTCCATTTTAGGCCAATTACATCATTCCAGTCGACCAAATTCTTAGCTATTTTACTAGTATTACTTCTATTCTATCGATTGAGCACAAGAAATCGCCAAGTCAACTGTTTCAACTACAAAATAAAGTGATCGGAAATTGGTAATTTGGCCAATTTAACACAAAGTTCAAAATATTCCAATTTCAAAATAGCATCCAGAATAAACAATGTAGGCATTCCTGGCACTAAACTAACATTTCCTTGGTTCATTAGTTAAGTTTTGAGGCTTTACAAATAAATCCCATTTTTATTTTTTATTTACATAATGAATTTTTATTCACACCAAAAAATAGAAGATTTACTGTTATGCAATATTGTAATAATTGTATAAATATCATCACCACATTTGTGAATGTGTATTAGATCCACCAGCTGGCGTGTATTAGACGTGTGAGGTCGTTTGTTTACTCTTGAACATCGACAAAAATTTAACATTTCCGCTACTTTGAGCTCAGTTTCAAGCCATTTCCGGTGCTAAAACCAATCAAAATCATATCTATTTCTGTAATGTCTTCCATTCTATCAAATGAGACCAAGAAATTGCAAATACAACTATAAAAAACATACGAAAAAACACTGCAAAGTTGCTGTTTTAATCGAAAATCTTTGTTTCAGTTTTTTTTCTCTCATTATACACAGTGTGCTGCAGGATTTGTTTTATGTGGTGCACACATACCACATAGATGTATTCTCTCATATCTAGGCCCAAGTGTACCACTCACAGTTTATCAGAGTGAGCTGAGCTCATGACGTAGATCTACGGTTTGGACACTGAACGCAAAGCCATAGATCTACGGGACGGACCCTGAAAGGGTTAATTACAGGTCTCCCTCAACATTCACGTTTTCAACTTTCACGGGCTTCACACATTCGCGAATTCCCAACCGCCAAATTCCCAGCCACCAAATTCCCAGCCGCCAAATCATATTTAAGTTTCCCGCCACCTGCGAGTCCCTACTACCCTCCCTCCGACCCCCGCAACTGGCAGCCAGCCCTCCCACCACTCAGTGTGGTGAGTGTTTTGTTTGTTCATTATTTTCCATTAAACTACAGTATAAATAATGTAAACCCATTCATGACTGCATATTGGAATGGCTATTCGGACAGGTATTGGACGGTGACATCATGTGTTTACTCTTGAACACTGCAAAGAATTAAACATTTCTGCTACAGCTAATAATAACAATAGTAGTAATAATAATAATAATAATAATAATAATAATAATAATAATAATAATAATAATAATAATAATAATAATAATAATAATAATAATAATAATAAATATGATATAATTGAAGAAGGAAATTGTACAAAAATACGAGGGAGTGGTTTACACATCGTCATTGTGACTTTGTTTATGCTGGAGTGAACATTAGTCTCCCTGCTCTTCCAAACATTTCACAATAATTCATTGTGTTTGGTGCTTGTAGATTGAGTGTGACTGGAGTGGTAGAGGCAGTGATTGAGGCAATGGTATTTAATAACATACATGTTAATAATAATGCATGTTATTAATAATATGTACTATTATTATTTATAACATATATGTTATTAAACACATACGTTAATAATAATACATGTTATTAATAATAACATGTACTATTATTATTTATAACATATATGTTATTAAATACCACTGCCTCAACTGTTGAATTATTGTGAAATGTTTGGAAGAGCACGGAGACTAATGTTCACTCCAGCATAAACAAAGTCACACTGACGATGTGTCAACCACTCCCTCGTATTTTCGTACAATTTCCTTCTTCAATTATATCGTATTTATTATTATTATTATTATTATTATTATTATTATTATTATTATTATTATTATTATTATTATTACTATTGTTATTATTAGCAATAGCAGATAAGTTTGATTCTTTGCTGTGTTCAAGAGTAATAAACACATGATGTCACCATCTAATACCTTTCCTAATAGCCATTCCAATATGCAGTCATGAATGGGTTTACATTATTTATTCTGTAGTTTAATAGCAAATAATGAACAAACAAAACACTCACCACACTGAGTGGTGGGAAGGCTGGCTGCCAGTTGCGGGGGTCGGAGGGAGGGTAGTAGGGACTCGCAGTGGTGGAGGCAGTGGTAGAGTCTGTGGTATTTAATAACATACATGTTATTAAATAACATACATTATTAAAGTATAACATGTATATATTTAGTACAATTTACGACGTTTTCATGTATTTTATGATTATTCATGGTTCAACAAGTTAAGGAAGCAGTATTGTAATATATTTCCCTACAATATATTGGGGCACCAAACATTCACGGTTTTTTCAACATTCACGAGGCTCTTGATCCCCTAACCCTCGCGAATGTTGAGGGAGACCTGTATTATTATTATTACCATCGACATAACTTGTTCATTGAGTTTAATCATTTGTAACACCTACCTTTAGATGCCGTGAGATACGCCGAGAATATAAACACACAGACGAACACATCAACTAACCCCTTTACAGTGAACTTCTTTTGTACTTCTACCATTTTCCTCTTCCAAAGGCTGCTGCACTTCTATCTTGTACCATGGGGTGAACAAATGTGTACTAATATGTAGTCTTGGAGACTGAGAAAGCAAGTGTACTGAGTGGCTGTGGGAATGAGCCTGAGATGCTTGACACTGAGATGCCGCACTGCCCATTTCCATGACTCAAGTTCTCATAAGGCATACAATTCTGAATAGTTGGCGAGTCAGTCGTAACACCAAGTGGAGTGTAAACAAGTATGTCGCTCAGTGAGGGGTACCTGTATACCTCCATTACAAAGATTAAACTGATCTTGAAAGACTGAATGATTGTTAAGCATTGTATCATGGGAAACAACCTATAAAAATTTACCTCCTTAAAAAACATCTTAAATCGTCCAGATTTACACACACGCTTAAGTGACGAGTTTTTTTTTTTTAACCACACTGGCAGTCTCCTACCAAGGCAGGGTGACTCAAAGAAGGAAACTCACCTACCATCATTCATTCAACAGCAACCTTGCTAGAACAAAGTTCCAATATTATCATCAAATCAATTTACCAGTAAGAGATCCTGACATAGCAGCATCAAGAGTGGAGACTTGGAAAAGTCTTAGAGCTTCATCAACATCCCGCTCGGTGGCAAATGGCTCTAAACGCATCTTGGCCATGGACTCTGCTATGCGGACAATGGCTTCCAGTTGCCTGGCAAGAAAAAAGATAATTTAGCTGCTATAATTCACTTTTTTCACAAAACTTCTGACAGCAAGATATATTCAGCATGACTGTTCTTTACAGAAATGGAATAAATGAAAAATTACATTAATATGGCCAAGGTGGAAAAGCAGGAACAAACTAGGTTGAAAGAAAAGGATTAATGTGTCACTTGAGGTAACTCAGGTGGAGTACCTGTACACTGAGGTACAGTGGACCCTCCATTTTCATCCACCTTCGTTATCGCCAATTTCGGTTTTGGCCGACTTTTTTCGTCAATTTTTTGGTTCCGTTTTCATCGATTACCTCCGTTTTCGTTGATCGTATGGAACCTGTCCAGTGCCCAGCGTACAGACAAAGGTGCCTCCCACACAAATTCTCAGCCAGTATAGCGTTGTTTCTCAGTGAATGAACATATCCTGCCAGGTCATATGAAACATTTCATGATAATCCATTGTTTTTCTCACTTGTTCATTGTGTGTGACTGCTAAATAGGCAACCATGGCTCCAAAGAAATCTCCTAGTGTCAGTGTTTTAGTAAAGAAAGTGAGGAACACCGTAGAACTGAAAAAAGAAATCCTAAGAAAATATGATAGTGGCATACGCATTGCTGAACTCAGCAGGATGTACAGGAAGTCGCCATCAACAATCAGCTGCATTGTGGCAAAGAGAAAAGAAATGAAAGCTGATGTTCCAAAAGGGGTGAATGTGATAACTAAACAGATCCCAAACAACTGAAGAAGTGCAGTCTATAATTTGTGAAAAGGCAAGGTGGTTGCATGACAATCTCAAACTGCCTGAAACAAGTGCTTATGTAGGTGAATTTAAGGCCAGCAAAGGCTGGTTCGAAAAATTCAAGAAGCAAAGTGGCATACACAGTGTTATAAGGCACGGTGAGGGTGCCAGTTCAGACAAATAAGCGGCTAAAAAATCTGTGCGAGAATTCAAATGTTATGTAGAGGCTGAAAAATTCCAACCTCAACAAGTGTTCAATTGTGACAAAACAGGCCTGTTTTGGAAGAAAATGCTAAAGAGGACCTACATTACGCAGTAGGAAAAGGAACTCCCAGGACACAAGCCTATGTAAGACAGGCTAACACTCTTGTTGTGTGGTAATGCTAGTGAGGATTTCAAAGTGAAGCCTTCACTGGTGTATCTGAAAATCCCAGTGTATTCAAGAAAAACAGTGTTGTCAAGAGTAAACTGTGTGTGATGTGGAAGGTTAACAGTAGGGCATAGGTCACCAAGGAAATTTTCATGGAATGGTTCATTGAAGTGTTTGGCCCATGTGTGAAGTAATACCTCTTGGATAATAAACTGCCACTCCAGTGCCTCCTGTTAATGGACAATGCTCCTGCTCATCCTCCAGGCTTGGAAAACCAATTGTCTAAGAAATTCTGTTTTGTAACAGTGGAGCTCTTGTCTCCTAACACCACCACTCTTATCCAGCTCATGGACCAGCAGATCACTGCAAACTTCAAAAAACTGTACATCAAAGCAATGTTTCAAAGGTGCTTTGACATAACCTCAGACTCTGAATTGACTAAGAGAGATCTGGAAGAATCACTTCAATATCTTCCACTGCACAAGCCTTATAGATAATGGCTTGGCAGGGAGTGACTTCCAGGACTATGAACTCTGCTTAGGGAAAACTGTGACCAGATTGTGTCCAAAAGGAGGATTTTGAAGGGTCTGAGACTGACCCTGTCAGCCCTACACCTGTTGTGCAATCAATTGTGGCACTGGGGAATTACATGGGGTTGGATGTGAGTGGCGACGATATGGAAGAGTTGGTGGAGGAACACAATGAAGAGCTAACCACAGATTAGATGCAAGAGCTTCATCTGCAACAGCAACAGACCACAACTGAGGAATTTGCTTCAGAGGAGGAGGAAAAGAGATGGAAGAAGGTGCCTTCTTCAAAGATTATGGAGATTTGTGTAATGTGGACTAAAGTGCATTCATTTGTGGAGGAACATTACCCTGAGAAACATGTTGCAATCCGTGCTGGATACTTTTACAAGGACAATGCCATATCCCATTTTAGGCAAATTTTAACGACATGCCAGAAGCAGAGCACTCTGGACAAATATTTTGAGTGACAGGGACCCAGTGACTCAAGCTGGTCCTAGTGGCATTAAAAAACAAAAGAGGGAAGTAACTCCAGATAAGGACTTGGTACCTAGAGTTCTTATGGAGGGGGATTACCCTTCCAAAGAATAAACTCTCCCGTCCTCCATGTCTTCTTCCAGCAGCAACAACCCTCAATAAAGGTGAGTGTCATGTGTAATTTTCATTCTTTTGTGCATGTAAATCTATCTTTAACCCTTTCAGGGTCCGTCCCGTAGATCTACGGCTTTATGGTGAGTGTCCAAACCGTAGATCTACGCCATGAGCTCAGCTCACTCTGATAAACTGTGAGTGGTACATTTGGGCCTAGATATGAGAGAATACATCTATGTGGTATGTGTGCACCACATAAAACAGATCCTGCAGCACACTGTGTATAATGAGAGAAAAAAAATGAAATCATGATTTTTCGATTAAAACAGCAACTTTGCAGTGTTTTTTCGTATGTTTTTTATAGTTGTATTTGCGATTTCTTGGTCTCATTTGATAGAATGGAAGACATATTACAGAAATAGAGATGATTTTGATTGGTTTTAGCACTGGAAATGGCTTGAAACTGAGCTCAAAGTAGCGGAAATGTTAAATTTTTGCCGATATTCAAGAGTAAACAAACGACCTCACACATCTAATACACGTCAGCTGGTGGGTCTAATATACATTCACAAATATGGTGATGATATTTATACAATTATTACAGTATTGAATAACAGTAAATCTTCTATTTTTTGGTGTGAATAAAAATTCATTATGTGAATAAAAAATCAAAATGGAATTTATTTGTAAAGCCTCAAAACATAAGTAATGAACAGAGGAAATGTTAGTTTAGTGCCAGGAATGCCTACATTGTTTATTCTGGACCCTATTTTGAAATTGGAATACTTTGAACTTTGTGTTAAATTGGCCAAATTAACAATTTCCGATCACTTTATTTTGTAGTTGAAACAGTTGACTTGGCGATTTCTTGTGCTCAATCGATAGAATAGAAGTAATACTAGTGAAATAGCTAAGAATTTGGTTGATTGGAATAAGGTAATTGGCCTAAAATGGGAGTCAAAGTCGGCAAAATCGCTGATTCGTAAATATCGCTGACACATCAAAATTCGCGAGAGCATAATTTCGTCAATTTTCCACCAAATTTCGTACTTTTTGTTTTATTACCTTCACAAAAAGATTCTCTACAATTTCATAAGAAAAAATAACAAATTTTTTTTTTGAAAATTCTTGGACACTGGTGCGTGACTCCAGATTTGGGCCTTGGACCCTGAAAGGGTTAAGGTAAAAAAAAAAATTTTTTGATACTTCTGGGTGTCTGGAATGGATTAAGTCCATTTATATTATTTCTTATGTGGAAATGGTTTCGGTTTTGGCCGATTTCAGTTTTGGCCGATGGCTCTGAAATGGATTGAACAAAAAAAACCGAGGGTCCATTGTAGATCGCACTACTGAAGTACAATGTGCTAGAATATGGCATGAACAACATGCTAGAATATGGCATGAACAATGTGCTAGAATATAGCATGAACAACGTGCTAGAACATGGCATGAATGTGCTAGAATACGGCATAACAATATGCTAGAATATGGCATGAACAATATGCTAGAATATACTTTTGATGTACCTCTGAAAGTAATCTGCAAACGATCATACAAAACTGGGGCAAATTTTTATCTATATTCCCCATGAGGGTAAACAGTAAAGGTGCCAGGACTGTGCCTTGACATGCTGAATGTTTTACTTTGCTAATGCTGGATTTTACTCTGTTAAATATTACTCCGTTCTGTTTGTCGAAAATGAATAATATGCTGGAATAGATTATGAACAAAGTGCTAGAATAGGGTATGAACAATATGCTAGGTGTTTCTTCTTCAGGTCAACCTGCCTCGGTGGGAAACAGCCGATGTGTTAATAAAAAACAAAAATATGCTAGAATAAGGTATGAACAGTATGCTAGAATATGGAATGAACAATATGATAGACCCTGGTATAGTATAAACTATGGTATGGTGCAACTAGTTTTTAGTAATGCTACAATGTATGTTTAACTATGAAACAACATTTGCAAAGTTTCTAATCCATTTTATTGCTTTTTTTTATTCCCAGGCAAGTGGGCTGGCATGCACCGATGTTAATTAGGGATGTGTCAAAGTATTGAAGAGTACCGGCTAATCATAATGAATTGGTTGGTATCAACATCTACAGGATGGTCCCACTTAAATGATAGGTTAGGTTCCAGGCTATGGTCATAAAGTGAAAATCAATGAATAGAATCACCCTTTACTTTGCTTATAAATGCATATAAATGCCTGATAATATACAAAAGTGTAAACATGTTAGGTTAGCAATAAAAAATTTTTTTTTATTATCACACTGGCAGATTCCCACCAAGGCAGGGTGGCCCGAAAAAGAAAAACTTTCACCATCATTTACTCCATCACTGTCTTGCCGGAAGGGTGCTTTACACCACAGTTTTTAAACTGCAACATTAACACCCCTCCTTCAGAGTGCAGGCACTGTACTTCCCATCTCCAGGACTCATGTCCGGCCTGCCGGTTTCCCTGAACCCCTTCATAAATGTTACTTTGCTCACACTCCAACAGCACGTCAAGTATTAAAAACAATTTGTCTCCATTCACTCCTATCAAACACACTCACGCATGCCTGCTGGAAGTCCAAGCCCCTCGCACACAAAACCTCTTTTACCTCCTCCCTCCAACCTTTCCTAGGCCAACCCCTACCCCACCTTCCTTCCACTACAGACTGATACACTCTTGAAGTCACTCTGTTTCGCTCCATTCTCTCTACATGTCTGAACCACCTCAACAACCCTTCCTCAGCCCTCTGGACAACAGTTTTGGTAATGCCGCACCTCCTCCTAACTTCCAAACTACGAATTCTCTGCATTATATTCACACCACACATTGCCCTCAGACATGACATCTCCACTGCCTCCAGCCTTCTCCTCGCTGCAACATTCATCACCCATGCTTCACACCCATATAAGAGCGTTGGTAAAACTATACTCTCATACATTCCCCTCTTTGCTTCCAAGGACAAAGTTCTTTGTCTCCACAGACTCCTAAGTGCACCACTCACCCTTTTCCCCTCATCAATTCTGATTCACCTCAACTTTCATAGACCCATCCGCTGACACGTCCACTCCCAAATATCTGAATACATTCACCTCCTCCATACTCTCTCCCTCCAATCTGATATCCAGTCTTTCATCACCTAATCTTTTTGTTATCCTCACAACCTCACTCTTTCCTGTACTCACTTTTAATTTTCTTCTTTTGCACACCCTACCAAATTCATCCACCAATCTCTGCAACTTCTCTTCAGAATCTCCCAAGAGCAGTGTCATCAGCAAAGAGCAACTGTGACAACTCCCACTTTATGTGTGATTCTTTAACTTTTAACTCCACGCCTCTTGCCAAGACCCCTCGCATTTACTTCTCTTACAACCCCATCTATAAATATATTAAACAACCATGGTGACATCACACATCCTTGTCTAAGGCCTACTTTTACTGGGAAATAATTTCCCTCTTTCCTACATACTCTAACTTGAGCCTCGCTATCCTCGTAAAAACTCTTCACTGCTTTCAGTAACCTATCCCCTACACCATACACCTGCAACATCTGCCACATTGCCCCCCTCCCAACCCTGTCATACACCTTTTCCAAATCCATAAATGCCACAAAGATCTCTTTAGCCTTATCTAAATACTGTTCACTTATATGTTTCACTGTAAACACCTGGTCCACACACCCCCTACCTTTCCTAAAGCCTCCTTGTTCATCTGCTATCCTATTCTCCGTCTTACTCTTAATTCTTTCAATAATAACTCTACCATACACTTTACCACATATACTCAACAGACTTATTCCCCTATAATTTTTGCACTCTCTTTTATCCCCTTTGCCTTTATACAAAGGAACTATGCACGCTCTCTGCCAATCCCTAGGTACCTTACCCTCTTCCATACATTTACAGTATTAAATAATTGCACCAACCACTCCAAAACTATATCCCCACCTGCTTTTAACATTTCTATCTTTATTCCATCAATCCCGGCTGCCTTACCCCCTTTCATTCTACCTACTGCCTCACAAACTTCCCCCACATTCACAACTGGCTCTTCCTCACTCCTACAGGATGTTATTCCTCCTTGCCCTATACACGAAATCACAGCTCCCCTATCTTCATCAACATTTAACAATTCCTCAAAATATTCCCTCCATTTTCCCAATACCTCTAACTCTCCATTTAACCCTTTGAGGGTCCGTCCCGTAGATCTACGGCTTTACGTTCAGGGTCCAAACCGTAGATCTACGTCATGAGCTCAGCTCACTCTGATAAACTGTGAGTGGTATATTTGGGCCTAGATATGAGAGAATACGTCTATGTGGTATGTGTGCACAACATAAAACATCCTGCAGCACGCTGTGTATAATGAGAGAAAAAAACTGAAATCATGATTTTTCGATTAAAACAGCAACTTTGCAGTGTTTTTTCGTATGATTTTTATAGTTCTATTTGCGATTTATTGGTCTCATTTGATAGAATGGAAGACATATTACAGAAATAGAGATGATTTTGATTGGTTGTAGCATTGGAAATGGCTTGAAACTGAGCTCAAAGTAGCAGAAATGTTAAATTTTTGCCGATATTCAAGAGTAAACAAACGTCCTCACACGTCTAATACACGCCAGCTGGTGGGTCTAATATGCATTCACAAATATGGTGATGATAGTTATACAATTATTACAGTATTGCATAACAGTAAATCTTCTATTTTTTGGTGTGAATAAAAATTCATTATGTGAATAAAAAATCAAAATGGAATTTATTTGTAAAGCCTAAAAACGTAACTAATGAACAGAGGAAATGTTAGTTTAGCTCCAGGAATACCTACATTGTTTATTCTGGACCCTATTTTGACATTGGAATATTTTGAACTTTGTGTTAAATTGGCTAAATTAACAATTTCCGATCACTTTAATTTGTAGTTGAAACAGTTGACTTGGTGATTTCTTGTGCTCAATCGATAGAATAGAAGTAATACTAGTGAAATAGCTAAGAATTTGGTTGACTGGAATAATATAATTGGCCTAAAATGGGAGTCAAATTCGGCAAAATCGCCGATTCGTAAATATCGCTGACACATCAAAATTCGCGAGAGCATAATTTCGTCAATTTTCCATCAAATTTCGTACTTTTTGTTTTTTTACCTTCACAAAAAGATTCTCTACCATTTCATAAGAAAAAATAAATTTTTTTTTTGAAAATTCTTGGACACTGGGGCACCACTTCAGATTTGGGCCTTGGACCCTGAAGGGGTTAATAACTCTCCTCTCCTATTTTTAACTGAAATCCATTTGCCTAGGAAAGGTTGGAGGGAGGGGGTAAAGGAGGTTTTGTGTGCGAGGGGCTTGGACTTCCAGCAGGCATGCGTGAGCGTGTTTGATAGGAGTGAATGGAGACAAATGGTTTTTAATACTTGACGTGCTGTTGGAGTGTGAGCAAAGTAACATTTATGAAGGGGTTCAGGGAAACCGGCAGGCCAGACTTGAGTCCTGGAGATGGGAAGTACAGTGCCTGCACTCTGAAGGAGGGGTGTTAATGTTGCAGTTTAAAAACTGTAGTGTAAAGCAACCTTCTGGCAAGACAGTGATGGAGTGAATGATGGTGAAAGTTTTTCTTTTTTGGGCCACCCTGCCTTGGTGGGAATCGGCCAGTGTGATAATATAATATATATAATATAAATCCATTTGTTCTCTAGGCTTCCTTAACTTGTTAATCTCACTCCAAAACTTTTTCTTATTTTCAACAAAATTTGTTGATAACATCTCACCCACTCTCTCATTTGCTCTCTTTTTACATTGCTTCACCACTCTCTTAACCTCTCTTTTTCTCCATATACTCTTCCCTCCTTGCATCACTTCTACTTTGTAAAAACTTCACATATGCTAACTTTTTCTCCCTTACTACTATCTCTACATCATCATTCCACCAATCGCTCCTCTTCCCTCCCGCACCCACTTTCCTGTAACCACAAACTTCTGCTGAACACTAACACTACATTTTTAAACCTACCCCATACCTCTTTGACCCCATTGCCTATGCTCTCATTAGCCCATCTATCCTCCAATAGCTGTTTATATCTTACCCTAACTGCCTCCTCTTTTAGTTTATAAACCTTCACCTCTCTCTTCCCTGATGCTTCTATTCTCCTTTTATCCCATCTACCTTTTACTCTCAGTGTAGCTACAACTAGAAAGTGATCTGATATATCTGTGGCCCCTCTATAAACATGTACATCCTGAAGTCTACTCAACAGTCTTTTATCTACCAATACATAATCCAACAAACTACTGTCATTTTGCCCCATATCATACCTTGTATACTTATTTATCCTCTTTTTCTTAAAATATGTATTACCTATAACTAAACCCCTTTCTATACAAAGTTCAAATCAAAGAGCTCCCATTATCATTTACACCTGGCACCCCAAACTTACCTACCACACCCTCTCTAAAAGTTTCTCCTACTTTAGCATTCAGATCCCCTACCACAATTACTCTCACTTGGTTCAAAGGCTCCTATACATTCACTTAACATCTCCCAAAATCTCTCTCTCTCTCCTCTACATTCCTCTCTTCTCCAGGTGCATACATGCTTATTATGACCCACCTTTACTTTAATCCACACAATTCTTGAATTTACACATTCATATTCTCTTTTCTCCTTCCATAACTGATCCTTCAACATTACTGCTACCCCTTCCTTTGCTCTAACTCTCTCAGATACTCCAGATTTAATCCCATTTATTTCCCCCCACCGAAACTCCCCTACCCCCTTCAGCTTTGTTTCGCTTAGGGCCAGGACATCCAACTTCTTTTCATTCATAACATCAGCAATCATCTGTTTCTTGTCATCCGCACTACATCCACGCACATTCAAGCATCCCAGTTTTATAAAGTCTTTCTTCTTCTCTTTTTTAGTAAATGTCTACAGGAGAAGGGGTTACTAGCCCATTGCTCCTGGCATTTTAGTCGCCTCATACTACACGCATGGCTTACAAAGGAAAGATTCTTTTCCACTCCCCCATGGACAATAGAAGAAATAAAGAAGAACAAGAGCTATTTTGAAAAAGGAGAAAACCCTAATTTTTTTTTTTTCAACAAGTCGCCAATCTCCCACCAAGGCAGGGTGACCCAAAAAAGAAAGAAAATCCCCAAAAAGAAAATACTTTCATCATCATTCAACACTTTCACCACACTCACACATTATCACTGTTTTTGCAGAGGTGCTCAGAATACAACAGTTTAGAAGCATACACATATAAAGATACACAACATATCCCTCCAAACTGCCAATATCCCAAACCCCTCCTTTAAAGTGCAGGCATTGTACTTCCCATTTCCAGGACTCAAGTCAGACTTTATGAAAATAACCAGTTTCCCTGAATCCCTTCACTAAATATTACCCTGCTCACACTCCAACAGATCGTCAGGTCCCAAGTATCATTCGTCTCCATTCACTCCTATCTAACACGCTCACGCATGCTTGCTGGAAGTCCAAGCCCCTTGCCCACAAAACCTCCTTTACCCCCTCTCTCCAACCCTTTCAAGGACGACCCCTACCCCTCCTTCCTTCCCCTATAGATTTACATGCTTTCCATGTCATTCTACTTTGATCCATTCTCTCTAAATGACCAAACCACCTCAACAACCCCTCTTCTGCCCTCTGACTAATACTTTTATTACTCCACACCTTTTCCTAATTTCCACACTCCGAATTTTCTGCATAATATTTACACCACACATTGCCCTTAAACACAACATCTCCACTGCCTCCAACCGTCTCCTCGCTGCTGCATTTACCACCCAAGCTTCACACCCATACAAGAGTGTTGGTACTACTATACTTTACATTCCCTTCTTTGCCTCCATAGATAACGTGCTTTGACTCCACATATACCTCAACGCACCACTCACCTTTTTTCCCTCATCAATTCTATGATTAACCTCATCCTTCATAAATCCATCCGCCGACACGTCAACTCTCAAGTATCTGAAAACATTCACTTCTTCCATACTCCTCCTCCCCAATTTGATATCCAATTTTTCTTTATCTAAATCATTTGACACCCTCATTACCTTACTCTTTTCTATGTTCACTTTCAACTTTCTACCTTTACACACATTCCCAAACTCATCCACTAACCTTCGCAATTTTTCTTTAGAATCTCCCATAAGCACAGTATCAGCGAAAAGTAACTGTGTCAATTCCCATTTTGAATTTGATTCCCCCAAATTTAATCCCACCCCTCTCCCGAACACCCTAGCATTTACTTCCTTTACAACCCCATCTATAAATATATTAAACAACCATGGTGACATTACACATCCCTGTCTAAGACCTACTTTTACCGGGAAGTATTCTCCCTCTCTTCTACACACCCTAACCTGAGCCTATCCTCATAAAAACTCTTTACAGCATTTAATAACTTACCACCTATTCCACATACTTGCAACATTTGCCACATTGCTCCTCTACCCACTCTATCATATGCCTTTTCTAAATCCATAAATGCAATAAAAACTTCATACCTTTCTCTAAATACTGTTCACATATATGCTTCAATGTAAACACATGATCTACACATCCCCTACCCACTCTGAAACCACCTTGCTCATCCGCAATCCTACATTGTCTTACCTCTAATTCTTTCAATTATAACCCTACCGTACACTTTTCCTGGTATACTCAGTAAACTTATTCCTCTATAATTTTTACAGTCTCTTTTGTCCCCTTTCCCTTTATATAAAGGGACTATACATGCTCTCCGCCAATCCCTAGGTACCTTCCCCTCTTTCATACATTTATTTAACAAAAGTACCAACCACTCCAACACTATATCCCCCCCTGCTTTTAACATTTCGGTCATGATCCCATCAGTTCCAGCTGCTTTACCCCCTTTCATTCTACGTAATACCTCACGTACCTCCCCCACAGTTACATTCTGCTCTTCTTCACTCCTAAAAGATGGTATACCTCCCTGACCAGTGCATGAAATTACTGCCTCTCTTTCTTCCTTAACATTTAAAAGTTCCTCAAAATATTCTCGCCATCTACCTAATACCTCCATCTCCCCATCTACTAACTCCCCTACTCTGTTTTTAACTGACAAATCCATACTTTCCCTAGGCTTTCTTAACTTGTTTAACTCACTCCAAAATTTTTTCTTATTTTCATTAAAATTTCTTGACAGTGCCTCTCCCACTCTTTCATCTGATCTCCTTTTGCACTCTCTCACCACTCTCTTTACCTTTCTTTTACTCTCCATATACTCTGCTCTTCTTATAACACTTCTGCTTTGTAAAAACCTCTCACAAGCTACCTTTTTCTCTTTTATCACACCCTTTACTTCATCATTCCACCAATCACTCCTCTTTCCTCCTGCCCCCACCCTCCTATAACCACAAACTTCTGCCCCACATTCTAATACTGCATTTTTAAAACTATTCCAACCCTCAACCCCTCCACTACTCATCTTTGCACTAGCCCACCTTTCTGCCAATAGTCACTTATATCTCACCCGAACTTCCTCCTCCCTTAGTTTATACACTTTCACCTCCCTCTTACTTGTTGTTGCCACCTTCCTCTTTTCCCATCTACCTCTTACTCTAACTGTAGCTACAACTAAATAATGATCCAATATATCAGTTGCCCCTCTATAAACATGTACATCCTGGAGCCTACCCATCAACCTTTTATCCACCAATACATAATCTAATAAACTACTTTCATTACGTGCTACATCATACCTTGTATATTTATTTATCCTCTTTTTCATAAAATATGTATTACTTATTACCATATCTCTTTCTACACATAGCTCAATTAAAGGCTCCCCATTTACATTTACCCCTGGCACCCCAAATTTACCTAGATGTATGTATACATATATGCATGTGCGTGTCTGTGAAGTGTGACCAAAGTGTAAGTAGGAGTAGCAAGATATCCCTGTTATCTAGCGTGTTTATGAGACAGAAAAAGAAACCAGCAATCCTACTATCATGCAAAACAGTTACAGGTTTCTGTTTCACAGTCATCTGGCAGGACGGTAGTAGACATAAAAAAAAAAATAAAGAAGTAAAATGAACATACAGTACACTTATTAATCATTTTAAAATACTTGTGCTCTTAATGTAGGGTGAGAGGCAAGTAGTATTTATTGTACTAGGTCAAATGTGGTAGCCCGCCTGGCTGCCACACCTCATGATTGCTTGGTAGATTTTAGATATAGCAATTAATAAGTACGTAAACAAACACAGCAAGCAACTGGTACAGGTTTGTCCAACACACGTATGAACCGAACTGAAGGCTGGGAGGGTGGTGGGGGTGGCTGATGCTGGTTGGGGATGGCTTTAGCCCATCCTGCCCGGTGGGCGACCGTGTGCTCAAAATTTTTTCCCCTCTCGCAACCGTGTTAAACTAATTTTATGAAGTGTTAAACAAAAATATGCCGCAATTCTTCAATCGTGCTATAACCAAAACATACAAGACAAAACCGTGTTAAACAACTGTCTACTGTACTTACTGCCATCGACATACCTTTCTCAGAGTTTAAAGACACATTAATGAAAATGTCTATCATAATTTACAACATTTAAAGCCTCCCAGAGCAATTATCATCATTATTATTATTGCCATGGACATACCTTGTTCACAGAGTTTATTATTTTTTCTTATGAAAAGATAGAGAATCTTTTCCCGATCATAATGACACCAAAAGTATGAAATTTTATGGAAAACTTACGGAATTATGCTCTCATGAAGTTAGCGGTCTCAACGATGTTTACGCATCGGCAATTTTGCCCACTTTGAGCCCTATTTTCGGCCAATTCCAGTGTACTAGTAGACAAAAATCATAACTATTTCGCTAGAACTCCGTTTTTTCTATCGAATGAGTACAAGAAACCACCCATTTACCAATTGCAACTATCCAATGAAGTGATCAGAATTTAGCAATTTTACCAATTTCACACAAATTTCAAAAGATGCCAATTTCCAAATAGAGTCCAGAATAAACAAGAAAGACATTCCTCGAACTAAAATAACAAGCTCTCTGCTCGTTAGTCACATCCCCAGGCCCCTCTTATATTTCTTTGGCTTTCCACTTTGAATTTTTATTCTTACAAAAAAAAATAAGATTTACTGTTATGCAGACTACTGCATTAGTGTAGAAATGGTATAAATAATATCAGAGCACTTTTTTTTTTTTTTTTCAACAAGTTGGCCGTCTCCCACCGAGGCAGGGTGACCCAAAAAAGAAAGAAAATCCCCAAAAAGAAAATGCTTTCATCATCATTCAACACTTTCACCACACTCACACATAATCACTGTTTTTGCAGAGGTGCTCAGAATACAACAGTTTAGAAGCATATACGTATAAAGATACACAACATATCCCACATAACTCACCAGTTGATGTGTACTGGACGCTTGGCATGATTTGTTTACTTTTGAACTTTGGTAAAAATCGAACATTTCTGCTACTTTGAGCTCAATTTCAAGGTACTTTTCACTGTAAAACCAGTCAAAATCATCTCAATTTCTGTAATATGTCTTCCATTCTATAAAATGAGACCAAGAAAACTAGAATACAGCAATAAATACCATACAAAAATACAGTGCAAAATCGCTGTTTTAATCCAAAAACACGGTCTAAGTTTTTTTTTTCTCATTACGCAATGTGTGCTGCAGGATTTTTTTTATACTGCGCACACTGGCCCCACAGACCCATTCTTTCATATGTAGGCCTACCAGCTTTCACTAGATTTGAGGGCACTAGAATTTAGGCGTACTATTATGTCAAAAACCCTGGGTCGTAAGCCGTACTAGTATGTCCGAAACCCCCAAAGGGTTAAAGTAAGAGACTTACAACTCCTTGTTTTATCACTATAACATAGTGAACGGGTGGTGGGAAGTCAGACGAATGCAGTTCATACGTGTGCGGTTCGCATAATGTATGCGTTTGTATTGTGGGCAAAACCTCCACAAACACTTTACATTATATACAAGTTGTCTTCAGGCTGGTGCAGTAAGATAAATAACACTTCCATTCTCATGTAACACACCAATTTCAGAGGGAATGCTACTATGAATGAAGGCATACGAAAGGAAACTTTTTCTACAGTTACCTCCCACAGCTTCTCTGGTGTTGGACTAGAGAAAACTAAATTCTTGCTGTCAGTCCTACAAGCCGCCCGGCTACCACATCTCATATTTGTGTCAATTTGTTCTACTATGGTTGTATGTATTACGTTTTTATGATATGTAGCATGTTTCTTATGTAAATTTGCAAAAAATATAGATGGATTATTACAAATGTTAATAATAACATATGATATTTAAAGTTCCCCAAAGTAATTATTATTGCATCTTCAACACTGGTGACAGTGATTTTAATGTGTACGTGCATGCCAGCACAGTGTGCAAGTTCATTCAGGTACAGGTACATGTAAGTACAATTATCAGAGTATACATAAAATATGCAATAAATTTAAAACACTTGAAATTCTGGAAAGTTTTCAGACATAATCAACAGACATTGAGCTCACGGAGGATGTAAAGAGTGGTGCTCGGACGCCATAATAGTGAATCAGGGTGCTGTATACACAATTTTTTTTGTTGTAATTTTATATGTCCATTGTAGCGAATCACCATAAAGCAAAACACCATAAAGCGAGGCCCTCCTGTACCTCTAATTTAATATTGGCATCAGCAAAAATGTTATCCTGCTACTACTGGCAATTAAATTTCCTAAGTTTTCTTAAAAATTAATTTAAAACATGCCAGTGATAATATTGGTATACTAAAACTGCCTAAAATCAAGTTCAGAAAACACCGCACGACGTAGAAATGAAACCTAAAGGTTACTGATCACGGATAATAATCAGTGTCCAGTGTTGATGCTGTTAATTCATAACCAATATTTTGTGTTCACATTATTGGTTAACAAAACAATTTAATACTGGATCACTAAATTAAACATTAACACAGAAAAATTTAGATATTTGGGACACTCTGTTAATTCAGAACATCATACCAGGCACATTTCAGTCAAATCATCATTCTTCACATAAAGCAACTATGTACTACTGTTAAACACCAATTTGCTCTCTTACCTAACAGTAATAGGAATGGCTAGTCTTTTATCTGACTGGTTCTCAGCCTCGCGGGTTCCACTTCGCATCAGAATATAGCGATTCTTCAACTTCTCACCAGCCTGTTCAGAAAGTCTAGGACCACACCGACTTGAAAAAATAAAAATCCCCAAAATTAGCTGGAGCGTTTTTTTTTTTTTTCTTTTGCCTTATTAAGACATTCTACCTTGAGCATTCAGATCAAGGAAAAAACTGCATTATATTTTAATTCATGATCAAATGAGATATTTTAAGAAAAACAATTTGTATTTATTTCCCATTTGGAATTTTTGTCCACTAACAATTCTCACCATCAAAATGTACTTCAAACCATTTCAAAGTCTCTACATTGCACTGCAGTCTATAATTCAATCCAATACAGATTAGAAGGAACTGTTCCGGATAGCTAAATGGTAGTGCCTTAAATTCACAATCGATGGAACCAGGTTCAATCCTACAGCAGATAATGATATTTCTCCATGAACATTATTCCTATTCACCTACCAGTAAACAGACTATCAGCTGCTAGCCTTTAAATTCAATGGTATAAAACAAAAATCACACTACAGTAATGAAGTAATTATTGCAATCTGATCAACCACACACATTATGTCCTCACCTTCTACAGTAGCTGATATATTTTTTCAAGAACTTGAGAGAGAGTTCACCTTCTGGAGTTTCTTCAGCTGTCTTCAGAGCATTCAGGTGAACATTCATGACATGCTTGGCCAAAGTCTACAATGAGAGAGCAGACTGTTTAAAAACTTTATACTATTTAAAAGAATTTTTTTTTTATACACATCCAGTACAACACACAAAAATAACATTACAATAAATCATTCACAAAAATACTGACTACATTCTGACAGGTAAACATACGTACTGTATCTCTGGTTTCATCATGCTCATCTTTAACTATGTATATCATGTCAAATCGAGAGAGGATTGTGGGCATAAAATCTATATTTTCCTCTCCCTTAGTGTCATCCCATCGCCCAAATACAGAGTTTGCAGCAGCCATTACTGAACACCGTGAGTTTAAGGTAGTGGTAATTCCAGCCTTGGCAATGGAGATTGTCTGCTGTTCCATCGCTTCATGAATTGCCACACGATCATCTTCACGCATCTTGTCAAACTCGTCAATGCACACAACACCACCATCAGCAAGCACCATGGCACCACCCTCCATCACAAAGTTACGCTGTTGGAATATTAAAAATTAGGACACTTGAGTTTCACCCTTCAATTAAAAATACCATGAATAAATTTAAGAAAGTAATCACCCCCATGCTAAATACATACTTGGAGTTTTCAGTTATGAACTTACCGACACTGGATCCCTTGTAACTGAGGCTGTTAAACCAGCAGCAGAGGATCCTTTTCCCGATGTATAAACTGCAATAGGGGCCACTCGTTCCACAAACTTTAACAACTGAGATTTAGCCGTACCAGGATCACCGAGCAGCAAAACGTTAATGTCTCCTCTTCGTGTCAAACCATCAGGAAGACGCTTCCGAGAACCACCAAACAGCAGGCATGCTACTGATTTCTTTATGTCTTCAGATCCATAGATACTGGGGGCGATGCTTCGAGAAATCCTTTCATAGACATTGTTTGACTGTGAAAGCAGGCGGAATTCTTCCTCCTCTGCAGAAGATATAGTGATACCAGATGTGTATCCTCGTCCTTCCTGGTCAGCCTGAATACCCACTACCCTCAAGTATGGGGCACGGATACCTACTGCAACCTTGTCACGCGTCCCTTTCTGCTTGAAGAACAATTATATTACTACAAATCAAGTATATATATATATAGGTAGTAGGTTGGTAGACAGCAACCACCCAGGGAGGTACTACTGTCCTGCCAAGGGGGTGTAAAACGAGAGCCTGTAATTGTTTTACACGATGGTAGGATTGCTGATGTCTTGTCCATCTCATAAATATGCAAGATTACAGGTACATCTTGCTACTTCTACTTACACTTAGGTCACACTACACATACATGTACATGTCTATTTATACACACTCATCTGAGTTTTCTTTGATTTTATCTTAACCCTTTGTCGAGCGAGGCCGAAAAAATTCGGTATTAATTACGTGTTTTTGGCTCGTGTCATACTTCGCGCCCCGCGCGGCCAGCTTCCCGTTCTTTAGTTCCAACCAATCACAAGCCTTCCCTGAGTCTCTTCAGCTAAGTACAGTTCGCTTCTGCCGCCTTCCCATTGGTTGAGAGATCAAAATATAAACACTGGTGGCTTGGCTTCGCCCACACACGCATTTCTCCCTCCACCCTTACTAATCTACTCTTGGATTATACATTCTACAATGTCGGTAAGTACTGATTGTTGTGTTTAGTGCTTACATGAATAGTTTAGGCATATTTTGATATATACCTAAAGTCCGTGTGAAGCATAATATGAGTGTAGCATGCAGTTGAAAAAAGTGCAAGCATTTTAGTCCGAATTCTTTCGGTATTGCGCGAGTTTCCGGGAATGTCCAATTATAGTCAAATAAATATTTATAAAAAAATTTCAATTGCATATATGAACTCTGTAGTGGTCTGGATTTATACAGGAGGTTTCTATTGTCCTTCCAGTTCCATGAGAGGCTGTTTTATGGGGAGCAGTCGACCAGCAGGTCGAGGTATGTCTGCGTTTCTGAAGACAGTGACTCGGAACCAGAGGTAGACGAACCAGAATTGCTGGATAGTGGTGATGAATACTTGCCACCGGATGCACAGGATGCAGAGATGTCAAGTGATGATGAGGAGGAAGAAAGGAAAGAAAGGCCAGCCAAAAAGCAGAAAGTAATGAGGAAAAAGAAAACTTTTAGGATTGAGGAATACTCGGATGAGGAAGAGATCCATGAGAATATTGCTCTTCAAAGTAAATCTGTGCATAAAGACTGATAGAAATTGTTTCTCAGACTTCCATCTTTCCATTTAGCAATATAGAATCATTGGTCTTCCAAATGAATCTCAGGAATATAGGGATTGAAACTTGCATCACTTTGCAATTTGGCATTGTTGATATTTGCTTCCTTTTTATATTTTTGTAACAATTAAAAAATGTTTTGATACAAGTTCCATTTATGTTTTTTATATTGTCTGTTTGTATATTAAATATAAAAAATTGTTTTGGTGTGTTTTATTAACAATTGCAAGTTTGCAACATAAATTTTTTTAATCCCTTTGTCGGGCGCAGCCAAATATTTTCGGTATTCGGAGATTAGCAATTGCTCGAAAACTAACCATCAGAAATCAATTTATATGGGATCAGTGACCTTGTATTGAGTTACTCTATCCACCATAGGGAGTTCAGTTCGAATTTCAAATTTTCGGACCCCTTGCGCGATGAAGGGTTATTAGTTCTTGTTCTTATTACTTTTCCTTTTATATCCATGGGGGAGTGAAATAAGAATCTTTCCTCCATGAGCCATGCGTGTTGTAAAAGTCAACTAAAATGCCGGGAACAATGGGCTAGTATCCCCTTTTCAGAAAAAAAAAAGAAAAAAGAAAAAAAAAGAAAAAAGAAAAAAAAAGAAAAAAAAAAAGAAGAAAAAAAAAAGAAAAAAGAAAAAAAAAGAAAAAAAAAAGAAAAAGAAGAAAAAAAAAAGAAAAAAAAAGAAGAAAAAAAAAAAAAAAAAGAAAAAAAGAAGAAAAAAAAAGAAGAAAAAAAAAAGAAGAAAAAAAAAAGAAGAAAAAAAAAAAGAAAAAAAAAGAAGAAAAAAAAATAAAAAAAAAGAAAAAAAAAAAGAAAAAAAAAAAGAAAAAAAAAGAAAAAAAAAAGAAAAAAAGAAGAAAAAAAAAGAAAAAAAAAGAAGAAGAAGAAGAAAATGATAAGAAAGAGATGATTGTGGATGTTATGAATGAGAAGCTGGATGTCCTGGCTTTCAGTGAAACAAAGCTGAAGGGGGTGGGAGAGTTTCAGAGAGAAGTAAATAGGATTAGGTCAGGGGTTTCAAATAGAGTTAGAGCTAAAGAAGGAGTAGCAATAATGTTGAAGGATAAGTTATGGCAGGAAAAAAGAGGGAGCATAAATGTATTAATTCAAGGATTACGTGGAGTGAAGTAAAAGTTGGATGTGAAAAGTAGATTATAGTAAGCGTATATGCACCTGGAGAAGAGTGTGTAGAGGAGAGAGAGTTTACTTGGAGACAGTTCTGGGGGTCAGCGCACTCGCGGCCCAGTTTTGGGAATTGTTGAGTGTGTGTGGGGGGATTTTTGAACCAAGTGTGAGAGTACTTGTGGTTGGGGATTTCAATGCCAAAGTGGGTAAAAATGTTGTGGAGGGAGTAGTAGGTAAATTTGGGGTGCCAGGGGTAAATGAAAATGGGGAGCCTTTAGTTGAGCTGTGTAGAAAGAGGTTCGGTAATAAGTAATACATATTTTATGAAAAAGATGATAAATAAATATACAAGGTATGATATAACACGTAATGAAAGTGGTTTGTTAGATTATATATTGGTGGATAAAAGGTTGATGGGTAGGCTTCAACATGTATATGTTTACAGAGGGGCAACTGATATACCGAATCATTATTTAGTTGTAGCTACAGTTAGAGTAAGAGGTAGATGGGACGAAAGGAAAATGGCAACAAGTAAGAGAGAGGTGAAAGTGTATAAACTAAAAGAGGAAAAAGTGCAGGTGAGATATAAGCAACTATTGGCAGAAAGGTAGGCTGGTGCAAGTATGAGAAGTGGGGGGGGTTGAAGAGGGTTGGAATAGTTTCAGAAATGCAGTATTAGAATGTGGGGCAGAGGTATGTGGCTATAGGAGGGTGGGGGCAGGAGGAAAAAGGAGTGATTGGTGCAATAATGAAGTAAAGGGTATGATAAAGGAGAAAAAAGGTAGCTTATGAGAGATTTTTAAAAAGCAGAAGTGTTATAAGAAGAGCAGAGTATATGGAGAGGAAAAGAAAGGTGAAGAAAGTGGTGAGTGTAAAAGGAGAGCAGATGATAGAGTGGGAGAGGCACTGTCAAGAAATTTTGATGAAAATAAGAAAAAATTTTGGTGAGAAACGAGCTAAGAAAGCCTAGAGAACGAATGGATTTGTCAGTTAAAAATAAAGTAGGGGAGTTAGTAGATGGGGAGATAGAGGTATTGGGTAGATGGCAGGAATATTTTGAGGAACTTTTAAATGTCGACGAAGAAAGGAAGGCGGTAATTTCATGCACTGGCCAGGAAGGTATAACATCTTTTAGGAATGAAGAGCAGCAGTATGTGAGTGTGGGGGAGGTGCGTGAGGCATTACGTAGAATGAAATGGGGTAAAGCAGCTGGAACTGACGGGATCATGACAGAAATGTTGAAAGCAGGGGGGGATATAGTGTTGGAGTGGTTGGTGTTTTTGTTGAATAAATGTATGAAAGAGGGGATGGTACCTTAGGATTGGCAGAGAGCATGTATAAAAGGAAAGGGGACAAAAGAGATTGTAAAAATTATAGAGGAATAAGTTTACTGAGTATATCAGGAAAAAATGTATGGTAGGGTTATTACTGAAAGAATTAGAGGCAAGACAGAATGAAGGATTGCAGATGAGCAAGGAGGTTTTAGAGTGGGTAGGTGGATGTGTAGATCAAGTGTTTACATTGAAGCATATATGTGAACAGTATTTAGATAAAGGTAGGGAATTTTCATTGCATTTATGGAGTTAGAAAAGGCATATGATAGAGTGGATAGGGGAGCAATGTGGCAGATGTTGCAAGTATATGGAATAGGTAGTAAGTTACTAAATGCTGTAGAGTTTTTTTGAGGATAGTGAGGCTCAGGTTAGGGTGTGTAGAAGAGAGGGAGACTACTTCCCGGTAAAGATGAGTCTTAGACAGGGATGTGTGATGCCACCATGGTTGTTTAATATATTTATAGATGGGGTTGTAAAAGAAGTAAATGCTAGTGTTGGGGAGAGGGGTGGGATTAAATTATGGGGAATCAAGTACAGAATGGGAATTGACACAGTTACTTTTTGTTGATGATGACTGTGCTTAAGGGAGATTCTAAAGAAAAGTTGCAAAGGTTAGTGGATGAGTTCGGGAGTGTGTGTAAATGTAGAAAGTTGAAAGTGAACATAGAAGAGGGTAAGGTGATGAGGGTATCAAATGATTTAGATAAAGAAAAATTGGATATGAAATTGGAGAGGAGTATGGAAGAAGTGAATGTTTTCAGATATTTGGGAGTTGACGTGTCAGTGGATGAATGTACGAAAGATGAGGTTAACCACACAATTGATGAAGGACAAAAGGCGAGTGGTGCACTGAGGTATATGTGGAGACAAAAAACATTATCTATGGAGGCAAAGAAAGGAATGAATGAAAGTATAGTGGTACCAACACTCTAATATGGGTGTGAAGCTTGGGTTGTAAATGTTGCAGCGAGGAGGCGGTGGAGATGTCCTGTCTAAGGGCAATGTGTGGTGTAAATATTATGCAGAGAATTTGAAGTGTGGAAATTAGGAGAAGGTGTGGAGTTAATAAAAGTATTAGTCAGAGGGATGAAGAGGGGTTGTTGAGGTGGTTTGGTCACTTAGAGACAACGGATCAAAGTAGAATGACATGGAGAGCGTATAAATCTGTAGGGGAAGGAAGATGAGGTAGGGGTTGTCCTTGAAAAGGTTGGAGGGAGGGGGTAAAGGTGGTTTTGTGGGCAAGGGGCTTTGACTTCCAGCAAGCATGCATGAGCATGTTAGATAGGAGTGAATGGAGACAAATGGTATTTGGGACCTGACGAGCTGTTGGAATGTGAGCAGGATAATATTTAGTGAAGGGATTCAGGGAAACCAGTTTTTTTTGTATAGCCAGACTTGAATAATGGAAATGGGAAGTACAATGCCTGCACTTTAAAGGAGGGGGTTCGGGATACTGGCAGTTTGGAAGGATATGCTGTGTACTTTTATACGTACATGCTTCTATTGGCAGTTTACAGGGATATGTTGTGTATCTTTATACGTATATGCTTCTAAGCTGCTGTGTTCTGAGCACCTCTGCAAAAACAGTGATTATGTGTGAGTGAGGTGAAAGAGTTGAATGATGATGAAAGTATTTTCTTTTTGGGGATTTTCTTTCTTTTCAGGTCACCCTGCCTCGGTGTGAGACGGCCAACTTGTTAAAAAGAAAAACAAAAATAATAATATATATATATATTTTGTAGGTAGTACGTTGGTAGACAGCAATCGCCCAGGGAGGTACTACCATCCTGCCAAGTGAGTGTAAAACGAAAGCCTGTACCCTCTGGACCCTATTTGGAAATTGGCACCTTTTGAAATTTGTGTGAAATTGGCAAAATTGCTAAATTCTGACCACTGTATTGGATAGTTCAAATTGGTAAATGGGTGGTTTATTGTACTCATTCAATAGAAAAAATGGAGTTCTAGCGAAATAGTTATGATTTTTGTCAACTAGTACACTGGAATTAGCCGAAAATAGGTCTCAAAGTGGGCAAAATCGCCTATGCGTAAACATCATCGAGACCACTAACTTCGCAAGAGCATAATTCCATAAGTTTTCCATCAAATTTCATACTTTTGGTGTCATTTTTTTTTTTTTTTAATTAAATTTAGGCGACCCTGAGAACAAGTCTGGGAGAAGGCCTGGGGACCCTGAAAGGGTTAACAGGAAAACAAATTTTAGACTCTTTAAAAGATGGAAATCTCTGTGCAATAAATTAGCACTGGCTTGCACTTTAAATCTGCTGCAACTACACAGAGAAGCAAAGTGAAGTGATCCTTAGCTGCCTTGAAACTGGCTGTACTTTTTCTTGCTTGCTGATTTATGTTCTTGATAGCATACACTACCAAGATAACCCAGTTAAGTCAGAATTAAACACTTGAAGAGAACGGCATCCATTCCCAGAAATAATTTTCATGAAGTCAGCATGGAAATTTCCCAAACCCAGTGTGGCACAGGGGTACCATGAGTACAATACAAGAACACTATTGACATTCGAGAGCCACAACTATTTAACAGATACAAGAAATACTGCTGGAACAGGTTTAAAAGTCTTCAAGAGGAACCTATCCCTATCTCCTACTGCCAGATTAATGTGGCTGTCATGAATGTGGGCCAGGAGGTCACCAACAGGAGCAGCATGGCTGACCAGACAGAGCAAAAACGCCTGGGCCTGGCTGCAAAAGTAGAAAGACGAGAAATCAATCTCGTGTGCCACAAGTATAGCAACATGATCAGCTGATGCACTCGCCACTAGACCTTATGCTATGATGCTAATTGCACTTTTAAACCACTGAGCATTAACGCTGTTGTGAAGGCTCTTTGTACGATGAGTTTTGTGCCTTATCAACATTAAGTAGATCACCCTTTATTTTCCTACCAATTCACACAGTAACATTTGCCTTATTTAGTTGCACTGAGCACATTAACATTCTTTTCATTACATCACAATATGCACACGCACTTATTTTCGTGTCACTGTCTCTAACTGTAAGGATGGTGGATTCTCTCCAACCAAAAATGTGGGGAGTCTGTACAACACACATGCCACTTCACACCATATCTTCCATTTCTACTTTCTTGGGTATCAAGGCTTCATGCCTTTTTTTTTTTTTTAACATTCAGCATCCCAGTTTTATTATTAGTTGTCATGGTTAATATCCAAAGATGAGTTGGGCTGATTAAATACATACCTTAGACCCAACTTGGGTGAGTGGTAGCAAAATCCTTAGCACAGACAACCAAGGTTTTGTAAACAACAAAAAAGACAATACTGTGACTGGTTTTGTAACGGTTTCCAGGTTTGCTGAGCATATTATCAAGGCTTTCTCGTTTTGTAAGAGGGATTACTGTGCTAAATACTAAAATTTACGTAATTATCATTTTGCTACAGCAAAATACCCCTCTACATAACTTTTCAACAGATGTGCAAAGTACAGTAGACTGTTGGATAATATGTGATCTGTTAACTTGTTTTAACTCCAACATGGTTACAAGATTGCATCACATTTTCAGTGAATGCAGCAAAAAATCAGTTTACACAATGAAGTACATATAGATGAAAATGTGGCACTGCTATGTTTTTCCTTGTCTTACAGTGAGCCTCAAAGCCAGTGCATTGTTTTATTGGCTAGTGGGTGGGAGCATGTGAGATAGTAAGGACAGGGTACTGGATGAAGAAGTTACAGTGAGTGAAGATCTGAGCCAAAGGGTGAGAGTAGCCTGCTGGTGCATGATGCCACTCCCATCCCATGTTCCTATCACCCGATGTATGTCCCATCGTATGTCCCATGTAGCACTACAGCATTTCATCTGATAGGCACTGGTGTAAGGATGGGTACTAGCAGGTGGGTGAGGATATATGGGCAAGGATATGAAGGTGAGGCCAAGTGTTTGGGATGGGGGTTGGAGGTGGGTGCTAGCATAGGGAAGGGAGTATGGGTGAAGGTCAACTGTGAAAGATGGGCGATGGGGAGGGGGGGCGGCTGATGATGGACAAATGTTTTGGTCCACAGCTGTCCCACCCTCCAACTATGGGGGAAGAGGATGAAGGCATGCAGGTGAAGGATGAGTGAAGATGGATGAGGGCTAGAATGTATGGGAAGAGGGAAGTAAAAAAAAATAAGCAGGGGTGTAAAAAAAATATGGGCAAAGGGGTGTAAATAAAATGTGCCCACATACCCTTACTGCACGCTCAGCAACCTCACCCATTCTGCCAACAACCCTGACCCATACCACCTACCCCTACAATTCTCCCACAACCACTTTCACACACACCATTAAAACCTACAACCTACCCCACACCACTCCCCACAGCCCCACTCGGAACACATACTAACATGTCATCTACACACCTAATCACAACCACCCACCACCCTCATTACTGCCCACACCACCAACCGTACACTCACCCCACCCCCACATAGGGCCACCAACAGTGCCACCCATACAGTAACCATGTAACCATCACACTGTCTAGTTGCTTCCAGCCTCCAGCTCCTGCCCCTCCTTCCCCATTCAGTCTCCACCTCCAGCAATAGCAGTTCCCCAATCCCCATTCATCAGTCCCCACTCCAACTGCTCTAACCCCTCCAGTGTATACCAAAACCACTAACCCCTTCTTTATAACCCCCATACAGTTGATGAATGAGACTTGTGCAACATTTGGATTGCACTAGTGTACCATTCATCATTTTACTGGTTTTCTAAACCACTTATAACCCCTAAATAGCTGCAATGAGTAGCACATCCAAACAAAAAGGTACCTCTGGCTGCAGGATTGTTGACTGATACACATCACTACATCAACCTACAATTAATTACATTATCATTTTTTATGCAATTTACAGACGAATAAAAATTAGGCTAACTGTTTTGTTTTGCAGGGGTCTAATGAATGTAACCCTATTTTCCCGCATGTTCTACAGTTATGTTTACTCTTTTTTTCATACACGCCATTTTTGGCAATGTAACTACCGTGTTATCCAATGGTCAACTGTATCTCTTACAAGAGCCAATTCTGGCGGAACTCTTCAGTGAATGATTTGAGACCTAATTCAAAAACGACTTAAAACATGTGAAGGCTACTAGAGTAGGTTTAATACACATCCAATATTTTAGGAATGCTTATTTGCAAAAGGAATGAAAGTTAGTTACAAGACAGACAGAATGTAACATTTATTCCAACTTACACTTTGTTTGCCAACTTTCTTGATAGAATAAATACCAAGGACAGTCACACGATTACCAGGCACCACACGTTCACAAAGTGATCTGAAAATAAAATTTACATTAAAAAAAAAATCACCATTTTCTAAGTACATTTTGTCGAAGAAAAAGATCATCTACAAATCAAATACAGTATATTAGTGTAATCAAAAACTAGTGAAATACTGTACACTTACAATATTTATAACACTACAGGAGCACTGCAATAGGCCTACTGGCCCATACTAGGTAGATTATTTCATTCGTCCAAAAATACTACTTTCCTATTTTATTAACACATTGGAAGTTTCCCACCAAGGCAGTGCAGCCCGAAAAAGAAAAACTTTCATCATCACTCACTCCATCACTGTCTTGCCAGAGGCATGCCTACACCAGTTATAAAACTACAACGTAATTACCCCTCCTTCAGAGTGCAGACACTGCACTTCATCTCCAGGAATCAAGTCTGGCCTGCCGGTTTACCTGAATCCCTTCATAAATGTTAGCTTGCTTACATTCCAACAGCACATCAAGCCCAAAAAAACATTTGTCTCCATTTGCTCCTGTCTAACACGCTCATGCAAGCTTGCTGGAAGTCCAAACCACTCGCACACGAAACATCCTTTACCCCCTCCCTCCAACCTTTCCTAGGCAGACCCTTACCCTGCCTTCCCTCCACTACAGATCTGTATACTCTCCAAGTCATTCTATTTTGTTCCATCCTCTATACAGGTCCAAACCATCTCAATAACCCTTACTCAGCCCTCTGGATTATAGCACCGAATATCATTCAGTAACACCTGCCTAACTCTAAGGCCTCATTCAATGTTTGAATCCGCATTCATTACGAAGTCACAAGCATCTTCTACTTTCGCAATTAATGTTGATTAGTTCATCCAATTCAAAGATAGTAGGTTGGTAGACAGCAACCGCCCAGGGAGGTACTGCCGTCCTGCCAAGTGAGTGTAAGACAAAAGCCTGTAATTGTTTTACACGATGGTAGGATTGCTGGCGTCTCTTCTTGTCTCAAACGTGCAAGATTTCAGGTACGTCTTGCTACTTCTATTTACACTTAGGCACACTACACATGCATGTACAAGCGTATATATTACATATCCCTCTGGGTTTCCTTCTATTATCTTACTAGTTCTTTTTCTTGCTTATTTCCTATTATCTCCGAAGGGAAGTGGAACAGAATTCTTCCTCCTCCGTAAGCTGTGTATGTCGTAAGAGGCGACTAATATGCCAGGAGCAAGGAGCTAGTCACCCCTTCTCTATATATTACTTAAGTTAAAAAGAGAAACCATATTGGTAGACAGCAACCACCCAGGGAAGTACTACCGTCCTGCCAGATGACTGTGAAACAGAAACCTTTAACTGTTTTACATGATGGTAGGATTGCTGGTGTCTTTTTCTGTCTCATAAACACGCTAGATAACAGGGATATCTTGCTACTCCTACTTACACTTTGGTCACACTTCAGACATGAACATGTATATATATATATATATATATATATATAGATGTATGTGTAAATGCAGTGTAAATGTATGTGTAAATGTATGGTAAATGCAGCAGCGAGGAGACGGTTGGAGGCAGTGGAGATGTCCTGTCTAAGGGCAATGTGTGGTGTAAATATTATGCAGAAAATTCGGAGTGTGGAAATTAGGAGAAGGTGTGGAGTTAATAAAAGCATTAGTCAGAGGGCAGAAGAGGGGTTGTTGAGGTGGTTTGGTCATTTAGAGAGAATGGATCAAAGTAGAATGACATGGAAAGCATATAAATCTATAGTGGAAGGAAAGAGGGGTAGGGGTCGTCCTCGAAAGGGTTGGAAAGAGGGGGTAAAGGAGGTTTTGTGGGCGAGGGGCTTGGACTTCCAGCAAGCGTGCATGAGCGTGTTAGATAGGAGTGAATGGAGACGAATGATACTTGGGACCTGACGATCTGTTGGAGCGTGAGCAGGGAAATATTTAGTGAAGGGATTCAGGGAAACCGGTTATTTTCTTATAGTCGGACTTGAGTCCTGGAAATGGGAAGTACAATGCCTGCACTTTAAAGGAGGGGTTTGGGATATTGGCAGTTTGGAGGGATATGTTGTGTATCTTTATACGTATATGCTTCTAAACTGTTGTATTCTGAGCACCTCTGCAAAAGCAGTGATAATGTGTGAGTGTGGTGAAAGTGTTGAATGATGATGAAAGTATTTTCTTTTTGGGGATTTTTTCTTTTTTGGGTCACCCTGCCTCGGTGGGAGACGACCAACTTGTTGAAAAAAAAAAAAAAAATATATATATATATATACAGTGGACCCCCGCATAACGATGGCATCACATAGCGATTATTTCGCATACCGCTTACTTTAATTGCAAAAATTTTGCCTCACATACCGCTTAAAAACCCGCTTACCGATTTTCGTCCGAGACGCGTCCAATGTGCGGCCTGAGCCACGCTCACATGTTCCGCCGGTGGCATTGTTTACCAGCCAGCCTCCGCAGTAACATCCAAGCATACAATCGGAATATTTCGTATTATTACAGTGTTTTCGGTGCTTTTTCTGGAAAATAAGTGACCATGGGCCCCAAGAAAGCTTCTAGTGCCAACCCTACAGCAATAAGGGTGAGAATTACAATAGAGATGAAGAAAAAGATCATTGATAAGTATGAAAGTGGAGTGCATGTCTCCGAGCTGGCCAGGTTGTATAATAAACCCCAATCAACCATCGCTACTATTGGTGGTACAGCTGCTGCTGCTGCTGCACTGTCAGCTGCTGCTGCTGCTGCTGCACTGTCAGCTGCTGCTGCTGCTGTAGCACCGTTGTTGGTGTGGCTTATTGAGAATACCAAGAAACAATTAACCCCAGAGGACTTGCCACCCAGGATAACCCAAAAAAGTCAGTGTCATCGAAGACTGTCTAACTTATTTCCATTGGGGTCCTTAATCTTGTCTCCCAGGATGCAACCCACACCAGTCGACTAACACCCAGGTGAACAGGGAAAAATGCCTGGAACTAGTGCTCATATTGGTGAATTTAAAGCCAGCAAAGGTTGGTTTGAGAGATTTAAGAATCGTAGTGGCATACACAGTGTGATAAGGCCTGTTCTGGAAGAAAATGCCAAACAGGACCTACAGTACTCAGGAGGAAAAGGCACTCCCAGGACACAGTGTCTCATCAGTCATTGCTGCATCTTCAATAAAGGTAAGTGTCATTTATTCTTCATTTAGTAGACTAGTACATGCACAATATATACTGTGCATGTACTAATCTACTATTGTGCATGTATCCTTCTCTTTGTGTGTGGGAAAATGTATATTTCATGTGGTAAAATTTTTTTTTTCATACTTTTGGGTGTCTTGCACGGATTAATTTTATTTCCATTATTTCTTATGGGGAAAATTCATTCACATAACGATTATTTCGCATAACAATTACCCCTCTTGCACGGATTAAAATCGTTAACCGGGGGTCCACTGTATATATATATATATATATATATTTATGTATATTATATATTATATTTTTTTTTTTTTTTTTTTTTTCAACAAGTCGGCCGTCTCCCACCGAGGCAGGGTGACCCAAAAAAGAAAGAAAATCCCCAAAAAGAAAATACTTTCATCATCATTCAACACTTTCACCACACTTGCACATTATCACTGTTTTTGCAGAGGTGCTCAGAATACAACAGTCTAGAAGCATACACATATAAAGATACACAACATATCCCTCCAAACTGCCAATATCCCAAACCCCTCCTTTAAAGTGCAGGCATTGTACTTCCCATTTCCAGGACTCAAGTCCGACTATATGAAAATAACCGGTTTCCCTGAATCCCTTCACTAAATATTACCCTGCTCACACTCCAACAGATCGTCAGGTCCCAAGTACCATTCGTCTCCATTCACTCCTATCTAACACGCTCACGCACGCTTGCTGGAAGTCCAAGCCCCTTACCCACAAAACCTCCTTTACCCCCTCTCTCCAACCCTTTCGAGGACGACCCCTACCCCGCCTTCCTTCCCCTATAGATTTATATGCTTTCCATGTCAT
Source organism: Cherax quadricarinatus (assembly GCF_038502225.1). NCBI lineage: Eukaryota > Metazoa > Arthropoda > Malacostraca > Decapoda > Parastacidae > Cherax > Cherax quadricarinatus. The sequence goes on from NC_091300.1 coordinate 45,612,763, forward strand.
TCTACTTTGATCCATTCTCTCTAAATGACCAAACCACCTCAACAACCCTTCTTCTGCCCTCTGACTAATACTTTTATTAACTCCACACCTTCTCCTAATTTCCACACTCCGAATTTTCTGCATAATATTTACACCACACATTGCCCTTAAACAGGACATCTCCACTGCCTCCAACCGTCTCCTCGCTGCTGCATTTACCACCCAAGCTTCACACCCATATAAGAGTGTTGGTACTACTATACTTTCATACATTCCCTTCTTTGCCTCCATAGATAACGTTTTTTGACTCCACATATACCTCAACGCACCACTCACCTTTTTTCCCTCATCAATTCTATGATTAACCTCATCCTTCATAAATCCATCCGCCGACACGTCAACTCCCAAGTATCTGAAAACATTCACTTCTTCCATACCCCTCCTCCCCAATTTGATATCCAATTTTTCTTTATCTAAATCATTTGACACCCTCATCACCTTACTCTTTTCTATGTTCACTTTCAACTTTCTACCTTTACACACATTCCCAAACTCATCCACTAACCTTTGCAATTTTTCTTTAGAATCTCCCATAAGCACAGTATCATCAGCAAAAAGTAACTGTGTCAATTCCCATTTTGAATTTGATTCCCCATAATTTAATCCCACCCCTCTCCCAAACACCCTAGCATTTACTTCCTTAACAACCCCATCTATAAATATATTAAACAACCATGGTGACATTACACATCCCTGTCTAAGACCTACTTTCACCGGGAAATAGTCTCCCTCTCTTCTACACACCCTAACCTGAGCCTCACTATCTTCATAAAAACTCTTTACAGCATTTAATAACTTACCACCTATTCCATATACTTGCAACATCTGCCACATTGCTCCTCTATCCACTATCATATGCCTTTTCTAAATCCATAAATGCAATAAAAACTTCCCTACCTTTATCTAAATACTGTTCACATATATGCTTCAATGTAAACACTTGATCTACACATCCCCTACCCACTCTGAAACCTCCTTGCTCATCCGCAATCCTACATTCTGTCTTACCTCTAATTCTTTCAATTATAACCCTACCGTACACTTTTCCTGGTATACTCAGTAAGCTTATTCCTCTATAATTTTTACAGTCTCTTTTGTCCCCTTTCCCTTTATATAAAGGGACTATACATGCTCTCTGCCAATCCCTAGGTACCTTCCCCTCTTTCATACATTTATTGAACAAAAGTACCAACCACTCCAACACTATATCCCCCCCTGCTTTTAACATTTCTGTCATGATCCCATCAGTACCAGCTGCTTTACCCCCTTTCATTTTACGTAATGCCTCACGTACCTCCCCCACACTTACATTCTGCTCTTCTTCACTCCTAAAAGATGGTATACCTCCCTGACCAGTGCATGAAATTACTGCCTCTGTTTCTTCCTTAACATTTAAAAGTTCCTCAAAATATTCTCGCCATCTACCTAATACCTCCATCTCCCCATCTACTAACTCCCCTACTCTGTTTTTAACTGACAAATCCATATTTTCCCTTGGCTTTCTTAACTTGTTTAACTCACTCCAAAATTTTTTCTTATTTTCATTAAAATTTCTTGACAGTGCCTCTCCCACTCTATCATCTGCTCTCCTTTTGCACTCTCTCACCACTCTCTTTACCTTTCTTTTACTCTCCATATATTCTGCTCTTCTTATAACACTTCTGCTTTGTAAAAACCTCTCATAAGCTACCTTTTTCTCTTTTATCACACCCTTTACTTCATCATTCCACCAATCACTCCTCTTTCCTCCTGCACCCACCCTCCTATAACCACAAACTTCTGCCCCACATTCTAATACTGCATTTTTAAAACTATTCCAACCCTCTTCAACCCCCCCATTACTCATCTTTGCACTATCCCACCTTTCTGCCAATAGTCGCTTATATCTCGCCCGAACTTCCTCCTCCCTTAGTTTATACACTTTCACCTCCCTCTTACTTGTTGTTGCCACCTTCCTCTTTTCCCATCTACCTCTTACTCTAACTGTAGCTACAACTAAATAATGATCCGATATATCAGTTGCCCCTCTATAAACATGTACATCCTGGAGCCTACCCATCAACCTTTTATCCACCAATACATAATCTAATAAACTACTTTCATTACGTGCTACATCATACCTTGTATATTTATTTATCCTCTTTTTCATAAAATATGTATTACTTATTACCAAATTTCTTTCTACACAGCTCAATTAAAGGCTCCCCATTTACATTTACCCCTGGCACCCCAAATTTACCTACTACTCCCTCCATAACATTTTTACCCACTTTAGCATTGAAATCTCCAACCACCATTACTCTCACACTTGATTCAAAACTCCCCACGCATTCACTCAACATTTCCCAAAATCTCTCTCTCTCCTCTACACTTCTCTCTTCTCCAGGTGCATACACGCTTATTATAACCCACTTTTCACATCCAATCTTTATTTTACTCCACATAATCCTTGAATTAATACATTTATAGTCCCTCTTTTCCTGCCATAGCTTATCCTTCAACATTATTGCTACTCCTTCTTTAGCTCTAACTCTATTTGAAACCCCTGACCTAATCCCATTTATTCCTCTCCACTGAAACTCTCCCACCCCCTTCAGCTTTGTTTCACTTAAAGCCAGGACATCCAGCTTCTTCTCATTCATAACATCCACAATCATCTCTTTCTTATCATCTGCACAACATCCACGCACATTCAGACTTCCCACTTTGACAATTTTCTTCTTCTTATTCTTTTTAGTAATCTTTACAGGAAAAGGGGTTACTAGCCCATTGTTCCCGGCATTTTAGTTGACTTTTACAACACGCATGGCTTACGGAGGAAAGATTCTTATTCCACTTCCCCATGGATATAAAAGGAAAATTAATAAGACCAAGAACTATTAAGATAAAATCAAAGAAAACTCAGATGAGTGTGTATGAATAAATGTGTATATGTATGTGTAGTGTGACCTAAGTGTAAGTAGAAGTAGCAAGACGTACCTGTAATCTTGCATATTTATGAGACAGACAAAAGACATCAGCAATCCTACCATCATGTAAAACAATTACAGGCTTTCGTTTTACACTCACTTGGCAGGACGGTAGTACCTCCCTGGGTGGTTGCTGTCTACCAACCTACTATATATATATATATATATATATTTTTATTTATTATCACACCGGCCGATTCCCACCAAGGCAGGGTGGCCCGAAAAAGAAAAACTTTCACCATCATTCACTCCATCACTGTCTTGCCAGAAGGGTGCTTTACACTACAGTTTTTAAACTGCAACATTAACACCCCTCCTTCAGAGTGCAGGCACTGTACTTCCCATCTCCAGGACTCAAGTCCGGCCTGCCGGTTTCCCTGAATCCCTTCATAAATGTTACTTTGCTCACACTCCAACAGCACGTCAAGTATTAAAAACCATTTGTCTCCATTCACTCCTATCAAACACGCTCACGCATGCCTGCTGGAAGTCCAAGCCCCTCGCACACAAAACCTCCTTTACCCCCTCCCTCCAACCCTTCCTAGGCCGACCCCTACCCCGCCTTCCTTCCACTACAGACTGATACACTCTTGAAGTCATTCTGTTTCGCTCCATTCTCTCTACATGTCCGAACCACCTCAACAACCCTTCCTCAGCCCTCTGGACAACAGTTTTGGTAATCCCACACCTCCTCCTAACTTCCAAACTACGAATTCTCTGCATTATATTCACACCACACATTGCCCTCAGACATGACATCTCCACTGCCTCCAGCCTTCTCCTCGCTGCAACATTCATCACCCATGCTTCACACCCATATAAGAGCGTTGGTAAAACTATACTCTCATACATTCCCCTCTTTGCCTCCAAGGACAAAGTTCTTTGTCTCCACAGACTCCTAAGTGCACCACTCACTCTTTTTCCCTCATCAATTCTATGATTCACCTCATCTTTCATAGACCCATCCGCTGACACGTCCACTCCCAAATATCTGAATACGTTCACCTCCTCCATACTCTCTCCCTCCAATCTGATATTCAATCTTTCATCACCTAATCTTTTTGTTATCCTCATAACCTTACTCTTTCCTGTATTCACCTTTAATTTTCTTCTTTTGCACACCCTACCAAATTCATCCACCAATCTCTGCAACTTCTCTTCAGAATCTCCCAAGAGCACAGTGTCATCAGCAAAGAGCAGCTGTGACAACTCCCACTTTGTGTGTGATTCTTTATCTTTTAACTCCACGCCTCTTGCCAAGACCCTCGCATTTACTTCTCTTACAACCCCATCTATAAATATATTAAACAACCACGGTGACATCACACATCCTTGTCTAAGGCCTACTTTTACTGGGAAAAAATTTCCTTCTTTCCTACATACTCTAACTTGAGCCTCACTATCCTCGTAAAAACTCTTCACTGCTTTCAGTAACCTACCTCCTACACCATACACTTGCAACATCTGCCACATTGCCCCCCTATCCACCCTGTCATACGCCTTTTCCAAATCCATAAATGCCACAAAGACCTCTTTAGCCTTATCTAAATACTGTTCACTTATATGTTTCACTGTAAACACCTGGTCCACACACCCCCTACCTTTCCTAAAGCCTCCTTGTTCATCTGCTATCCTATTCTCCGTCTTACTCTTAATTCTTTCAATTATAACTCTACCATACACTTTACCAGGTACACTCAACAGACTTATCCCCCTATAATTTTTGCACTCTCTTTTATCCCCTTTGCCTTTATACAAAGGAACTATGCATGCTCTCTGCCAATCCCTAGGTACCTTACCCTCTTCCATACATTTATTAAATAATTGCACCAACCACTCCAAAACTATATCCCCACCTGCTTTTAACATTTCTATCTTTATCCCATCAATCCCGGCTGCCTTACCCCCTTTCATTTTACCTACTGCCTCACGAACTTCCCCCACACTCACAACTGGCTCTTCCTCACTCATACAAGATGTTATTCCTCCTTGCCCTATACACGAAATCACAGCTTCCCTATCTTCATCAACATTTAACAATTCCTCAAAATATTCCTTCCATCTTCCCAATACCTCTAACTCTCCATTTAATAACTCTCCTCTCCTATTTTTAACTGACAAATCCATTTGTTCTCTAGGCTTTCTTAACTTGTTAATCTCACTCCAAAACTTTTTCTTATTTTCAACGAAATTTGTTGATAACATCTCACCCACTCTCTCATTTGCTCTCTTTTTACATTGCTTCACCACTCTCTTAACTTCTCTCTTTTTCTCCATATACTCTTCCCTCCTTGCATCACTTCTACTTTGTAAAAACTTCTCATATGCTAACTTTTTCTCCCTTACTACTCTCTTTACATCATCATTCCACCAATCGCTCCTCTTCCCTCCTGCACCCACTTTCCTGTAACCACAAACTTCTGCTGAACACTCTAACACTACATTTTTAAACCTACCCCATACCTCTTCGACCCCATTGCCTATGCTCTCATTAGCCCATCTATCCTCCAATAGCTGTTTATATCTTACCCTAACTGCCTCCTCTTTTAGTTTATAAACCTTCACCTCTCTCTTCCCTGATGCTTCTATTCTCCTTGTATCCCATCTACCTTTTACTCTCAGTGTAGCTACAACTAGAAAGTGATCTGATATATCTGTGGCCCCTCTATAAACATGTACATCCTGAAGTCTACTCAACAGTCTTTTATCTATCAATACATAATCCAACAAACTACAGTCATTTCGCCCTACATCATATCGTGTATACTTATTTATCCTCTTTTTCTTAAAATATGTATTACCTATAACTAAACCCCTTTCTATACAAAGTTCAATCAAAGGGCTCCCATTATCATTTACACCTGGCACCCCAAACTTACCTACCACACCCTCTCTAAAAGTTTCTCCTACTTTAGCATTCAAGTCCCCTACCACAATTACTCTCTCACTTGGTTCAAAGGCTCCTATACATTCACTTAACATCTCCCAAAATCTCTCTCTCTCCTCTGCATTCCTCTCTTCTCCAGGTGCATACACGCTTATTATGACCCACTTCTCGCATCCAACCTTTACTTTAATCCACATAATTCTTGAATTTACACATTCATATTCTCTTTTCTCCTTCCATAACTGATCATTTAACATTACTGCTACCCCTTCCTTTGCTCTAACTCTCTCAGATACTCCAGATTTAATCCCATTTATTTCCCCCCACTGAAACTCTCCTACCCCCTTCAGCTTTGTTTCGCTTAGGGCCAGGACATCCAACTTCTTTTCATTCATAACATCAGCAATCATCTGTTTCTTGTCATCCGCACTACATCCACGCACATTTAAGCAACCCAGTTTTATAAAGTTTTTCTTCTTCTCTTTTTTAGTAATTGTATACAGGAGAAGGGGTTACTAGCCCATTGCTCCCGGCATTTTAGTCGCCTCATACGACACGCATGGCTTACGGAGGAAAGATTCTTTTCCACTTCCCCATGGACAATAGAAGAAATAAAAAAGAACAAGAGCTATTTAGAAAAAGGAGAAAAACCTAGATGTATGTATATATATATATGCATGTGCGTGTCTGTGAAGTGTGACCAAAGTGTAAGTAGGAGTAGCAAGATATCCCTGTTATCTTAGCGTGTTTATGAGACAGAAAAAGAAACCAGCAATCCTACCATCATGCAAAACAGTTACAGGTTTTTGTTTCACAGTCATCTGGCAGGACGGTAGTACTTCCCTGGGTGGTTGCTGTCTACCAACCTACTACCTATATATCTATATACCTATATATCTATATATATATATATATATATATATACATACATATATACATATATATATACATAATATATATATATATATATATATATATAGTAATACATATTTTATGAAAAAGAGGATAAATAAATATACAAGGTATGACGTAGCACGTAATGAAAGTAGTTTGTTAGATTATGTATTGGTGGACAAAAGGTTGATGGGTAGGCTCCAGGATGTACATGTTTATAGAGGGGCAACTGATAAATCGGATCATTATTTAGTTGTAGCTACAGTTAGAGTAAGAGGTAGATGGGAAAAGAGGAAGGTGGCAACAACAAGTAAGAGGGAGGTGAAAGTGTATAAACTAAGGGAGGAGGAAGTTCGGGCGAGATATAAGCGACTATTGGCAGAAAGGTGGGCTAGTGCAAAGATGAGTAGTGGGGGGGTTGAAGAGGGTTGGAATAGTTTTAAAAATGCAGTATTAGAATGTGGGGCAGAAGTTTGTGGTTATAGGAGGGTGGGGGCAGGAGGAAAGAGGAGTGATTGGTGGAATGATGAAGTAAAGGGTGTGATAAAAGAAAAAAAGGAAGCTTACGAGAGGTTTTTACAAAGCAGAAGTGTTATAAGAAGAGCAGAGTATATGGAGAGTAAAAGAAAGGTGAAGAGAGTGGTGAGAGAGTGCAAAAGGAGAGCAGATGAAAGAGTGGGAGAGGCACTGTCAAGAAATTTTAATGAAAATAAGAAAAAATTTTGGAGTGAGTTAAACAAGTTAAGAAAGCCTAGGGAAAGTATGGATTTGTCAGTTAAAAACAGAGTAGGGGAGTTAGTAGATGGGGAGAGGGAGGTATTAGGTAGATGGCGAGAATATTTTGAGGAACTTTTAAATGTTGAGGAAGAAAGGGAGGCGGTAATTTCATGCACTGGCCAGGGAGGTATACCATCTTTTAGGAGTGAAGAAGAGCAGAATGTAAGTGTGGTGGAGGTACGTGAGGCATTACGTAGAATGAAAGGGGGTAAAGCAGCTGGAACTGATGGGATCATGACAAATGTTAAAAGCAGGGGGGGATATAGTGTTGGAGTGGTTGGTACTTTTGTTTAATAAATGTATGAAAGAGGAGAAGGTACCTAGGGATTGGCGGAGAGCATGTATAGTCCCTTTATATAAAGGGAAAGGGGACAAAAGAGATTGTAAAAATTATAGAGGAATAAGTTTACAGAGTAAACCAGGAAAAGTATACGGTAGGGTTATAATTGAAAGAATTAGAGGTAAGACAGAATGTAGAATTGCGGATGAGCAAGGAGGCTTCAGAGTGGGTAGGGGATGTGTAGATCAAGTGTTTACATTGAAGCATATATGTGAACAGTATTTACATAAAGGTAGGGAAGTTTTTATTGCATTTATGGATTTAGAAAAGGCATATGATAGAGTGGATAGAGGAGCAATGTGGCAGATGTTGCAAGTACAGTGGACCCCCGGTTAACGAAATTTTTTCACTCCAGAAGTATGTTCAGGTGCCAGTACTGACCGAATTTGTTCCCATAAGAAATATTGTGAAGTAGATTAGTCCATTTCAGACCCCCAAACATACACGAACAAACGCACTTACATAAATACACTTACATAATTGGTCGCATTCAGAGGTAATCGTTATGCGGGGGTCCACTGTATATGGAATAGGTGGTAAGTTACTAAATGCTGTAAAGAGCTTTTATGAGGATAGCGAGGCTAAGGTTAGGGTGTGTAGAAGAGAGGGAGAATACTTCCCAGTAAAAGTAGGTCTTAGACAGGGATGTGTAATGTCACCATGGTTGTTTAATATATTTATAGATGGGGTTGTAAAAGAAGTAAATGCTAGGGTGCTCGGGAGAGGGGTGGGATTAAATTATGGGGAATCAAATTCAAAATGGGAATTGACATAGTTACTTTTTGCTGATGATACTGTGCTTATGGGAGATTCTAAAGAAAAATTGCAAAGGTTAGTGGATGAGTTTCAGAATGTGTGTAAAGGTAGAAAGTTGAAAGTGAACACAGAAAAGAGTAAGGTGATGAGGGTGTCAAATGATTTAGATAAAGAAAAATTGGATATCAAATTGGGGAGGAGGAGTATGGAAGAAGTGAATGTTTTCAGATACTTGGGAGTTGACGTGTCGGAGGATGGATTTATGAAGGATGAGGTTAATCATAGAATTGACGAGGGAAAAAAGGTGAGTGGTGCGTTGAAGTATATGTGGAGTCAAAAAACGTTATCTATGGAGGCAAAGAAGGGAATGTATGAAAGTATAGTAGTACCAACACTCTTATATGGATGTGAAGCTTGGGTGGTAAATGCAGCAGTGAGGAGATGGTTGGAGGCAGTGGAGATGTCCTGTCTAAGGGCAATGTGTGGTGTAAATATTATGCAGAAAATTCGAAGTGTGGAAATTAGGAGAAGGTGTGGAGTTAATAAAAGTATTAGTCAAGAGGGCAGAAGAGGGGATGTTAAGGTGGTTTGGTCATTTAGAGAGAATGGATCAAAGTAGAATGACATGGAAAGCATATAAATCTATAGGGGAAGGAAGGAGGGGTAGGGGTCGTCCTCGAAAAGGTTGGAAAGAGGGGGTAAAGGCGGTTTTGTGGGCGAGGGGCTTGGACTTCCAGCAAGCATGCATGAGCGTGTTAGATAGGAGTGAATGGAGACGAATGATACTTGGGACCTGACGATCTGTTGGAGCGTGAGCAGGGTAATATTTAGTGAAGGGATTCAGGGAAACCGGTTATTTTCATATAATCGGACTTGAGTCCTGGAAATGGGAAGTACAATGCCTGCACTTTAACCCTTCATCGCGCAAGGGGTCCGAAAATTTGAAATTCGAACTGAACTCCCTATGGTGGATAGAGTAACTCAATACAAGGTCACTGATCCCATATAAATTGATTTCTGATGGTTAGTTTTCGAGCAATTGCCAATCTCCGAAGACCGAAAATATTAGGCCGCCCCCGACAAAGTGATTAAAAAATTCTATGTTGCAAACTTGCAATTGTTAATAAAACACACCAAAACAATTTTTTAAATTTAATATACAAACAGACAATATAAAAAACATAAATGGAACTTTTATCAAAACATTTTTTAATTGTTACAAAAATATGAAAAGGAAGCAAATATCAACAATGCCAAATGGCAAAGTGATGCAAGTTTCAATCCCTATATTCCTGAGATTCATTTGGAAGACCAATGATTCTATATTGCTAATTGGCAAGATGGAAGTCTGTGAAACAATTTCTATCAGTCTTTATGCACAGATTTACTTTGCATACACTACAGACGAATGACGATGTTACCGTTTTTTTCGAGGTGCTGCAATACTTGCAAGTAAACGGCCTTTGCCCTGCCATTGGGAAGTGCATTAGACTAAGGTCTTTCCTAACACTGTCATCAGGCATTTCTGTACGTGTTCCCCTCCCAGGTTTCACTATGCCAACACCATTGGAAGTACATGGTGAATTAGTTGGTGAAGGTCTTGGAGTTGTTCTTAGGCTGCTCCCTCTAAGGTTTTGTCCTTTAGACCTTGCAATTTCAGAGATAGAATTCCTGAAATACTTCAGTTGCATACACTTTTGCTTTATTGCTCGAGAATCACGGCAATAAAGCACCCATGCATTCACAACAGCAAGATCAATAATATAGGCAAATAGCCGCATGTACCAACGTTTTGATTTCATTGGTGTTTTGTAGAGATGCACCAACATGTTGCTTTTGTCAATACCTCCCATGTTTGCATTATAGTTCTTGATGACTGCAGGGCACGATATTTTCTCTTTCCTCTTTGTACCCTTGTTATATCTCTCAACAAGACTCATGGGCTCGACCCCAATATCAGTTGTCACTAAAGTCACAACTTTGGTGTCCTTCCATCGTACAACAAGGACACCATCATTGTTGTTGAAGCAAAAATTGCCCCTGACCACACTGTTTTCTTCCATTTGTTTGATAGGCACCAGATGTGGCTTACCACATCTATTGTCACGTACTGTTCCAGTGTATCTGCAGTTATACTTATCTCTTAGTAGCTTGACCAAAGGCATACTTGAAAAGAAATTGTCAGCATAGATTGCTGATGTGTTTGTCTTGTTCATAGTTTGTGCAAGTACCAGAACAATCTTTGTACTTATTGGAAGTTTAGATTCTTCCTGTGGCAGCTGTATGGGATGTGTGTCAAAAGTTGTTGTGCCTTGATACATGAGTATATCATGTATGAGTCCATCTTGACTTGCACGACAAAAAAGTTTGAAACCCCACTTATCTGGTTTTGTTTTGATGTACTGCCTTAGGTTTCCAGCAGTTTTACCCTTGAAACCAACCATGACTTCATCAATAGATTGCTTGGGTGTAGCTGGAATTTTCAAGCAAGCATTAGTTAGTTCAGTGTAAAGAGGCCTTACTTTGTAGAATCTGTCATTATCCTTTTTTGTGTTGTCATTGAAATGAATATGACTTCTAAGGTACCTAAACCTCTTAGACGCCATGCTATCTGCAACCTGTTGGCTCCTAAAACCAGCTTTCCAATAATCTTCGAGGGATGGTAGTGAATTAATACCCATGAACAACAAAATACCTATGAACCTCATGATCTCTTCAGAATCTGTTGAAAAAGTACTATTTACGTCTTGTTGCCTTGTATACAAATTTGTTTGATATGCTATGTTATCTATCATGGCTGGAGTAACGAACATACGAAAATACTCATATGGAGACCTAATTGCAAGAGGCTTTTCATGTTCATATGCCGGCAAAGGATCATTTTCAATGTCATCTACGATCCACTCAGATGAAACTTGAAGAGCAATATTCTCATGGATCTCTTCCTCATCCGGGTATTCCTCAATCCTAAAAGTTTTCTTTTTCCTCATTACTTTCTGCTTTTTGGCTGGCCTTTCTTCCCTTTCTTCCTCATCATCAGTTGACATCTCTGCATCCTGTGCATCCGGTGGCAAGTATTCATCACCACTATCCAGCAATTCTGGTTCGTCTACCTCTGGTTCTGAGTCACTGTCTTCAGAAACGCAGATATACCTCGACCTGCTGGTCGACTGCTCCCCATAAAACAGCCTCTCATGGAACTGGAAGGACAATAGAAACCTCCTGTATAAATCCAGACCACTACAGAGTTCATATATGCAATTGAAAATTTTTTATAAATATTTATTTGACTAAAATTGGACATTCCCGGAAACTCGCGCAATACCGAAATAATTCGGACTAAAATGCTTGCACTTTTTTCAACTGCATGCTACACTCATATTATGCTTCACACGGACTTTAGGTATATATCAAAATATGCCTAAACTATTCATGTAAGCACTAAACACAACAATCAGTACTTACCGACATTGTAGAATATATAATCCAAGAGTAGATTAGCAAGGGTGGAGGGAAAAATGCGCGTGTGTTCGAAGCCAAGCCGCTAGTGTTTATATTTTGATCTCTCAACCAATGGGAAGGCGGCAGAAGCGAACTGTACTTAGCTGAAGAGACTCAGGGAAGGCTTGTGATTGGTTGGAACTAAAGAACGGGAAGCTGGCCGCGCGGGGCGCGAAGTATGACACGCGCCAAAAACACGTAATCAATACCGAATTTTTTCAGCCAAGATCGACAAAGGGTTAAAGGAGGGGTTTGGGATATTGGCAGTTTGGAGGGATATGTTGTGTATCTATACGTATATGCTTCTAAACTGTTGTATTCTGAGCACCTCTGCAAAAGCAGTGATAGTGTGTGAGTGTGGTGAAAGTGTTGAATGATGATTAAAGTATTTTCTTTTTTGGGGACTTTCTTTCTTTTTTGGGTCACCCTGCCTCGGTGGGAGGCGGCCGACTTGTTGAGAGAGAGAGAGAGAGAGAGAGAGAGAGAGAGAGATATCTAAAGAGCGGTTTCTCCAAAACCCTTATGGTTTTTATGGTTTTAGAGTGCTATGTTTTGGCAAGCTTTCATTCTGATTACATTTCATACCTTAGACCAGCAGTTATGTCACAGAGCATTTATATACTTTAACCTTAACTATTCTACCACATTCTAAAATATGCATTATCTGAAGTCTGCTCAAAATGCATTGCAGAATTAGACTTTTACATACATGACAAGCATCAATATTCTACTGTATAATTTTTATCATCTTGGGAACTAAACATGCATTTATTTGTTGTCTGTTTATAGCATTACCGTTACAAACCTGTCAACGTAAAGCTGGAGGTGACGGGGCATTTCTCCTTGTGGCAGATTCTCAGGAACTTCCTGAAGCTTCAGCACTTGGTAGTCAACACACACACACTTGTCAGGCACAATGAAGAAGGGATCAAGAGGACATTTTGGTCGTCCAGCCTGTTCCCTGGTAGTAGAATACTTTTATGTGCTTTTGTACTATACAGTTTACTCATAATAAGCCCACCAAAAGCTTCATTGACAATTTTGTGAGATGAGAAATATGTATATAGAGCATGTTCAGTGTCATTACTTACGTATTGCATTTTCTAGGGAGCTGATAGCCTTCAAGACCAGGCTTAACAGGAATGTTAGTTAAGGTAGTTTGACAGGACCGGCACTGTACTGTTAGAACTAAGGCTTTAGCCTTCACCCCTGAGGCAGCCACCACAATACCTGCTACTTTGACAAGTCGACTAACTTCATCAGACTGGAAAAGAAGAAAAATCAGTTACTGCATGTAATGAGCCAAAACAAAAGTTGGAGTTGCATTCACAGGGTTATATCTTTTATATGTTAAAACATTTGTGGAAAAACTTATCCTACTTACACTTTGGTCACACTTCACAGACACGCACATGCATATATATATATATACATACATCTAGGTTTTTCTCCTTTTTCTAAATAGCTCTTGTTCTTTTTTATTTCTTCTATTGTCCATGGGGAAGTGGAAAAAGAATCTTTCCTCCGTAAGCCATGCGTGTCGTATGAGGCGACTAAAATGCCGGGAGCAATGGGCTAGTAACCCCTTCTCCTGTATACATTTACTAAAAAAGAGAAGAAGAAAAACTTTATAAAACTGGGTTGCTTAAATGTGCGTGGATGTAGTGCGGATGACAAGAAACAGATGATTGCTGATGTTATGAATGAAAAGAAGTTGGATGTCCTGGCCCTAAGCGAAACAAAGCTGAAGGGGGTAGGAGAGTTTCAGTGGGGGGAAATAAATGGGATTAAATCTGGAGTATCTGAGAGAGTTAGAGCAAAGGAAGGGGTAGCAGTAATGTTAAATGATCAGTTATGGAAGGAGAAAAGAGAATATGAATGTGTAAATTCAAGAATTATGTGGATTAAAGTAAAGGTTGGATGCGAGAAGTGGGTTATAATAAGCGTGTATGCACCTGGAGAAGAGAGGAATGCAGAGGAGAGAGAGAGATTTTGGGAGATGTTAAGTGAATGTATAGGAGCCTTTGAACCAAGTGAGAGAGTAATTGTGGTAGGGGACCTGAATGCTAAAGTAGGAGAAACTTTTAGAGAGGGTGTGGTAGGTAAGTTTGGGGTGCCAGGTGTAAATGATAATGGGAGCCCTTTGATTGAACTTTGTATAGAAAGGGGTTTAGTTATAGGTAATACATATTTTAAGAAAAAGAGGATAAATAAGTATACACGATATGATGTAGGGCGAAATGACAGTAGTTTGTTGGATTATGTATTGGTAGATAAAAGACTGTTGAGTAGACTTCAGGATGTACATGTTTATAGAGGGGCCACAGATATATCAGATCACTTTCTAGTTGTAGCTACACTGAGAGTAAAAGGTAGATGGGATACAAGGAGAATAGAAGCATCAGGGAAGAGAGAGGTGAAGGTTTATAAACTAAAAGAGGAGGCAGTTAGGGTAAGATATAAACAGCTATTGGAGGATAGATGGGCTAATGAGAGCATAGGCAATGGGGTCGAAGAGGTATGGGGTAGGTTTAAAAATGTAGTGTTAGAGTGTTCAGCAGAAGTTTGTGGTTACAGGAAAGTGGGTGCAGGAGGGAAGAGGAGCGATTGGTGGAATGATGATGTAAAGAGAGTAGTAAGGGAGAAAAAGTTAGCATATGAGAAGTTTTTACAAAGTAGAAGTGATGCAAGGAGGGAAGAGTATATGGAGAAAAAGAGAGAGGTTAAGAGAGTGGTGAAGCAATGTAAAAAGAGAGCAAATGAGAGAGTGGGTGAGATGTTATCAACAAATTTTGTTGAAAATAAGAAAAAGTTTTGGAGTGAGATTAACAAGTTAAGAAAGCCTAGAGAACAAATGGATTTGTCAGTTAAAAATAGGAGAGGAGAGTTATTAAATGGAGAGTTAGAGGTATTGGGAAGATGGAGGGAATATTTTGAGGAATTGTTAAATGTTGATGAAGATAGGGAAGCTGTGATTTCGTGTATAGGGCAAGGAGGAATAACATCTTGTAGGAGTGAGGAAGAGCCAGTTGTGAGTGTGGGGGAAGTTCGTGAGGCAGTAGGTAAAATGAAAGGGGGTAAGGCAGCCGGGATTGATGGGATAAAGATAGAAATGTTAAAAGCAGGTGGGGATATAGTTTTGGAGTGGTTGGTGCAATTATTTAATAAATGTATGGAAGAGGGTAAGGTACCTAGGGATTGGCAGAGAGCATGCATAGTTCCTTTGTATAAAGGCAAAGGGGATAAAAGAGAGTGCAAAAATTATAGGGGGATAAGTCTGTTGAGTCAGCCGCCCAGGGAGGTACTACCGTCCTGCCAAGTGAGTGTAAAACGAAAGCCTGTAATTGTTTTACATGATGGTAGGATTGCTGGTGTCCTTTTTTCTGTCTCATGAACATGCAAGATTTCAGGTACGTCTTGCTACTTCTACTTACATTTAGGTCACACTACACATACATGTACAAGCACATATATACGCACCCCTCTGGGTTTTCTTCTATTTTCTTTCTAGTTCTTATTCTTGTTTATTTCCTCTTATCTCCATGGGGAAGTGGAACAGAATTCTTCCTCCGTAAGCCATGCGTGTTGTAAGAGGCGACTAAAATGCCGGGAGCAAGGGGCTAGTAACCTCTTCTCCTGTATATATTACTAAATGTAAAAGGAGAAACTTTTGTTTTTCCTTTTGGGCCACCCCACCTCGGTGGGATACGGCCGGTGTGTTGAAAGAAAGAAGAAGAAGTCTGTTGAGTGTACCTGGTAAAGTGTATGGTAGAGTTATAATTGAAAGAATTAAGAGTAAGACGGAGAATAGGATAGCAGATGAACAAGGAGGCTTTAGGAAAGGTAGGGGGTGTGTGGACCAGGTGTTTACAGTGAAACATATAAGTGAACAGTATTTAGGTAAGGCTAAAGAGGTCTTTGTGGCATTTATGGATTTGGAAAAGGCGTATGACAGGGTGGATAGGGGGGCAATGTGGCAGATGTTGCAAGTGTATGGTGTAGGAGGTAGGTTACTGAAAGCAGTGAAGAGTTTTTACGAGGATAGTGAGGCTCAAGTTAGAGTATGTAGGAAAGAGGGAAATTTTTTCCCAGTAAAAGTAGGCCTTAGACAAGGATGTGTGATGTCACCGTGGTTGTTTATTATATTTATAGATGGGGTTGTAAGAGAAGTAAATGCGAGGGTCTTGGCAAGAGGCGTGGAGTTAAAAGATAAAGAATCACACACAAAGTGGGAGTTGTCACAGCTGCTCTTTGCTGATGACACTGTGCTCTTGGGAGATTCTGAAGAGAAGTTGCAGAGATTGGTGGATGAATTTGGTAGGGTGTGCAAAAGAAGAAAATTAAAGGTGAATACAGGAAAGAGTAAGGTTATGAGGATAACAAAAAGATTAGGTGATGAAAGATTGAATATCAGATTGGAGGGAGAGAGTATGGAGGAGGTGAACGTATTCAGATATTTGGGAGTGGACGTGTCAGCGGATGGGTCTATGAAAGATGAGGTGAATCATAGAATTGATGAGGGAAAAAGAGTGAGTGGTGCACTTAGGAGTCTGTGGAGACAAAGAACTTTGTCCTTGGAGGCAAAGAGGGGAATGTATGAGAGTATAGTTTTACCAACGCTCTTATATGGGTGTGAAGCGTGGGTGATGAATGTTGCAGCGAGGAGAAGGCTGGAGGCAGTGGAGATGTCATGTCTGAGGGCAATGTGTGGTGTGAATATAATGCAGAGAATTCGTAGTTTGGAAGTTAGGAGGAGGTGCGGGATTACCAAAACTGTTGTCCAGAGGGCTGAGGAAGGGTTGTTGAGGTGGTTCGGACATGTAGAGAGAATGGAGCGAAACAGAATGACTTCAAGAGTGTATCAGTCTGTAGTGGAAGGAAGGCGGGGTAGGGGTCGGCCTAGGAAGGGTTGGAGGGAGGGGGTAAGGGAGGTTTTGTGTGCGAGGGGCTTGGACTTCCAGCAGGCATGCGTGAGCGTGTTTGATAGGAGTGAATGGAGACAAATGGTTTTTAATACTTGACGTGCTGTTGGAGTGTGAGCAAAGTAACATTTATGAAGGGATTCAGGGAAACCGGCAGGCCGGACTTGAGTCCTGGAGATGGGAAGTACAGTGCCTGCACTCTGAAGGAGGGGTGTTAATGTTGCAGTTTAAAAACTGTAGTGTAAAGCACCCTTCTGGCAAGACAGTGATGGAGTGAATGATGGTGAAAGTTTTTCTTTTTCGGGCCACCCTGCCTTGGTGGGAATCGGCCAGTGTGATAATAAAAAAAAAAAAAAAAAAAGAGTAGGTCCCCAACTTACAATGTCATGTTCCAGAATATTCATCTTAAGATGACTGTTTAATACTTGCAACCTATTCTCCCTTAAAAAAGGGATGAAAAATTAATTAATAAAATTCTGAGCAGGAGGGTTGGCATGGGGAAGGGTCACGTGGGTGGGTGAGGCAGAGTTGAGTTACTGCATAGTGTTTATTCATAGTTCAAATGCTTACTGAACATTTCCACAACATCACAAGAAGTGCTGATCAGGGGGGATAGGGGAGGGGGCCTTCCCACCAGGCCCACAGTCAACCCACCCACATTTCTGCCACACCACCCTCTACCAGTCCTTCTCCACTGCTAACCACCAATGTAGTAACATAAATATTGAATCTTTAGTTCTTGATCAATCTTTTTCAAACAAATAAGAGTTCTCCACCTATGTATAAAGTGAACAGAGTTTGACTGTATTTAGTAAAAGACTCACCAAGAAAAAGATATATAAAAATCAAGCATGAGAAAACAATAATAGCCATCCCAGTGTCAGAAGAGAGAGACACCGACTGTAAATAATTAATTGTTCCAAAATGCCAATGTTGTCAGTGCAAAACCTCGTAATTCGGAACCTCCTAAGTCAGGACCACATTGTAACTCAAAGGGTCTGAATTGATATTAAATGAAGCCCAGTAATACGAAAAGAGCCAACTACCATGATGTAAATATAAGCATGGGCTCCACACAGGCAGTGAATATCAGCAGATATAAACATCCTTGAATAAAACCAAGTGCCTTAAGTTTCTGGGAAAATGAGCAGAGCAAGAGGGTGTAAGGAAGACAGGAAAGAGGAGAGAGAGAAAAAGCAAAACTGAGAACAGAGGGAGAAGCACTGTCATTATCAAAAAAGTCCCAAACTCTTATGGGTCATACAGTGTTGGTAAGGAAATAGCATAAAAATGGAGACAGAGGGAATAGCAAAAAAAAAAATAAAAAAAATGTTGAAGGTAAAGCAAAACTTGGGAAGGTGGAAAAACCTGAAGCAAAAAAGGGTACTGTATTATTATAATTAACCCCTTGACTGTCGCAACCCCCAATCCTGAGGTGTCTCCTAGTGTCGCAAAATTTAAAAAAAAAAAAAAATTTCTTATGAAATGATAGAGAATCTTCCCGATTGTAATGACAACAAAAACTTGAAACTTGATGAAAAACTGACGGAATTACACTCTCGCAAAGTTAGCGACCTCGGCGATATTTACAAATCGGCAATTTCTCCCACTTTGAGCCCTATTTTCGGCTAGTTCCATTGTTCCAGTCGACCAAATTCATAGCTATTTCTTTAGAACTCCATTTTTTCTATCGATTGAGTACAAGAAACTGCCCATTTACCAATTTCAACTACCCAATAACGTGGTCAGAAATCTGCAATTTGGCCAATGTCACGAAAATTAAAAAATATGACAATTTCAAAATAAGGTCCAGAATGAACAATGCAGACATTCCTGGCTCTAAAGTAACATTTTCTTTGTTCATCAGTCACGTCTCCAGGCCCCTCTGATATTACTCTTGCTTTCTATTTTGAATTTTTATTCAAACAAAAAATAGAAGATTAACCATTATGCAGACTACTGCAATATTGTAATAATTGCACAAATAATGTCAACCCATTCATGACTGCATATCAGAATGGCTAGTTGGACATTTATTGGACAATGACATCATTTGTTTACTTTTGAACATCGGCAAAAATCAAACATTTCCCCTACTTTGAGCTCCATTTCCAGGTTCTTTTTATAGTAAAACCAATCAACACTGCAACATCATGGAAAATGATTCTGAGGACATGTACACAACCTTCACGGCTACAACAACTACTACTACAACTAACCCATCTCTTTAGGAAGGACCTACTTCCACTGGGGAATCCCGCCTACCAGTGACTATGCCCTCATCTGCTACACCTGACATTACTACAGTGGACCCCCGCATACCGTACGCATTGCATGACGTTCAATCCGCATACCGCTTGCTTTTATCGCAAAAATTTTGCCTCGCATACCGCTCAAAAACCCGCTCACCGCTCTTCGTCCGAGACGCGTCCAATGTGCGCCCTTAGCCAGCCTCACATGTGCCGGCGGTGGCATTGTTTACCAGCCAGCCTCCACGGTAACATCCAAACATACAATCGGAACATTTCGTATTATTACAGTGTTTTTGGTGATTTTATCTGGAAAATAAGTGACCATGGGCCCCAAGAAAGCTTCTAGTGCCAACCCTACAGCAATAAGGGTGAGAATTACTATAGAGATGAAGAAAAAGATCATTGATAAGTATGAAAGTGGAGTGTGTGTCTCCGAGCTGGCCAGGTTGTATAATAAACCCCAATCAACCATCGCTACTATTGGTGGTACAGCTGCTGCTGCTGTTGTACCACCGTCAGCTGCTGCTGCTGTTGTACCACCGTCAGCTGCTGCTGCTGTTGTACCACCGTCAGCTGCTGCTGCTGCTGTAGTACTGTCTGCTGCTGCTGTAGCATCGTCTGCTGCTGCTGTAGCATCGTCTGCTGCTGCTGTAGCATCGTCTGCTGCTGCTGTAGCATCGTCTGCTGCTGCTGTAGCATCGTCTGCTGCTGCTGTAGCATCGTCTGCTGCTGCTGTAGCATCGTCTGCTGCTGCTGTAGCATCGTCTGCTGCTGCTGTAGCATCGTCTGCTGCTGCTGTAGCATCGTCTGCTGCTGCTGTAGCATCGTCTGCTGCTGCTGTAGCATCGTCTGCTGCTGCTGTAGCATCGTCTGCTGCTGCTGTAGCATCGTCTGCTGCTGCTGTAGCATCGTCTGCTGCTGCTGTAGCATCGTCTGCTGCTGCTGTAGCATCGTCTGCTGCTGCTGTAGCATCGTCTGCTGCTGCTGTAGCATCGTCTGCTGCTGCTGTAGCATCGTCTGCTGCTGCTGTAGCATCGTCTGCTGCTGCTGTAGCATCGTCTGCTGCTGCTGTAGCATCGTCTGCTGCTGCTGTAGCATCGTCTGCTGCTGCTGTAGCATCGTCTGCTGCTGCTGTAGCATCGTCTGCTGCTGCTGTAGCATCGTCTGCTGCTGCTGTAGCATCGTCTGCTGCTGCTGTAGCATCGTCTGCTGCTGCTGTAGCATCGTCTGCTGCTGCTGTAGCATCGTCTGCTGCTGCTGTAGCATCGTCTGCTGCTGCTGTAGCATCGTCTGCTGCTGCTGTAGCATCGTCTGCTGCTGCTGTAGCATCGTCTGCTGCTGCTGTAGCATCGTCTGCTGCTGCTGTAGCATCGTCTGCTGCTGCTGTAGCATCGTCTGCTGCTGCTGTAGCATCGTCTGCTGCTGCTGTAGCATCGTCTGCTGCTGCTGTAGCATCGTCTGCTGCTGCTGTAGCATCGTCTGCTGCTGCTGTAGCATCGTCTGCTGCTGCTGTAGCATCGTCTGCTGCTGCTGTAGCATCGTCTGCTGCTGCTGTAGCATCGTCTGCTGCTGCTGTAGCATCGTCTGCTGCTGCTGTAGCACTGTCAGCTGCTGCTGCTGCTGCTGTAGCACCGTTGTTGGTGTGGCTTATTGAGAATACCAAGAAACAATTAACCCCAGAGGATTTGCCACCCAGGATAACCCAAAAAAGTCAGTGTCATCGAAGACTGTCTAACTTACTTCCATTGGGGTCCTTAATCTTGTCTCCCAGGATGCAACCCACACCAGTCGACTAACACCCAGGTGAACAGGGAAAAATGCCTGGAACTAGTGCTCATATTGGTGAATTTAAAGCCAGCAAAGGTTGGTTTGAGAGATTTAAGAATCGTAGTGGCATACACAGTGTGATAAGGCCTGTTCTGGAAGAAAATGCCAAACAGGACCTACAGTACTCAGGAGAAAAAGGCACTCCCAGGACACAGTGTCTCATCAGTCATTGCTGCATCTTCAATAAAGGTGTCATTTATTGTTCATTTAGTACAGTAGTACATGCACAATATATATTGTGCATGTACTACTCTACTATTGTGCATGTATCCTTCTCTTTGTGTGTAGGAAAATGTATATTTCATGTGGTAAAAAAAAATTTTTCATACTTTTGGGTGTCTTGCACGGATTAATTTGATTTCCATTATTTCTTATGGGGAAAATTCATTCGCATACCGATCATTTCGCATAACAATCAGCCCTCTTGCACGGATTAAAGTCGCTATGCGGGGGTCCACTGTATATAAGCGCCAGGCTCCTTTCTTCTGCTTCAAAATCTTCACGACTATGGTGCTCTTCGCACCTACTCCTAGGTTGAGGGACTGATTACCTCATCTTCTGTACATGGTTCTACTGTCTTCAAGTTATGTCCTAGAATTTGTATTGATAAAGCCACTGTATGGCGAAACGTCTACAATAAAGATACCCAGATGTTGCACATGTGTCTTAATTTCAACTTCATCACCTCTATTTCTATAATATGTTTTCCATTCTATCAAATGAGACCAGGAAAACGAGAATACAACCATAAATACTACACGAAAATAGATCACAAATCGGCATTTTAATTAAAAAAAACGGTCAGTTTTTTTTTTCTCATTATGCACTGCGTGCTCCAGGATTTTTTTTATATGGTGCACACTGACTACACAGACCCATTCTCTCACATGTGGGCCTACCAGCTTTCTCTTGATTTGAAGCCGCTAGAATTTGAGGATATATACGTCAAACACGGTACCTCGTAAGACGTATATATACGGCCGTGACAGTCAAAGGGTTAAATTTGCGTATGTACTTTTTATGTGGCCATAATGTGTATGCCATCAAGATCTTAGTAAAACTAATTGTATATACGCCAGAAACCTGAATAAAAAATTTATTAAATAAACTTAAATAAAACTCTTGAGGGAAGTATTTTTTTTGACACATTTACAGTGTATTCCACAGAAAATTGAAAATTTACACTATTTCTCTGAAAAAAAAAAAAATTCAACAAACCGGCCACATCCCACCGAGGGAGAGTGACCTAAAAAAATTTTATTTTTAAATTTAGTATACAGGAGAAGGGGTTACTAGCCCCTTGCTCCCAGCATTTTAGTGGCCTCTTACGACACACATGGCTTATGGAGGAAGAATTCTATTCCACTTCCCCATTGAGATAAAATATAACCAGACCTATTAAAAAAACCATGAAACAGAATAGGGGGGGTATGGGGTCCTTACACATCTACAGAACTGGCAAAAAGAGAATATTTCCACAACACTGAGCCATATTTCAAGTTACTTCTGGTCCTGAAACCAACCAAAATCATCTCTATTTCAGCAGGTTTTCCATTCCATCAAGTGATACCAAGAAATGGCCAAAAAAAACATAAACCATTAAGAAAACAACTCAGATTTTACTTTCCCCATCATGAACTGCATGAGGCAAGATTTATTTATTCATACTTTGCACACTCACTGCAGACCCAATCTCTCATGGGTAGGCCACAATTTGTCACTCACAGCTTATCTGAGCTCATGACATATCTACATGAGGGACCCCTCACACCAATAATTTAGTTCTACATGATGTCCACTCAAAAGGTTAATAATAAAAAAATGGTATTTATAAACCTCTCAGTTTGAGCAAACATTATTCTCTCTCCATGATTATTTGCAAAAAAAAAGTCACAAACCTGCAAAGTTCGAACATCAATAGGATGGGCCCCGGAGCTGAGCATAATCTGAATGTCTTCCACCTTCTCTTCTCCTAGTGGTCGAGGGGATGTCACCTCATCTGCAACTTCTTTTGCAGCTTCCTCAAACTTCACACCAATATTGTAGCATGAAAGAAAAGTGGCATGATATGTAAATTATTTTGTTGACAGTACTGTATTAATTTAACAAGTTCATGATATCTGTAATTTCACTTAATTACACTGTGTAAGGGCAGGGAGACCCATGAGATGGGCACATTTAAATTTGATCCTTATTTAATAAAGAAGGGTGTGTAACATTTAATACAGAAATAAGGACTCACAAGCGGGATGTGCTCTGTGGGCAATTTCTTAAGTTTATCAGCAAGGGTTTCATCAAAGCTTGCCACATCTTCAAGGCTGACTTCAAGGCAATATTTCCGCAAGTTGTACTGCCGTTTCAGAGAATCCCTAAAGGTAATAATTTAATTAATATACAGCAAAAATAATGTGACAAAACTGACAGGCCTCATGAAGAAAAATAAAAATATGCCAAAAATAATCAAATTCACTAATGAAACAAGAATTGTAAAATAAGAAAAATTGCCCCTCGTTACTCTGACTGTATTTGCAGCCACATTTTTCTTTTTGGCAGGTCAAGAGTAGCAACTTATAGCCATGATAGTTACCTAAACTGCATTGAAAATATGCACAAAAATAAGAAAAATACATGCTGTAGATGCAGCAAATTAAACAGAGGTAAAGTTAACTTCAGTACCTATTTTACACAAATAACCCACACACAGACACTTGTGATGACGTTTCAGTCTATCTTGGACCATTAAAAAAACAAAAACTGCTACTGCACTCTTTGCTATTTATGTGAATGCTGCAATCCCTTCATTTGGCAAAATATTCAGGACCTATATCTTTTTAATTACAGATAAGGCAAAGTATTGGTACTAGTGGGCACTGGCCAATTTTGAAAGTATTTGATAATTTTGATGGTATCAGTTTAACCCGTAAACGGTCCAAACGTATATATACGTTTTTTCAACATTTGAAATTATGTAAAAAAAAGTAGATTTTTGTTTTTTTACATTTGAAAATGAGTAAAAAACTTTGATCTACTTTTTTTTTTTGTTATATTTGAAAAATATGTAAAAAAAAGTAGATCTACTTTTGTAGCACTACATGTGAACGTAGATCTGCTTGGACCGTTTACGGGTTAAGTAAAAATCATCCTATCACTACTGTTAACAATTATACAATATAGAACAATTTAAATAGAGCTTTATAAAGAAAATAACACTAATACTATTTGAAAAAAAAATAAAGTAGGCACACAACACTGACAGCATTGGTAGTTTAATAACTCGATTAAGTGCCCATCAAGCATCCCATCGGTGGCAGTGAAAAGACAACATTAGCAAGTGATGGATCAGGTAAGATTTTTTCTTCAGATTTTTAATCCCAGAGAGTTAGCCACCCAGAATAATGCAAGAAAGGCAGTGCATCATCTCAGGACTATCTTATTGCCATTGGGGTCCTTAATCTTGTCCCCCAGGATGCAACCCACACCAGTCGACTAACACCCAGGTACCCACTTACTTGCCTGGAGTTTACCTGGAGAGAGTTTCGGGGGTCAACGCCCCCGCGGCCCGGTCTGTGACCAGGCCTCCTGGTGGATCAGCCCATGATCAACCAGGCTGTTGCTGCTGGCTGCACGCAAACCAACGTACGAGCCACAGCCCGGCTGATCAGGAACTGACTTTAGGTGCTTGTCCAGTGCCAGCTTGAAGACTGCCAGGGGTCTGTTGGTAATCCCCCTTATGTGTGCTGGGAGGCAGTTGAAAAGTCTCGGGCCCCTGACACTTATTGTATGGTCTCTTAACGTGCTAGTGACACCCCTGCTTTTCATTGGGGGGATGGTGCATCGTCTGCCAAGTCTTTTGCTTTCGTAGTGAGTGATTTTCATGTGCAAGTTCGGTACTAGTCCCTCTAGGATTTTCCAGGTGTATATAATCATGTATCTCTCCCTCCTGCGTTCCAGGGAATACAGGTTTAGAAACCTCAAGCGCTCCCAGTAATTGAGGTGTTTTATCTCCGTTATGCGCTCCGTGAAAGTTCTCTGTACATTTTCTAGGTCGGCAATTTCACCTGCCTTGAAAGGTGCTGTTAGAGTGCAGCAATATTCCAGCTTAGATAGTACAAGTGACCTGAAGAGTGTCATCATGGGCTTGGCCTCCCTAGTTTTGAAGGTTCTCATTATCCATCCTGTCATTTTTCTAGCAGATGCGATTGATACAATGTTATGGTCCTTGAAGGTGAGATCCTCCGACATAATCACCCCCAGGTCTTTGACGTTGGTGTTTCGCTCTATTTTGTGGCCAGAATTTGTTTTGTACTCTGATGAAGATTTAATTTCCTCATGTTTACCATATCTGAGTAATTGAAATTTCTCATCGTTGAACTTCATATTGTTTTCCGCAGCCCACTGAAAGATTTGGTTGATGTCCGCCTGGAGCCTTGCAGTGTCTGCAATGGAAGACACTGTCATGCAGATTCGGGTGTCACCTGCAAAGGAAGACACGGTGCTGTGGCTGACATCCTTGTCTATGTCGGATATGAGGATGAGGAACAAGATGGGAGCTAGTACTGTGCCTTGTGGAACAGAGCTTTTCACCGTAGCTGCCTCGGACTTTACTCTGTTGACGACTACTCTCTGTGTTCTGTTAGTGAGGAAATTATAGATCCATCGACCGACTTTTCCTGTTATTCCTTTAGCACGCATTTTGTGCGCTATTACGCCATGGTCACATCTGCATTCTTTTTGTCTTCTAGTGCATTTAGGACCTTGTCGTAGTGATCCAATAGTTGAGACAGACAGGAGCAACCTGTTCTAAACCCATGTTGCCCTGGGTTGTGTAACTGATGGGTTTCTAGATGGGTGGTGATCTTGCTTCTTAGGACCCTTTCAAAGATTTTTATGATATGGGATGTTAGTGCTATTGGTCTGTAGTTCTTTGCTATTGCTTTACTGCCCCCTTTGTGGAGTGGGGCTATGTCTGTTGTTTTTAGTAACTGAGGGACGACCCCCGTGTCCATGCTCCCTCTCCATAGGATGGAAAAGGCTCGTGATAGGGGCTTCTTGCAGTTCTTGATGAACACAGAGTTCCATGAGTCTGGCCCTGGGGCAGAGTGCATGGGCATGTCATTTATCGCCTGTTCGAAGTCATTTGGCGTCAGGATAACATCGGATAGGCTTGTGTTAATCAAATTTTGTGGCTCTCTCATAAAAAATTCATTTTGATCTTCGACTCTCAGTCTG
This sequence comes from Cherax quadricarinatus, assembly GCF_038502225.1. Taxonomy (NCBI): domain Eukaryota; kingdom Metazoa; phylum Arthropoda; class Malacostraca; order Decapoda; family Parastacidae; genus Cherax; species Cherax quadricarinatus. The sequence goes on from NC_091300.1 coordinate 45,639,156, forward strand.
GTTAGCGGCTTGCTAAAAACTGAGTCATATTGGGACTTGAGTAGCTCACTTATTTCCTTGCTGTCATCTGTGTAGGACCCATCTTGTTTAAGTAGGGGCCCAATACTGGACGTTGTTCTCGATTTTGATTTGGCATAGGAGAAGAAATACTTTGGGTTTCTTTCGATTTCATTTATGGCTTTTAGTTCTTCCCACGATTCCTGACTCCTAAAGGATTCTTTTAGCTTAAGTTCGATGCTTGCTATTTCTCTGACCAGTGTCTCCCTACACATTTCAGATATATTGACCTCTTTTAGCCGCTCTGTTATTCTTTTCCGTCGCCTGTAAAGGGAGCGCTTGTCTCTTTCTATTTTACATCTACTCCTCCTTTTTCTTAGAGGAATAAGCCTTGTGCATACATCGAGTGCCACCGAGTTAATCTGTTCTAGGCATAAGTTGGGGTCTGTGTTGCTTAGTGTATCTTCCCAGCTTATATCGGTTAGGACTTGCTTTACTTGGTCCCACTTTATGTTTTTGTTATTGAAGTTGAATTTGGTGAATGCTCCCTCGTGACTAGTCTCATTTTGTCGGTCTGGGGCTCCACGCATGCATGTCTGAACCTCAATTATGTTGTGATCTGAGTATATTGTTTTTGATATGGTGACATTTCTTATCAGATCATCATTGTTAGTGAAGATGAGGTCTAGTGTATTCTCCAGTCTAGTAGGCTCTATTATTTGCTGGTTTAAATTGAATTTTGTGCAGAGATTTAAAAGCTCGTGTGAGTGTGAGTTTTCATCAGAGCTGCCTCCGATGAAAACTCACACTCACACGAGCTTTTAAATCTCTGCACAAAATTCAATTTAAACCAGCAAATAATAGAGCCTACTAGACTGGAGAATACACTAGACCTCATCTTCACTAACAATGATGCTAGGTGAACAGGACAACAGATATAAGGAAACATGCCCAATGTTTCCACCCTTGCTGGGAATCAAACCATGGACAGTGTGTGAAGTAACAGCATTGCCTACCAGGCCACGAGACAAGATTCAGGCTTCAGTGAAAAACTTTCTTCATTTTTGGGGCAAATGCAGAGAGGTTATGTCAGGAAAGTTATACTGTGATCTCAGTAGTGGATTTGATAATAAAAACAATACCACTGCAGTACACGTTCTGGGCACAGATAAACAGGTATTACATGTTTAACCTATTTTAAAGGCTTCTCAAATTATTCACTGGCACTCCTTGAGAGTGTGTTTCACTCATCTTCAAGTTGTATTTGTAAATTTATCCTTTTTTAACACACTGGCCATCTCCCACCAAGGAAGGGTTTGTAGTTTTAGTAAATTAAGTTTATCAAGACACGAGTGGAGAATGTGTATTGTACCATGGAAGACACCTTATTACTGTCATTATAACCAATACTATAGAATCAAAACATTATTCCTAATGGAAATAAGTCACTGACTTTTTTTTGTGGGGTTATCCTAGGTTATTTACAATATGTATGACAACCGTACTGATGTGTACCTGAGCCTATATAAACTTACACTCCCAGGATGTATTCAATTCAATTCAAGTTTCTTCTCTATAAGGGTTACAATGTGGGGTTTACAGGTTTTGGGTATTGTGTGGTTTATATGTTATAAAATACTAATTACAGAGGGGGCCACTAGGACACCTAGCATGGCTAGGCATTTCGAGCAGACTTAGATTAATTCTTAACATTAAATCCTTACAGATTATGGTATTAAGGCTAAGTGACTACATCATAATTTGTGAATTTAGCAATGTGAATGTTTTTGTTTTGGCACAATACAAAGTGTCTATATTGGAGTATCATAGGCAAACTTATGACTAGTTAGGATTTATTATTTTAAGATTAAGATTAGTATTTCTGTGTTTATAGTCAGTGGGTGAGTGAGTGTAATTTTGAACCACCAGGTGGTTATCATGTAGTTAGTTGTCGGGGTGTATCAGGGAGATAAGATGTTTTCTAACTGTAGTTTTGAAAGTGATGAATGTGTCTGCAGTTCTAGAGCTTTCAGGTAGGGTGTTCCAGATTTTAGGTCCTTTGAAATACATTGAATTTTTGTAAAGGTTTAGTCGGACACGGGGAATGTCATAGAGATGTTTGTGTCCGGTGTTATGCCTGTGGATCCTGTCACAACTATCAAGAAAGCGTTTTAGGTCAAGGTTAATATTGGAATTTAAGGTCCTGTAGATAAAGATTGCACAGTAGTAAGTGTGGATGTTCTGAACAGGGAGTAAGTTTAGATCTATGAAGAGTGGGGGGGGGGGGTTGCCAGGGATGGGATTTAGTGATTATTCTTACTGCGGCTTTTTGTTGGGTTATTATTGGCTTTAAGTGTGTTGCTGCAGTTGAACCCCAAGCACAGATAGCATACGTGAGGTATGGATATATAAGTGAATGGTATAGTGTGAGAAGGGCAGTTTGCAGTACGTAGTATCATATCTTAGAGAGGATCCCCACCGTTTTGGATACTTTTTTTATGTGTTGGATAAGGGTGTTGAAATTTAGGTTGTTGTCGAGGTTGTCCATATATATTTCGTCCTCGTAAATGAATGTGAAAATTTGTGTAATTCTCATATATAATATAAATCTAAGCTTCAGCAATGCTTTCATATATTATAAAAATATAACTAGGATAGCACAATATGAATGTAAGTCACTTTTGACTTTTTCTGGGGTTATCCTTGGTAATTTACACACATGCTAAACTATGTACAATTATACTTATTTGTATTTATACATAAATAACCCTACTTACAATACGACATTTTCAATGGGGCTTCAGTCAAATCCATTGGTGTTGAGTAACCTTGTGATCAGCTTATAACTTTCATTCCACTCAACAGCTATCATTGCTACACAATATTAATTTCGAGGTCCTACTGCATGTTAAGTTCATGAAGATGAACAATCATCGGTGTTATTCTGGTACAAGTCTTACCTATACTTGTAGTTGAAGTTGCCTTCGTGAAACTCCCGCAGGAACTCTCTAAACTTCTTCTTCACAGCTTGAAGATTAACTTGATTCTGATCGTTCTGCTCTTCCGTGGAGAAGTTATCAGAGAAGAAGATACCAGGGTCATCAAAGCCTTCCATGGTGGGTCAAACAGAGGAGGACTCACAGTAACACCTGACACACACACACCACAACAACAACAATATACTTGGCGGGAAATGTTTTCCCGCGAAAAATATTGAGCATGCGCAGTAGCGCTGCAGACGACGCTGGTGTAGGGTTTTTGATCCCAGGTAGTGATGCTCACCCACCTTCCTGCAGACGACGTTGGTGTCGGGTTCTTGATCACAGGAAATTGAGTTAACTCACCTTCCTGCAGATGATACTGGCGTAGGGTTCTTGATCCCAGTAAGTAAGTAAGTTTATTCAGGTATACACAAATAGTTACATAGAATTATCATACATAGCAGCATATGTGTAGAGAACCTAGGATAACCCAAAAAAGTCAGACAGAGTGACTTATTTCCATTGGGGTCCTTTTACCTTATTATTATAATATAAAGGTTATAATATTTTCTTATTATTCTACAATTAAGATAACATCTTATTATCATACTAAAAAGACTACTACACGAGGGTCATTAAGACTATCTACAATACGAGGGTCATTACTAGGAATAAGGTAAAATTTACACGTATGTTAGCTAAAAAATAGAAAATCATTCCCCTCCCTTTCTTTAGCTACATTCATCAGACACCTTTTGGCACTCTTCTTGAACTGGTTCATGCTATGACTGGCTTTGACATGTGCGGGTAGTCTGTTCCATTCCTTTATTGCTGTACAATAAAAGGTGTTTGAAGCCTGGCCACTGACTGTGGGTACTACAAAGTTGTGCTCTCTACCCCTAGTACTATGATTGCTTTGGTTCCCAACCTTGACAAAATTGACAGCAAGATATTCTGGACACTGTTTGTGAGCAATTTTATAAACATGATTTAGCTTCAGTTGTTTTACTCTGTCTTCAACATTCAGCATATCCAACTGCTGTAATTCATCCTGGCCTACATGCTCTCTTGGTCCCACAGTAAGGCCTGAGTGGTTGAGGGGAGAGGACGTGTGTGTTGAGTGAGGTCCTAGGCCTTCTATATCAGAACTGCTTATCTCACCCGACTGATAACTCATCATGCAACAAATATCGTTGGAGCGCAGCTGAATTGCTGCTGGAACTCTTATGTGTGAACTGTGACCAGTGATATACCTAGTGAAACACAAACGTTGATTTGAAGTGACTGTAGGAGGCCTACCCTCACTCCCCCTCGCCTACCTCCCCTCCTTCCTCGCTAACAGAACACAGAGAGTAGTCGTCAACAGAGTAAAGTCCGAGGCAGCTACGGTGAAAAGCTCTGTTCCACAAGGCACAGTACTCGCTCCCATCTTGTTCCTCATCCTTATATCCGACATAGACAAGGATGTCAGCCACAGCACCGTGTCTTCCTTTGCAGATGACACCCGAATCTGCATGACAGTGTCTTCCATTGCAGACACTGCAAGGCTCCAGGCGGACATCAACCAAATCTTTCAGTGGGCTGCAGAAAACAATATGAAGTTCAACGATGAGAAATTTCAATTACTCAGATATGGTAAACATGAGGAAATTAAATCGTCATCAGAGTACAAAACAAATTCTGGCCACAAAATAGAGCGAAACACAAACGTCAAAGACCTGGGAGTGATAAGATAAGATAAGATTTCGTTCGGATTTTTAACCCCGGAGGGTTAGCCACCCAGGATAACCCAAGAAAGTCAGTGCGTCATCGAGGACTGTCTAACTTATTTCCATTGGGGTCCTTAATCTTGTCCCCCAGGATGCGACCCACACCAGTCGACTAACACCCAGGTACCTATTTGCTGCTAGGTGAACAGGACAACAGTTGTAAGGAAACGTGTCGAAATGTTTCCACCCGCCGGGAATCGAACCCGGGCCCTCCGTGTGTGAAGCGGGAGCTTTAGCCACCAGGCCACCGGGCCACCACCAGGCCACCGGGCCACCATGGGCGGAGGATCTCACCTTCAAGGACCATAACATTGTATCAATCGCATCTGCTAGAAAAATGACAGGATGGATAATGAGAACCTTCAAAACTAGGGAGGCCAAGCCCATGATGACACTCTTCAGGTCACTTGTTCTATCTAGGCTGGAATATTGCTGCACACTAACAGCACCTTTCAAGGCAGGTGAAATTGCCTACCTAGAAAATGTACAGAGAACTTTCACGGCGCGCATAACGGAGATAAATCACCTCAATTATTGGGAGCGCTTGAGGTTCCTAAACCTGTATTCCCTGGAACGCAGGAGGGAGAGATACATGATTATATACACCTGGAAAATCCTAGAGGGACTAGTACCGAACTTGCACACGAAAATCACTCACTACGAAAGCAAAAGACTTGGCAGACGATGCACCATCCCCCCAATGAAAAGCAGGGGTGTCACTAGCACGTTAAGAGACCATACAATAAGTGTCAGGGGCCCGAGACTGTTCAACTGCCTCCCAGCACACATAAGGGGGATTATCAACAGACCCCTGGCAGTCTTCAAGCTGACACTGGACAAGCACCTAAAGTCAGTTCCGGATCAGCCGGGCTGTGGCTCGTACGTTGGTTTGCGTGCAGCCAGCAGCAACAGCCTGGTTGATCAGGCTCTGATCCACCAGGAGGCCTGGTCACAGACCGGGCCGCGGGGGCGTTGACCCCCGGAACTCTCTCCAGGTAAACTCCAGGTAATTTGGAACTCAGCCATTCGCCTCTACTTATGGTCTAGAGGCGGTTTTTGCCAGACCACATAAATGCTTGAGTGCCCGTGTCAGTTCTCTGTGCCGCACTCCACTCATCTTACGAATATGTCTCCTGTGTGCCTACCTGCCTGCTACAATCAAATATCCAAGTGGTTGACACGGGCTTAGCAAGCACATTCAAGCAAGCTTGAAAGCAGCACTCCAAGCTAGCCAGGACAAGCTAAGGCAGCCTGCAGTTACAGCTGTCCTGACCCCCAGCATGTCTACGTATACGTTCTACAGTGCTGCTGGCATACCAGTGTCTCCTGTAGTGGCTTAGTTAAGAACAATTTAACGAGCATTGCAGTACTAACTTTTTAAGTGGGACATGCCAGAGGTTCACCTATAAACATAGTAGGTTTGTGCTGAAGTGCATTCATCACAGAGTGAACATTCGTCTGTCATACGTGTGCTAGAAGTGTTAAGTGCTGCAGGTTTGTTGTAACTATTTGCACGAGTGGATTTCACTGACTTAGGACATTGTGCTACCATCAGTACCTACGTAGGCTTAAACCAGTGCTTCCATTCCTGAGCAGCCGTTGATAAGCTGGGGTCACAGTCTAGCCTCTCAGGTTTCAGTAAACGCTCCATGTTGTGATGTAGTCTAGCGCAGGATCACCACCAGGTAGCCCAGGATTCTATGTTCAATAAATTGTTGTGATAGAAACACAGGCCTTATCTCTAGGCTTTATTGAACATAGAATCTTCATAGTACTTCTGCAACAAAATATAATGACTAGTACATCTAATAATGGCTTCTACAGGGATGGTGATGTTTTGCATATGTCAAGAGAAAAGTTATAACTACAGGCCACATATTTAAACTCACCATGTAATCTGCATCACTAATATATAGATAGAGGAGAAGAGAATCACACACCATGTGTTGGCGCCCATGACACACACCAAACTATTGTTGTTGTTAAGGGCCCCAAGAGGTGGTGCAGTATTATCCTGCTGCTGCTCCCCACAGGACCAATATCACTACAGATTCATCCTGGGGCTGGGACCAAGATTAGATTTTGCCACCGAAGTGGCTAGTTTATTGTGCACCCCATATCCATCCTGTGGACGGTAGCGCAAGAGCATATGGATACACAAAAGGCCCAGGAACTAGGCCCCAAAGGGTTAACAGGAATACATATGGATTTATATCTACATATCTATAGTTCACTTATCTGTTACAAGCAAATTTAGGAAATTTGCTTAGTATATCTGGTATCTTATTTTCATTAATAAGATATCTTGACATGTCACATAGGTTATTATACTGTCTGTCACTGTATTCTTCAATAAGTGGACAATTAAGCACATAGTGTTCAAGAGAGTGACCATATGCCTGATCACATAATTTACATTTAGTTTGATCATCATCTGTGTGTCTCCCAAACTGCCAGAAGTACTTGTAACCAAGCCTAAGCCTGGCCACTACAACATCAGTCAGTCTGTTCACATTGCAAGTTGCTCCATAAACATACTTATCTACGTTCATGTTATCATAGTGGGTTACAGATCTACTCAGGCTTCTAACTGCATTCCTATAACAATCATTTTCATTATTTACTTCTCTCCTAATATTATTCCTAATGCTAGACACAGTTATACCAAAGTTATATTCTACATTCTCCTTCTGGGTACTCTTCTTGGCTAACATATCAACTTTATCATGAAGGAGTAATCCAATGTGTGATGGGATCCATAGCAATTGTACATTAATTCCTTTGTCCCTAATTTTTGAGTATCTATACCTGGCTTCTCCAATGAGCATGTTGTTGGAGTCATTATATGAGTCAAGAGCCTTCAATGATGACATAGAATCAGTAATGATGATAGAGTCAAGCTCAGTGTCATAGGTTAGCTTTAGCGCCATTAGGATTGCAAACAATTCAGTTTGCAGTGTAGACGCCCAGTTGTTAATTCTTATGCCTAACTCAACAAATTTATTATCGTTTTTAACAAGGGAGGTGGCAACAAGAGCAGATGCAGCCCTGCCAGAAGACTCCTGTTTAGATCCATCAGTGTATATAACTTGTGATAACTTACTACTACCAGCTAGGTGAGAAATTTCTTCTTGAGCAGTTGCTCTAACAAGAGATTTAAGGAAGGGATTACTAGCAATGAGCTTCTTGGGAGGGACTTGTAGGTATGTGATATTAAACGAACACATCTTCCACGGAGGGGTGAAATGCTCTTGTTGCCTACAGTGATACAGTTCATGCAGGTTATAAAACTTGATGTAATTGCACGTTTTCACAATCCATTTAGATCTGTGTGTATTTACCTCTAGAGTCTAGACACTTGGTAAGGTTCATTGTGACAGTGTCTGGTTCGTTTCTCAACATTCTAATACCGAGTACAGTGTTAATCTCAATAATCCTATCACTGATACTAGAAATACCAAGCGCCTTCCTCATGTTAAGAACTTTTGTAGATCTGGGACAGCCAAGAATAATCCTGAGAGCTTCATTTTGCATTAACTCCAAGGGTCGGAGAGAACTTTCTCTAGCTAATATCAACATGGGAGCAGCATAATCAATTAAGGATCTAACATAGGCTATGTACATCATTCTTACGATTCTCACATTAGCACCATAGTTGGCGTTGTAGCCAGCAACAGCTTTGAGAGCATTTAGCCTAGCTTTGCATTTCTTGTTTAGTTGTGGTATAGTGGATTTGTTAAAGGGTACATCTACACCAAGATATCTGTAAGTTTTAACGTAGCTAATGATTTCACCCTGCAAATAGATGGGTGGGGGATGTCGTTTGCTTGTTAATATCTTTGTTTTAGAGGAAGATATTATGAGGCCTAGTCGATTACAAATTGCTTGAACTTCATTAAGAATGGTATTCATCTTCTTATGCCCTGTTGTATGGATCATGATATCATCAGCATAGCTTATAGCTATATGTTTAGGTGAGGCAGGTAGAGCATTTAGGAGAGCATTAATCAGAATATTAAATAGCATGGGACTAAGAACTCCTCCCTGCGGTGTACCTAAAGACATTTCTTTAGAATCACTTCTGAAGCCTTGGTAAAGGACAGAGGATACTCTATTTGACAGGTATCCTATTATCCAGCAGAATAAGCTACCACCAATATTCATTTTGGCTAGTTCATGTAGTATAACGGTTCTGTTCGCAATATCAAATGCAGATTTTAGATCAAGGAAAGTGGTAAAACTAGTAGAGGTGTGTGCAGTGAGAAAGGTGGAAATAGAGTTCTGCACACTTTTACCTTTCATGAACCCATAGAGGTAGGGGGAAAGTTGATGTCTGATTCTGTAGTACAGTCTGTTAAGCATCATTCTTTCAAAAGTTTTACAAAGACAACTAGTTAAGGAGATCGGCCTAAATGTATCAGGCTGTTGGGGCTTAGGGATAGGCACAATGAGACTATTGGTCCAGGAAGTAGGAAGAACGCTCTCAATGTAACTGAGATTATACAGTGCCAACAAAGGGTTATCAGGCACGTGCCTTAGAGTTCTGAGAATATCATAGGTTATACCATCCTCTCCAGGAGCAGTTGATCGACCTTTAGTTAATGCATTATCTAATTCATACTCGGTAAAGAGGCAATCACTCTCATCAATATTTTGGCTCATAAAATTAATCTGTTTCAATATTTCTTCAGAAGTACTCTCTAAATTTTTTCTAATATGAGATGGAAGGTTTTCATGCCTGGATGTTTTGGACCAGTTATTTATGAGGTCATTTGCTTTTTCAAGAGGAAAGGGATGAGCAACATTGCCAGTCTTTTTCCTGGTTATTTTATTTATACCATTCCAAGCCAAACTTAAAGGGGTGGACCTATTTAATCCACTAACAAACTGTTCCCATTCCTGTTGCCTAAGTTCTTGCTTTCTATTCCTTGCATTTGTTAGTGCAGCTTGGAACGTTCTGAGCAGGTCTGGGGTTCTACATTCACGGTATGCTTTACCAATCCTCCTAGCTGCATGTGTTAGATTGCATAGCTGTGGATCATTTACATTGGTTTTTATTGTTATTTATAGTGGAGGGTCTTTGTTTCCTATTCCTGCCCACTTGATCTGTGAGAACTCTCTCAATAGTGGTAATTAAATCATCATTAAATTTTTGTGTGCCAATGGGCTCGTAATTCTTATACCATTGATCCAAGTGGTTAATAAAGTTGTCTCTGTGTTCTGGTTTGAGAATACGTTTCCTCCTTCTGTATTTAGCTCCTTGATTGCTGGAGATGTGATCAAGATTGACAGTTGTTAGTCTTGGGGAGTGATCAGATAGAAGATCATCAACTATGAGGTCATTTGCTTTTTCAAGAGGAAAGGGATCGTGTATGACGTATTAAATCCAAGACACAGATCTAGTATGCCACCATATATGTGAGTAGGCTCAGTAGTACCCACAATTCGAACATTATCATGCTCATATAGCAATTTCACTAGTTTAGTTCCATTGGTGTTGGATTGTGAAAACGTGCAATTGCATTAAGTTTTATAACCTGCATGAACTGTATCACTGTAGGCAACAAGAGCATTTCACCCCTCCATGGAAGATGTGTTCATTTAATATCACATACCTACAAGTCCCTCCCAAGAAGCTCATTGCTAGTAATCCCTTCCTTAAATCTCTTGTTAGAGCAACTGCTCAAGAAGAAATTTCTCACCTAGCTGGTAGTAACAAGTTATCACAAGTTATATACACTGATGGATCTAAACAGGAGTCTTCTGGCAGGGCTGCATCTGCTCTTGTTGCCACCTCCCTAGTTAAGAACGATAATAAATTTGTTGAGTTAGGCATAAGAATTAACAACTGGGCGTCTACACTGCAAACTGAATTGTTTGCAATCCTAATGGCGCTAAAGCTAACCTATGACACTGAGCTTGACTCTATCATCATTACTGATTCTATGTCATCATTGAAGGCTCTTGGCTCATATAATGACTCCAACAACATGCTCATTGGGGAAGCCAGGTATAGATACTCAAAAATTAGGGACAAGGGAATTAATGTACAATTGCTATGGATCCCATCACACATTGGATTACTCCTTCATGATAAAGTTTATATGTTAGCCAAGAAGAGTATCGAGAAGGAGAATGTAGAATATAACTTTGGTATAACTGTGTCTAGCATTAGGAATAACATTAGGAGAGAAGTAAATAATGAAAATGATTGTTATAGGAATGCAGTTAGAAGCCTGAGTTGATCTATAACCCACTATGATAACATGAACGTAGATAAGTATGTTTATGGAGCAACTTGCAATGTGAACAGACTGACTGATGTTGTAGTGGCCAGGCTTAGGCTTGGTTACAAGTACTTCTGGCAGTTTGGGAGACACACAGATGATGATCAAACTAAATGTAAATTATGTGATCAGGCATATGGTCACTCTCTTGAACACTATTTATTTATTTATTTATTTATTTATTTATTTATTTAAAAATTTGTGCACACATACAGAGGTACAAAAAATACAGAAAAGAGCAGTATGCCAAAGCCACTTATACTATGCATAGCATTACGGGCTGGCTTAAAATTAACTTAAGATGAACTAAGCAATGATGACATCGGTGATAAAACTTTAATGTAAACAGATTACTATAAAGCACAAGTGAGTATTACAAAGACAGGTCATATGGTTGTATGCATTGTTGTACATTCAGTAGAATGGAGTATTCTGTTAGGTAGTGTATTTAAAAAATAATAAAGTTAGATTGGGTTTTAGGTTTAACATTTATGTGATATAATTGTGAGAAACATTTAAGATATACAATTTATAAGGTTCAGTTATTCAGTATTTATTTGGTTTTGGGTGAGTAAGTGATCTTTGAGAAGAGACTTGAATTTATAAACAGGTAGTGTTTCTTTTATATTTACAGGTAATGAGTTCCAGATTTTAGGGCCTTTTATGTGCATTGAGTTTTTGCAAAGTGTGAGATGGACACGAGGAACATCAAAGAGTGATCTGTGCCTTGTGTTATGGTCATGCGTTCTGTTGAGGTTGGCAAGGAGATGTTTGAGGGGAGGGTTAATATCAGAGTTAAGTGTTCTATGTATGTAATAGGTGCAGTAATAAGTATGAATGTTTTGTATGGTGAATAGGTTTAGTGTATTGAATATTGGTGGAGTGTGCTGCCTATAGTGAGAATTTGTTATCATTCTAACTGCAGCCTTTTGTTGGGTAATTAGTGGTCTGAGATGGTTACTTGTTGTTGAGCCCCATGCACAAATTCCATAGGTGAGATAGGGGTAAATAAGAGAGTGATATAGGGCCAGGAGGGCTGACTGTGGAGCATAGTACCGTATCTTCGATAGTATGCCTACAGTCTTGGAAATTTTCTTAGAAATTTGTTGTATATGTGTATGAAATTTGAGTCTATTATCAAGGTGGATTCCTAAGAATTTTCCCTCTGTTAGCTTTGTGATAGGTGATCCGTTTATCATTATGTTAAGAGGGACATCTGTAGCTCTGTTACCAAACTGAATGAAGTAGGTTTTGTCAATGTTTAGTGTAAGTTTGTTAGTCCTCATCCAGGTAGATATTTTCTGTAATTCTGTATTTACAGTATTGGCTAGCGTGACTGGGCTCGGGTGGGAGAAGACGTATGTAGTGTCATCTGCAAATAGTGTGGGTTTGAGTAATTGCGAAGCATTTGGTAGGTCATTTATGTATAGGAGAAAGAGAAGAGGGCCAAGGACACTTCCCTGTGGGACACCAACTGTAATTGGTTGTGCAGAAGAGTTTGCCCCATTTGCATACACATATTGGCTTCTGTTGCTGAGGTATGACTTGAGGTAGTTGAGGGAGTGCCCTCTTATACCATAGTGTGACAATTTTACGTGGAGCAAGTCATGGTTAACTGTATCAAAAGCTTTACGTAAGTCAATGAAGATCCCCAGTGGGACTTCTTTTTTCTCTATTGCAGTGTATATATGTTCTAGCATGTGTATAATAGCATCATTAGTATTTTTATTTGGCCTGAATCCAAATTGGCAGGGGTTGAGTATGTTTTGGGAGATAAGGTAGGAGTAGATTCGTTTATGAATTAATTTTTCGAAGATTTTTGAGAGAGGGTGTAAGTTGGATATTGGCCTATAGTTATTCAACTCTGTTTGGTCTCCTCCTTTGTGGATCGGGGTGACCCTTGCTATTTTGAGTACTGTGGGGAAGGTGGAGGATTCAATGGATTTGTTAAAGAGTGTTGCAATGATTGGTGATAGCACTTGTGACACTTTTTTGTATATAAAGGGTGGTAAGGTATTTAAATCTCCTGCCTTGTTTTTTAGCGTGTTGATAATAAGGGAGACTTCGTATGGGTTAGTCGGAGCTAGGAACAGTGTGTTCGGGTAGTTGCCAGTGAGGTAGTCATTTGGTGGGGTATCTGAGCTTGGGATTTTATTGGCAAGGTTTTGTCCTATAGTGGAGAAGAAGTCATTGAGTCTGTTTGCTGTTTCTGTTGGTGGGAGTTGGGGTTCATCTGATTTTGCTAATTTTATTTCGCTATTTCGTGATATCTTTTTTGTTCCTAGAATTTCTGATAGGGTTTTCCAGGTCTTTTTTATATCACCTCGTAAGTTGGATAATCTGTTCTCATAATACAATTTTTTTGCCCTTCTTATCAGGCTGGTTAGGATTGACGAGTAACGTTTTGTTTGGTCTCTGGTTATGTGACCCATTCTGTACTGTTTTTCATATTGGTGTTTTGTATTTATGGATTTGAGAATGCTGGGTGTTAACCAGGGACTGTTCAGTCTCTTAGCTGTCATCTGTTTAGTTTTTTTAGGGCAGTGCTTGTTATAGAGGTATTGGGTCTTTTTTAGAAAATTATTAATACATTCGTCAATATCTGTATAGATTTCTAGCTCAGTGTGCCAGTCAATGTTTGCTACTGCTGTTGTGAAGTTATTAATGGCTGCCTCATTGTGAAGTCTGAAGGTGACTTTAGTAGTGTCTTGGGGTAATTTACCAAGAGTTGTTATGAGAAAAGTAGGGTAGTGGTCTGTGGTATTATCTGTAATTATGCCTGATTTTAAAGGGGATATGGTGTTGGTCCAGATGTGGTCAAGTAGGGAAACACTAGTCTCTGTAACTCTTGTAGGTTTTGTTACTGTTGGTAGCAACATACAGTTACTCATTGTGTTTGTGAATTCAGTAACGTGTGGGTCCTGGTCTTGCAGGAGATTTATATTGAAGTCACCTGAGAGTAGTAAGTGATCTTTGTTCATGCGTGCATCAGTTATCATACTTCCTAGGTTTTGACTAAATTGGCTAATGTTTGACTGTGGAACTCTGTAAATGTTTATCAATGTGAGAGGTTTTTGTAGGTATTTGGATTTGAATTTGGCTATTATATATTCCCCATGTTCATCCCTTGTGCAAGTATTAGTGATACATTCTAGTTGGTCTGAGTAGTATATGGCTGTGCCACCCCCTTGTTGGTCTGGCCTACAGTTGTGTATGGCTGTGTAACCAGGAATGGCATAGACATCTGTACTATCAGGCTTTAGCCAGGTTTCAGTTAGTGTAATGATGGTCATATTGGCATGTAAGGAATTTAGTAATGCTATGAGGTCATCGTAATGCTTGCTTAAAGATCTGATATTGTAGTTAAAGATAGTTATGTTGTTGTTGGCACTGAGAAGTGCCTTTGATTGTTCTGCAGTGTAGTAATTACAGTAACTGTTTGAATCATTTAAGTCGTTAAATAAGAGGTTGGTATCAGGATCAATGCTTGTAATCATAAGATTTGTAGTGAATCTATAGTTAGAATTAAGTATAAAACAAAGTAAATAGTCTTAAGCTAAAAAATAGCACCTGAATTATTTAACAAATGTAAAATAATGAGCTAAGGTAGTTTTGGAATATAATGGCAAAGCTGTGAACTTATTCTGTGCTTAATTGTCCACTTATTGAGGAATACAGAGACAGACAGTATAATAACCTATGTGACATGTCAAGATATCTTATTAATGAAAATAAGATACCAGATATACTAAGCAAATTTCCTAAATTTGCTTATAACAGATAAGTGAACTATAGATATGTAGATATAAATCCATATGTATTCCTGTTAACCCTTTGGGGCCTAGTTCCTAGGCCTTTTGTGTATCCATATGCTCTCGCGCTACCGTCCACAGGATGGATATGGGGTGCACAATAAACTAGCCACTTCGGTGGCAAAATCTAAAAAAATCTAAATCTTGGTGTTTGTTATTGACCCACCAATATTCTTATGTCTGGCATTAAAATCTCCAAGAATGATGGTAGGTTCACTACTGATGCGATCTGGTAATGCATCAGGTCGAAGCTGGTTCGCTGGGGCATAGAGATTAAAAATGTTTATGGAAAAATCGCCTGCATATACTTTGACACCATGATACTTCATGTTAACTCGACTATGCAAGGAAAGGAGTGAATGTGGCAGGTTCTTTCTGACATACATCACACAACAGTTGGTTGACCTTAGGTTATAAGCTGCATAACCTAGGTAGTCGGGAATTATACGCAGGAAGGAATACATATAAATGACCCCACAGGGGACAGGAGCCATAGTAGGGAAACAAGTGTAGTCAAAGATAAGATAAAACCAATATTGCAAACTAGAAATACCGCAGGAAATAGCAAACAAGAGGACTCCACTAGCAATAGTGAGGATATATTACCAAAAACAAATGGTGGGAGCTCCATTGTTGGTGCTAGGGAGGATAGAAGTAAGACAGGGAAACATGCACCAACAGGGAATACAGTCACAGAAACCCAAGGCAAACGGAAACCAAGCCTGTGCACATACTATGCACTCGGTATCTGCTGGCATGGGAAATCTGGAAAAACAGATGGGACGTGCAACTATGACCACCCTAGGAAATGCCATGCCCATATGACAACAGGAAAATGCAAACTCCCTTCCTGTAAGCTTTTTCACCCTGAACTGTGTACCTCTTCAGTACAGGAAAGACTGTGCTATAACTTAAATTGCCAGGCATACCATCTAAAGGGGACAAAAAGATACAAAACATCCAGGCCATGGGAAAACCTGGGTAGCCACAGCCACTCAAGAGGGAGAGGTTTTTTAGTGCCAGGAAGGAAAAAAAACTGGCAGGAAATGGCAGAAATCGTACACCAAATCCAGTCTTTCCTGGAGTGGAACCACAGTCGATGGCCTCCACTCCAAACCAACAGATACAGATACTAATGCCGGAAAAAAAATCCCCCCCCAGTACCAACAATACCACCAGTCCGATAACATTCTTCTTTGCAAATATACAGGGTCTAAAGCCAGCAACAAACAACAAAATACCTTTCATCCGTGGACTGCTTGCAGAGGCAAAGGCAATGTTCGCGGCTTTCACTGAGACCCACATAAAGGATCACTTGGACAACGAAATATGGATCCCAGGTTACAACCTATACAGATGTGACAGAGTGAACAGGCAAAAGGGGGGGGGGGTTGGCCTGTACATTGCAGAGTCACTTGTTTGCACAGAACTGCTAAATGCCTCAAATGATGTAGTGGAAGTTTTAGCAGTAAAGGTCGAGAACCAAAACCTAGTCATTGTGATAGTCTACAAGCCTCCGGATGCAACATCCCAGCAATTCCAGGAACAGCTGTTAAAAATTGACCACTGTCTGGAAAACCTTCCAGCTCCTGCACCCAACATCTTGCTCCTGGGGGATTTCAACTTAAGGCACCTAAAATGGAGGAATATAGCAAATAATATTGTTGCAGTAATAACACCAGGAGGCAGCTCTGATGAAAACTCACACTCACGCGAGCTTTTAAATCTCTGCACAAAATTCAATTTAAACCAGCAAATAATAGAGCCTACTAGACTGGAGAATACACTAGACCTCATCTTCACTAACAATGATGATCTGATAAGAAATATCACTATATCAAAAACAATATACTCAGATCACAACATAATTGAGGTCCAGTCATGTATGCGCGGAGCCCCAGACCGACATAATGAGATTAGTCACGAGGGAGCATTCACCAAATTCAACTTCAATAACAAAAACATAAAGTGGGACCAAGTAAACCAAGTCCTAACCGATATAAGCTGGGAAGATATACTAAGCAACACAGACCCCAACTTATGCCTAGAACAGATTAACTCGGCGGCACTCGATGTATGCACAAGGCTTATTCCTCTAAGAAAAAGGAGGAGTAGATGTAAAACAGAAAGAGACAGGCGCTCCCTTTACAGGCGACGGAAAAGAATAACAGAGCGGCTAAAAGAGGTCAATATATCTGAAATGCGTAGGGAGACACTGGTCAGAGAAATAGCAAGCATCGAACTTAAGCTAAAAGAATCCTTTAGGAGTCAGGAATCGCGGGAAGAACTAAAAGCCATAAATGAAATCGAAAGAAACCCAAAGTATTTCTTCTCCTATGCCAAATCAAAATCGAGAACAACGTCCAGTATTGGGCTCCTACTTAAACAAGATGGGTCCTACACAGATGACAGCAAGGAAATGAGTGAGCTACTCAAGTCCCAATATGACTCAGTTTTTAGCAAGCCGCTAACCAGACTGAGAGTCGAAGATCAAAATGAATTTTTTATGAGAGAGCCACAAAATTTGAGTAACACAAGCCTATCCGATGTTATCCTGACGCCAAATGACTTCGAACAGGCGATAAATGACATGCCCATGCACTCTGCCCTAGGGCCAGACTCATGGAACTCTGTGTTCATCAAGAACTGCAAGAAGCCCCTATCACGAGCCTTTTCCATCCTATGGAGAGGGAGCATGGACACGGGGGTCGTCCCACAGTTACTAAAAACAACAGACATAGCCCCACTCCACAAAGGGGGCAGTAAAGCAACAGCAAAGAACTACAGACCAATAGCACTAACATCCCATATCATAAAAATCTTTGAAAGGGTCCTAAGAAGCAAGATCACCACGCATCTAGAAACCCATCAGTTACACAACCCAGGGCAACATGGGTTTAGAACAGGTCGCTCCTGTCTGTCTCAACTATTGGACCACTACGACAAGGTCCTAAATGCACTAGAAGACAAAAAGAATGCAGATGTAATATATACAGACTTTGCAAAAGCCTTCGACAAGTGTGACCATGGCGTAATAGCGCACAAAATGCGTGCTAAAGGAATAACAGGAAAAGTCGGTCGATGGATCTATAACAGAACACAGAGAGTAGTCGTCAACAGAGTAAAGTCCGAGGCAGCTACGGTGAAAAGCTCTGTTCCACAAGGCACAGTACTCGCTCCCATCTTGTTCCTCATCCTTATATCCGACATAGACAAGGATGTCAGCCACAGCACCGTGTCTTCCTTTGCAGATGACACCCGAATCTGCATGACAGTGTCTTCCATTGCAGACACTGCAAAGCTCCAGGCAGACATCAACCAAATCTTTCAGTGGGCTGCAGAAAACAATATGAAGTTCAACGATGAGAAATTTCAATTACTCAGATATGGTAAACATGAGGAAATTAAATCTTCATCAGAGTACAAAATAAATTCTGGCCACAAAATAGAGCGAAACACCAACGTCAAAGACCTGGGAGTGATCATGTCGGAGGATCTCACCTTCAAGGACCATAACATTGTATCAATCGCATCTGCTAGAAAAATGACAGGATGGATAATGAGAACCTTCAAAACTAGGGAGGCCAAGCCCATGATGACACTCTTCAGGTCACTTGTTCTATCTAGGCTGGAATATTGCTGCACACTAACAGCACCTTTCAAGGCAGGTGAAATTGCCGACCTAGAAAATGTACAGAGAACTTTCACGGCGCGCATAACGGAGATAAAACACCTCAATTATTGGGAGTGCTTGAGGTTCCTAAACCTGTATTCCCTGGAACGCAGGAGGGAGAGATACATGATTATATACACCTGGAAAATCCTAGAGGGACTAGTACCGAGCTTGCACACGAAAATCACTCACTACGAAAGCAAAAGACTTGGCAGACGATGCACCATCCCCCCAATGAAAAGCAGGGGTGTCACTAGCACGTTAAGAGACCATACAATAAGTGTCAGGGGCCCGAGACTGTTCAACTGCCTCCCAGCACACATAAGGGGGATTACCAACAGACCCCTGGCAGTCTTCAAGCTGGCACTGGACAAGCACCTAAAGTCAGTTCCGGATCAGCCGGGCTGTGGCTCGTATGTTGGTTTGCGTGCAGCCAGCAGCAACAGCCTGGTTGATCAGGCTGTGATCCACCAGGAGGCCTGGTCTCAGACCGGGCCGCGGGGGCGTTGACCCCCGGAACTCTCTCCAGGTAAACTCCAGGCATATCCAGGCAAGTTTGGTGGAGGTGCTCCATCTTTCAATCTACATTCCTGCAAACAGATGACATCAATATTCTTGGTTGCACTAATATGATGTAAGTCAGGCAACCGCTTCCTGATGGAAGCAATGTTCCATGAAAAGATTTGTAATGTATCCATTGTAGTGAGTTACTACAATCTCTTGCTCATAAGATGGTAAAACTATTATGCTTTGACTAGTGTGCAGGCACTTAAGAGCAAATAGCATAGT
Source organism: Cherax quadricarinatus (assembly GCF_038502225.1). Lineage (NCBI taxonomy): Eukaryota > Metazoa > Arthropoda > Malacostraca > Decapoda > Parastacidae > Cherax > Cherax quadricarinatus. The sequence continues at coordinate 45,658,464 of NC_091300.1, forward strand.
TTGTACGTCTTTATCTTCAGGACCCTTTTTTTTTTTTAAATTTTTCGGCATTTTGACGGCCAGTTAAAAGGCAAGTCTTGAAGGTAAGAGTCATGGGCTTCTTTCTTACAAATTGCTGGAAGCTGAACGGAAATTGCTGCACTTTTGACATCATCACCATCCTCAAGAGCATAATCCTGATTACATATATTTATTAAACTTGTCAGGATCTGTTCAAGATGCTCAATTTTTTTCTGGAAATTTGTTATAATATGAGGAAGGTCAGGCGAATCCAATGCCTCTCCGGAGGATGGTACTTCTGAGTTAGTGCTTTCTTTAACACCTATCACCTTAACGGGTACCATGGTTACATTAGTGTTCTCTAAGGGATACCGGTGAATAGGAAAGTCGAGGAAGGGACATTCACCTCACTAGACACACGCAGTATGGCTGTAAGTGGCATGCGGGTCTTACAGTACCATTTTCAAGGTCACCCAGCAGGCCATACATTCCTCACTCATTTTAAGACTTTCGAAAACTTCTTGGGAGCCCTTCCTAAAGAAGATCTAGATAAACTAAGTCTGCTCATCAATTTTGTGTCACCTAAGATATATGAGGCTATTTCTGAGTGTAATACCTACGAAGATGCTATCAAAACCCTCAAGTCTCAGTATATTAAACCTACAAATGAAATCTTTGCACGATATCGCCTTGCAACTCGCCGCCAGCAGATTGATGAATCCTTAGAGGAATACTTTCAAGCACTGAAAATTTTAGGTAAGGACTGTCACTTCCAAGCAGTGACAGCTGCTCGGTATTGTGAAGAGTCCATCAGGGATGCTTTTATCAGTGGCCTGCAATCACCAATAATAAGGCAGCGTTTATTGGAGAATAAAACTCTCGACTTAGCCGCTGCCTTTGACCAGGCAAGAGCTCTAGATTCAGCCCAGAAGAATTCTGAAGTATACAGTACCACTCAGCCTTCTCGAGTGGTAAGTGCTGCAATTCCTGACCAAGACTCTTGCAATGAAGTTACTGTGGAACCTGCCTCAGTGACAGCAGCAGCAGGTACGGTGTGTTTCTTTTGTGGTTTTTCAAGGCATCCACGTCCAAAGTGTCCTGCTCGTGAAGCAATGTGCCACAAGAAAATTCACTTTGCTAAAGTATGTCGTGCTAATGCATCAACAAGAGCTAGTGCCTCCACACATTCCAGTGATCATGCGACTCTAGCAACAGTGACTTCTGCGGCTACTCCAAATTCACTGTCAAAGGCAGTTGTGAAAGTATTCATCAAAGGAACAGAAGTAGATGGTCTTATTGATAGTGGCAGCTCAGAGAGTTTCATCAACCTTGACTTAGTTAAACGCCACTCCTTGACTGTACATCACTCATCAGGTACCGTTTCCATGGCATCAACATCTCTCTCTATTCAGACCTTAGGGTTAATGGAAAGGATTATCAAGATGTACATTTAGCTATTCTGCCACAATTGTGCTCTGATGTTATCCTTGGTCAGGACTTTCAGAAGCTGCATGGTAGTGTCACCTTAACATATGGAGGTGAACTGCCTCCTCTTGTTGTCTGTGGACTTAGCACTTTAAGGGTAGACCCACCAAAGCTGTTTGCAAATCTTACCGCGGATTGCCATCCTATATCAGCTAAGTCACGCCGCTATTCTTATGAGGATCGGATGTTCATTGAGAAAGAAACTCAGAGGCTGCTGAAGGAGGGTATTATAGAACCGAGTGATTCCCCTTGGCGTGCACAGGTTGTTGTTGTTAAAGATGGTTATAGGAAACGGAGACTGGCTATCAATTACTCTGAGACAATCAACAAATTTACACTTCTTGATGGGTACCCTCTACCTCGAATTGATGATACAGTGAACAAAATTGCTCAGTACTGTGTTTAGCACAACTGATCTACAGAGTGCCTATCATCAAGTCCCTATAAGGAATGAAGATAAACCATACACAGCGTTTCAGGCTAGTGATGGCCTGTATCAGTTTACCAGAGTCCCTTTTAGAGTCACCAATGGGGTAGCCTGCTTCCAACGAATTATGGATTCACTCATTCAGGAAGAGCAACTCATGGGAACTTACGCGTATTTAGATAATGTTACCATTTGTGGCAAGACCCAGGAGGAACATGATGCAAACCTTGATAAGTTTTTGGAAGCCGCCAAGAAGAAAAATATCAGTTACAATGAGGAAAAGTGCACTTTTTCAACTAAAAGGCTTAGCATCCTTGGTTATGTAGTGGAAGGAGGGTCAATATTCCCAGACCCTGAACGACTACGACCTCTACGGGAACTTCCAATGCCTCAAGACAAAAAGTCACTCAGAAGAACTCTTGGTCTCTTTGCTTATTACTCACAATGGATCTACAACTATTCAAGTAAAGTCCGCCCATTGAGTGCTACCACATTTCCTGTGACAAAGGAAGCAGAAGCCGCTTTCCATACTCTCAAACAGGACATTGAAAACTCAGTAGTTCAAGCCATTGATGAGTCCCTACCATTCGAAGTGAAAACAGATGCATCTGACATTGCCATTGCTGCAGTCTTATCTCAGGCAGGACGACCAGTAGCCTTCTTTTCGAGAACTTTTCAAGGATCAGAGAAATGTTACGCTGCTGTAGAAAAGGAAGCCCAGGCCATCATAGAAGCAGTTTGCCACTGGAGGCATTATTTAACTGGTAGACATTTCACCATAAGGACTGACCAACGGTCCGTGATGTATATGTTCGACAAGAAGCACAAAAGTAGGATAAAGAATGACAAGATATTACGCTGGAGGATGGAACTATCGTGTTATGACTTTGATATTCTGTACCGACCGGGTCAAGAGAACATCTCACCTGATGCATTCTCTAGGTCCCACTGTGGAGCAGCATGTCATGATTTGCAATCACTCTCAGCGCTCCACAAGGCTTTGTGTCACCCAGGAGTTACATGCCTGTACCATTTTGTCAAATCAAAGAACATGCCCTACTCAGTGGAAGATGTGCGACAAGTGATCAGAGCATGCAGAGTATGTGCAGAGTGCAAGCCAAACTTTCATCAGCCAGAGAAGACATCTCATAAAATCCACCCAGCCTTTCGAAAGATTGAATATAGATTTCAAAGGACCTCTATCAAGCACAAATCAGAATAGGTATTTCCTTAACATAGTAGATGAATATTCAAGGTTTCCCTTTGTATTCCCCTGTGCAAATATGGCTGCTTCAACTGTTATTAGTTGTCTTTCGCAGTTGTTCTCTATTTTTGGTATGCCAGCTTATATCCATTCAGACAGGGGATCCTCGTTCATGAGTAACCAACTTCAGGAGTTTTTGGCTAGCAAAGGTATTGCCTGCAGCAGAACAACAAGCTACAACCCTCAAGGCAATGGTCAAGTGGAGTGGTTCAATGGTACTATATGGAAGGCAGTTACAATGACATTGAAGTCGCGCAATCTACCTGTTCAACACTGGCAAACTGTCCTACCTGATGCTCTTCACTCTATTAGATCATTGCTGTGCACAGCTACTAATGCAACCCCTCATGAAAGACTCCTCAACTATTCATGTCGTTCCTCTACGGGAGCCTCCGTGCCCACTTGGTTATGTCATCCTGGACCTGTTCTCCTGAAGAGTCACCGTAGGATGAACAAGACGGATCCTTTAGTGGAAGAGGTAGAGCTCCTGCAAGCTAATCCACATTATGCCCACATTCGCTACCAAAATGGTGAATAGACTACAGTATCTACAAGACATTTAGCCCCAGTTGAAATCCCCATTAGTGTGGAATCTCAAGATACACCAATAGATGTGAAAGATGCTTCGTTTTCTCCTGGAAAGCCCCTTGAGACTACCCCTACGGAAATAGAGGATTCTGCTCCAGCAGTTAATCAAACCCCGCTGGAAAATATTGAACCTGGTGAAGAGGCTCAAGGGCTACGAAGGTCGGGACGTGTACGTCGCCCACCTAACAATTTGGGAGATTACTGTCTGATATTTTAGAAGGGGGAGATTGTAGTGATACTGGTCCTGTGGGGAGCAGCAGCAGGATAATACTGCACCACCTCTTGGGGCCCTTAACAACAACAGTTTGGTGTGTGTCATGGGCGCCAACACATGGTGTGTGATTCTCTTCTCCTCTATCTATATATTAGTGATGCAGATTACATGGTGAGTTTAAATATGTGGCCTGTAGTTATAACTTTTCTCTTGACATATGCAAAACATCACCATCCCCGTAGAAGCCATTATTAGATGTACTAGTCATTATATTTTGTTGTTGCAGAAGTGCTATGAAGATTCTATGTTCAATAAAGCCTAGAGATAAGGCCTGTGTTTCTATCACAACAGAATCTTACGATTTTGTTCTGGGTGATTTGCAGTCTATCTTTCAGTTTTTTTTTGTCAAGGCAGAGTACCATGAAGAGCAAGCGTAATCCATATGGCATTGTATAAGGGACAGACATAGGGTCCTGCGAGCCTCAGTAGGTAGACACTGTGCTTGTCTATACAGGAACTTCAGTCTGGCATTCGCTTTCTTTACTACACTGTTCCCTATCAATTCTCCTGACATGCATGGGTCAAAGGGGATTCCCAGATATTTTACTGATGAAACCAAAGTGATGGGCTCCCCATTATACTGAACATTAAAATTATTTACCCTTCTCTGTTTATGTTTCGCCCCAAAGAGAATGGCTTCAGTTTTCCCGAGGTGTAATGATAGTTTGTTGTCTACTAACCATTTGCTGCAGGACTCCAGTTCTAGTGTTAAAACATTAGCTATATCTTGTAGGTCTTTACCTGACACTAACAGGGCACTGTCATCTGCATACAGTAGGAGTTTGCACTTGACACTGATAGGCATGTCATTGACATAACATAATAAAGGACCCAGAATACTACCTTGGGGAATTCCACATGTTATAGGCAGGGGTTCTGATTCCGTTTTGTTGATTTTGACTATTTGTCTCCTGTTGCTAAGGTAGGACTTAAACCAGTCTACAGAACCTATACCGATAGCTTGAAGTTTCTTACATAATATATTGTGGTTGACAGTATCGAAGGCCTTTTGCAGGTCTAAGGTTACCATACCTATGAGGTTCCCTTTTGACATTTCAGTTCTCAGGTAATCCATCAGATTAATTAGGGAGGTGTCGGTTGAGTAGGATCTTCTAAAGCCCTATTGATAGCTATGGAGAATGTTGTTGTCATTAAGGTACTTAACTACTTGAGAGTATACCGCCCTCTCTAGAATTTTAGATATTATACTGAGTATACTAACAGGCCTATAGTTGCTTAAGTGATGGTAACGCATCCTTTCTACAGACAATGCTAGTGTAGCTTGTTACCATAAAAAACTATTAACTGCAGCAAACCGAGACGGTTGCAACATGGTAACAGAAACTTAGATTTTAATTGTTAAAACTAAACACCTTGATAATAGTTATGAGTGACTTTATGACTTCATCAAGAATTTACAAAGTCTTTATCAAGGATTATATCAAGACTTTATCAAGACTATATCAAGACTGAATCCCACCCGTAGCAAGACGTTTTACCTGCTCCAGCAGGAGTGCTAAGAAAGCTCTCGTCTCGTCTGCTACACTACAAGCACAATAACATACATTATATAGAAAGCCTCTGGTTATGCTGAGAATTTCGGGCAAATTAGATCAGTTTTGTCCCAGGATGCGACCCACACCGGTCGACTAACACCCAGGTACCTATTTTACTGATGGATGAACACGGACAGCAGGTATCTTAAGGAAACATCCTAATGTTTCCACCCGTACCGGGGATCGATCCCTGGGCCACAGTGTGTGAGCCAACCTAGGATAGTGAAAAAGGAATATTCTTCAGATGTATGATCTGTCTTTGATTATCATGGGTGAGAAGCACTAGGATGGCTAGATTGTTAAACCGCTTATATGAATTATTAGGTAAAAATGCAGTGCTGGGAGCTAAATGGCCACATACCTCACAATACTACTGCTCATTGCCAACTGGCAGTAAAACCATTCTCCTGCGCAAACTAGGGAAGTAGTCCAGAATTTTGTGAAAAATCAGTGAAATTTAATATTCTTATTAAAAGTGCCATTTACGTATTTCAGAGCATTGTGTAAGAAGACCATGAAACATTTCTTCACGAAGAAGGAAAGTGGAGCTGAAGGCCATTAGAGACGAAAGTTGGAGGCAGAGGAAACCAAGAAGTCGAGCAAGTTCTTTATGTCCTTCTTTGAAATGCCAAAAACAAGTTGGGCGACACATTCCATGGAGACGCCTGCACCTGCTACGTATTTGTTAGAATCCGAAGGTGGATCAAGTAAAAATGCGTCAGAAGCCGAAGAGGAAGTCAGATAAATCCGATTATGACGAGATTAAATGTGAGGTTGCCAGAGAGAACGTGGACATGACAAGAGGGGGAAAACGATGGCGGTGGTGATGTTGAGTTTATTGACGAAAATTTACCTGACGAGATTGAACCTGACGACAGTGAACCTAGTGAACTAGATGGTGTTGAAGAGCCTCGAACTGTCATACAATTATTATTATTATAATCAAAAAGAAGCGCTAAGCCACAAGGGCTATACAGCGCTGCGACTGTCATACAAGAAATGACTGAACAGCATGGATAATGGGAAAGAAATTCTGCCTGACGCATTGAGAACAGAAATAATTAAGCTAGATCTGAAGTATTTGCAGAACAGTGATGGGCCTTTCTTACCAACAAACAACTGCTCAATGAACAAAACTTGGTTAAAGAGGAAATTGGGAAATGGTCGTTGTGAGGAAGTGACACACTCATGGCTGGTCTATTCCTTTTCTAAAAAAAAGTCTGCATTATATATCTGTTGTCTTCTCTATTCTCGGTCAGACCATCAATCCTCATTGTTTCATTAGAGTGCATTCAGCCAGTGGAAAGCACCTGAAAGGATTAGTGTTCATGAAAATGCTAAGAATCATCGGGAGTGCTTCACACAATGGAAAGAAATCGAAAGAAATTTAGTTGAAAATAGTTATTGACGTGGAACTTCAGTCCCAGATTGAGAAAGAAGAGCATTAGTGGCGTGATATTTTGACGAGAATCCTTCACTGCATAAAATTTCTTTCGACTCAAAATCTGGCTTTGCGAGGACTCGGAGTCACTTCAGCTGGACGACAACTCCAATGTGGGAAATATCCTTGGCCTGCTGAAACTACTGGCCATCTTTGACCCTGTCATGAAAAAACACCTCACTCGTGTGGAAGCTGAAAGTAATACAAGTTAAAACTAATACTTTCGTATCTGAGAGCCTCCATGGGTCAAGGCAGACTATAATCTAGCTCTGCTTAGCGTAATATGAGAAGAAACTAAACAAATGAATTAAAGCACATCATAAACCAATATGCATCAGTGAAAGTAAATTATTATTATTATAATCAAAAAGAAGCGCTAAGCCACAAGGACTATACAGCGCTGCAGGGCAGGAAGGAAGCGAGGGCATCAGGTGGCAAAAGGGAGATGAATGAGTAATAGGTTACGGATAACAGCGGGGCAGTGGATGGTGAAAGGGTAAAGGGCAGCAAGAGACTGAACTAGAAAGGGCTGAGGGGAGTGCGAAAAGTATCATCAGAGTTTGTGGAGTAAATCAGTCGTTGTCAAGAAGTCAATGAGAGAGTCAGGATTAAAGGAGGGTCCATCAGCAAGAAGGGAAGGTAAAGAGAGAGTAGTAGAACGAAGACGACGTTGGAGGTAAATTCTGCGTGCTCGTTGATAGAGAGGGCAGTCTAACAGAATGTGGCTAATCGATACTGGAACTTGACACTGCTCACAGAGAGGAGCAGGGTGCCTTTCCATGAGATACCCATGAGTAAGACGAGTGTGGCCAATGCGAAGGCGGGAGAGAGTGGTCTCCCAACCTCGGCACTGATGACAAGAAGACGGCCAGTAACCTATGCTCGGTTTAATAGAATGAAGTTTGTTACCGAGCAGAGTTGACCAACGTTGTTGCCAACGGGTGCGAAGGTGGGTAGCTATTGTAGCAAAATAGTCAAGAAATGGGACACCTCGATAGGAAATTGGTAGGTCATGTACTGCTGACCGCGCAGCAGTGTCTGCCTGTTCATTGCCCTGTATGTCGACATGACCAGGGACCCAACAAAAAACAATATCTTTATGTTTGGTAGAGATACGGCGTAGCCAAAGTTGGATACGGAGAACTAGGGGATGAGATGTATCAAATTTTCGTATAGCCTGTAGAGCACTAAGGGAGTCTGAGACTACTACAAATGATGACATAGGCATAGATGCGATACGAATAAGTGCTGCAAGAATGGCATACAGCTCAGCAGTAAAAATGCTAGCTGAAGATAGTAAATGTCCCCGCACGACGCTGTCCGGAAACACTGCTGCGAATCCGACGCCGTCTGAAGACTTAGAGCCATCTGTGTACACAGCAGTGGCATGAGAATGGGAATGGAAGTGATCAAGAAAAAGAGAGCGGGAAGCCACCGTAGGCAGTTGAGCTTTCGAGCAAGGGAGTGAGAAAGAACAGACCCGAACAGCTGGAACTTCCCAGGGGGGTAGGGAAAAGTGAGATGCTACATGAACATATAAAGGTGGTAACTGAAGGGAAGACAAGAGTGAATGTAGGCGAAGAGAAAAGGGACGGAGCAAACAGGGGCGGCGAACGAATAAAGAATGTCTACTAATATCGGTGACGATTCTATAAATGGAAGGATTGTGTAGATCGTGAGAGCGTACATAGTAGCGAAGGCAATGGGCATCACGGCGATCAGACAAGGATGGAACATTCGCTTCTGCATAGAGGCTCTCAACAGGGGAAGAGCGAAAAGCACCAAGGCACAAACGTAAACCTTGGTGATGGATAGAGTTAAGGCTAGAGAGAGTAGCAGGAGAGGCCGCGGAATAAATCTGGTCACCATAATCGAGTTTCGATAAAACGAGGGCTGAATGTAGGCGAAGCAGAGTTCGACGATCAGCTCCCCAGGAAAGATGAGCAAGGGTTTTAAGAAGGTTTAGCCGGCTGTGACAAATTGCCTTCAGAGAGGTTATGTGAGGTTTCCAGGATAACCGACGGTCAAAGAGAAGGCCTAGAAACCTGACTGTATCACGTTCGGGGATACGGGAGCCATAGAGGTACAAAGGATGATCGGAGATAACAGAGCGTCTAGTGAAAGTAATTTGGTGAGTTTTGGTACTTGAAAATTTAAACCCATGCGTGGTGGCCCAAGTGGAAACACGGTCGACCGCATGCTGGAGAGAAACTGCAATAAGATGACAGTCAGCGCCTGCACAAGCAATAGCGAAGTCATCAACATAGAGTGATGACCAAACATTGGGTGGAAGAACAGAGGCCAAATCATTTATAGCAAGGAGAAAAAGTGTTGTGCTTAGAACACATCCCTGAGGGACACCTTCAGCTTGGACGAAGTCCGGGGAAAGAACATTATTGACTCGAACACGGAAATGTCTGTCAGTTAAAAAGTTCTTAAGGAAGGATGGTAGATTGCCTCGGAGGCCTAAGGAATGGGCCTGGGCCAAAATATTATACCTCCAAGTTGTGTCATATGCCTTCTCAAGGTCAAAAAATATGGCAATAACTGAGTGATTATTCGCAAAGGCATTACGAACATACGTATCCAAGCGAAGTAAGGGGTCTATGGTAGAACGACCCTTACGAAAGCCATATTGACTAGCGGAGAGACTGTTGTGTGTCTCTAAATACCACATTAAACGTCGATTTACGAGACGTTCCATCACTTTGCAAACTGCACTAGTAAGAGCGATGGGGCGATAGTGGGAGGCATCATGTCCAGTAGTACCCGGTTTGCGGAAAGGAAGAACAATGGCAGATTTCCACAGCTGGGGAAGAACTCCTTGTGCCCAAATAAGATTGAAGAGGTGTAAGAGGACTACAAGGGCTGACCGATGTAAATGTTGTAACATACGAATATGAATGTCGTCAGGCCCAGCTGCCGATGATCGGCAAGCTGAGAGCGTTGCCTCCAGTTCTTGAAGTGTAAAAGGCACATTATACTGTTCTTCTCTGAGAGAAGAAAAGTCCAAGGGCACTAACTCTCTGGCAGACTTTGAGGAAAGAAACGAGGGGCATAGATGGAGCCCTCGGGAAATACGGACCAGATGTGTGCCAAGTTCAATGGCAACGTCGAGAGGGTTTGCTACATCAACACCAGCGACCCGTAGAACAGGAGCTGGGTCAGGAGAGTATTTACCACTCAATTTCCTCACTTTTTTCCAGACTGCACTCATAGAAGAAGCAGAGGTGATGGTGGAAACATAGTCTCGCCAACAAGTGCGTTTAGCTTCACGGATGACACGGCGAGCGATCGCACGCTTCTGCTTAAAATCAAGAAGTCTCTCAGCGGTTCTATTGTACCGGTACCTGCCCCATGCAGCACGCTTCAAACGTACTGCACGAGCACAAGCGGGAGACCACCAAGGCACGCACTTCTGAGAATGCCTGCCTGAGGTTTGGGGTATAGAATGAGAAGCTGCGGTATAAACTGACGTCGAGAAGATGTGTAGGAGCTCATCAATGGAGGATGAAGAAGGAACCTCACTAAAAGCAGTGAGGTGTGAGTAAAGATCCCAATTTGCCCGATCAAACTGCCAGCGAGGGCTACGGAAAGGTGGTGAATAGGAAGGAGAAGTAAGAATGATCGGAAAATGATCGCTGTCATGTAAGTCTGGTAGAACAGACCAGGTGAAGTCTAGTGCAGTGGAGGAAGAGCAGACTGATAGATCGATGCAAGAGAGAGTATGAGTACGAGGATCAAAATGGGTGGGAGTACCCGTATTTAAAACATGGAGGGGGTGAGAGGCAAAAAAAGCCTCCAACTGAATGCCACGTGAGTCACAATGAGACCCCCCCCAGAGGAAATGGTGGGCATTAAAATCACCAAGTAACAGAAGTGGTGGTGGTAAGGATGAAACAAGAAAGGCAAAGTCTGGGATAGAAAATGCTCGAGAAGGAGAGAGATATAAAGAACATATTGTAAACCACTTATTCAAGTGGATACGGGCTGCAGTGTAATGCAGCGATGTATGGACAAATAGTTGACAGTACGGAATATCATTGCGTAGAAGAAGGGCACTTTCATTAAAGGTCCCATCTGAGAAAGGATCCGAAGAATACAATAAATTATAGCCTGAGATAGGTTGGAAAACAGCCGAGTTTAATTTTGGTTCTTGTAAGCAAGCACCAACAGGGGAAAACCTGGAAAGCAACATCTGAAGCTCACCCCGATTACCCCTGAGGCCGCGGATATTCCACTGTAAATAGGCCATGATTGGCGATGAAGAAAATATCAGGAATCTGTAGGTAAAGGCACCTACGGACTAGAGGGGTTAGAAAAGTCAACGTGTGGTGGCATTGGAAGATGTTCAAGTAGCGAAGGAACGGAGCGTTGCGAAGAATGGGGTTGTGAAGATGGAGGAGAGGGAAGAGAAGGAACAGGAAGTGAATCAGTGTCCATTGAAGGTTTAGTCTCTGCAATATATTCTGAAATGGCTTCAAGTGTTTCTGAATTCAAAGATGTATGGGAGACCATATTGGAGATAGGAGGAGGAGGGTGAGTAAAGATTGGGACAGTAATGGACTGTACCAAAGTAGAGGGGGAGGGAAAAGTGTAAGGGACTGGAGATGAAGTGTGGGGGGGGACAGAAGAGGCAGAAACCTGGGAGGTGACAGAAGAGGGAGAAACTTGGGAGGGGACGGGGGTGGAAGGCATAGTACGAGGAGGAGGGTGAATCTCCACACTTGTAATAGAGCCAGAGAGAGGGGAAGAACTAGGTACAGAGACTGGAAAGGTGAAGTGTGGAGGCGGAAGAAGGGAAGGAAGGGGCAAAGAAGATTTGAGCAATGTGGATTTTTTGGACTTCTGAGTAGAGGGGCGATTGGTATTAGGTGTCGTACGAGGTCTTGTCGATACTGGGGCTTGTGAGGAAGGACGCGAAGATGTGAGAACAGACTGAGTTGTAGTCGGGACGTCAGAGCCAAGGACAGCAAAAGGATTAGATGCCGTAGTGGCTATGGGAGGGGTAACAACAGAGGAGGCTGCAGAAGATGGGACCCCAGAAGTGGGGGGACGTTTGGAAACACGAGAATAAGAAACACGGGGTAGTCTCCCTTGGAGGCGGAGATGAGTAACTGCCATAGCATAAGGGAGACCTTCTGCCTCTTTGAGGCACCGGATTTCACGTTCATTTAAGTAGACCTGGCAACGGCGGGAGTACGAAGGGTGAGCTTCATTACAATTAAGGCAAGATGGAGGATGACTGCAAGATGTATTAGAATGGTTGTCGGCACCACAGACTGGGCATTCGGCCATAGATCTGCAATATTTCGCTGGATGACCAAAACGCCAGCAATTTCTACATTGTTGCGGTGTAGGTATCACCTTTCGAACTTGTAACCGATGTCCCGCGACATATACAGAGGACGGGAGTTCTCGGCTGTCAAAAGTTAAACGAGCCACATTGCAAGGGTAACGTCTCCGCCCCCGGGCAGGAAGGACATAAGTGTCTACTTTGAGGATTGGGAGATCCTGGAGTTCCAGCTGTTCAAAAATGTCATTGCCACATGACTGGAAATTCTGTTGGACTATGGTATGGGGCAGAATGACAGTACCACTACAAGAATTGAGAGAAAGATGTTTTTCAATAGTGATAGGAGTAGTATCGATATTCGAAAGGAGGGAAAGATCATGAGCTTGGGTAGCATTCTGGACAGTGACGATGCGCGTACCGCTCTTGAGAGCGTGAAATGAAATATCTCTGCCAACATGACGCAGGAGCGCTTTGGCAATACTATGGTCAGAAAGGTAGGCAGAAGAAGAAGTTGGTCTTAAAGTAAAGAATTTAGTCCATTGTGTGGTCCGAAACTGAGCGTGGAGAGGGAGTGCTTGACGTGTCGGTCGTTTCCGAGTAGAATGGGAAGGTAACGACGGAGCATCATCAGGAGATTGACGTTGGCGTTTAGGAGTAGGACCGGAGTTGGTCCGGCATGAAATGGGTGGGCGATTCGAAAATTGCCGTACCGTAGAGGGAGAAGCCGGAAGCATAGTCAAAGGAGAGCGGAGTTCAGACAAATCGAAGGAGTCAGTCGAAGCCCCGGTACCTGAAGCGGGTGAGGAAACAGCACCAGCAAGAGGTACAGGGGCATCAGGAGTGTCCGAAGAGTGGTCTAAACACAAGGCAGGGTCAGAATGGGGTGCGGTATCAAGAAGGGGCCCGGGGGTAGTGGTTTCATGGACTAGGGCTGCCATGGTTAGGTTACTCCTTTGCTTTTTGTTTTTAAGAAAAAAAAAGAAAGAAGAAAAGAAAATAAAAACAAAAAAAAGAATAAAAAAAGGGGGGAGCGGGGAGGAATAGTTCCCAGGAGGAATGAAAGGGCCGGAAATCTCCCTCCGCGCCCAAGAGGACTCGACACCGCTAGTAGCGCAGATGCAGCATGGAACCCGTGCCATACCCTACCCTTCATGCCAGTAAACCAGCAAGTGAAAGTAAAGAAGACGCAGCTGTAATTTTCATGTAGTGCCATAATTTATTAATTGAAAGAACAACGAATCTGACTTGTATTTTTGAGTTGATTTTTTATCTAGAAGATGGGTGTCGGATGTTTGGACGGGGGCGCAATTTCAGTGCTTGCCATAGGCGCTGTTTTCTGTAGACATGCCCCTGAGAGGAAGTGAAGTGAGAAAAGCCTCAAACTGATCCCATCAACAGTCACAGTGAAACATTCCCCTGTGTACTACGAGTGAAGGTCCACTGTGTACAAGTGAAGGTCCACTGTGTACAAGTGAAGGTCCACTGTGTACAAGTGAAGGTGCACTGTGTACTGCAAGTAAAATGCTCTTATTTTTTATAGGAGACACTTCAAATAAACGTTTGCAACCACTGTCAGCCTGAGTTAGCAGACCCTGCCACGCGGAGGCCAGTGATTCGTCTTTAAGGCCCCCCCACCCACTTACTGTGTTTTTGATTCTTTCCCCAGGTTCATGTGTCCAGGAGTTCATCTGTGTCCCCTCAGATATTCTCCTTTCACCACTTCCCCAAGGTCAACGTCAACAACCAGTATCCTCGCCTTTCCCAGGTTCATGAGTCCAGGTGTCCATCCATGGGCCCCCGGATGTTTCCCTTTCCTCGCTTTCCCAGGCTTTGGAGAGGGGGGACATGATAACGACATATAAAATACTGAGAGAAATTGACAAGGTGGATAGGAGCAAAATATTCCAGAGATGGGACACAACAAGGGATCACAACTTGAAGTTGAAAACTCAGACGAGTCACAAGGATGTTACGAAGCATTTTAGTCATAGAGTTGTCAGGAAGTGAGAGGCAGGATCCATACATAGCTTTAAGAAGAGGTTTGATAACACTCATGGAGAAAGGAGAGTAGACCTAGTAGTGACCAGTGAAGAGGCGGGGCCAGGGACTATGAATTGACCCCTACAACCACAACGGAGTGCAACTGGGTGAGTACATGTGCACACACAGACAGGTGACAGGTCCCATGCAGAGACATGACCATGCCACCAAGAGTTACAGGAAAAAAATAAGGGAGACAATGGTCATGTACAAACAGGACCCCCCAGAGAGACACAGGGAAAGGCAATGGGAGGAGGAGAGGGAAAAGTCAGTGTTTATTCATGGGCTTCAGGAGAGCAAGGGGAGGACACACAATGAAAGACGGCAGAAAGAAAAAGTCATCAAAAAATAGGCGAGGAGGACATGACTGAGATAGTAAACTTTCAGAGAATGGGTAGGTACTTGAAGGGGAGAAATTGGATGGTCAAACTGATTTTCAAGACAGAAGCAGTGCAGAACAGGATCCTGCAAGAGAAAAAATGGCTAAAGGAATCATCAGCATACAAGAGGGTGTTCCAAGACCACGGCCAAACAAGAACAGAATGACAGCAGCTGAGGGAGAGGACACAGAAATGAAAGAGGCTAGGAAGAGAGACAAGGACAGAGGACAATCAGAGCAGCGCAGAGCAACAAGCACAAGCACACACACACACAACCACCCCCAGATCCCTACACCCAAACACTATCCCAACACAGACCACAATCCACAAAGCCCCCACCCCACGCTATGCTGTAGAATCCCACAGCACACTGCCAGGTCCCCCACCCCCAAAGAACCCACCCCCAGAACAATGTTGGAGAGGAAACTGAAGGTATGGTAAACTAATACTTATGGAATAACGAATAAGTGGGAGGAGTGGCACAAGAGAGTCAAAGAGGCATCACTGGACATCACAGCTATCACAGAAACCAAGCTCACAGGGATGATAACGGATGCCATCTTTTGAACGGGATATCAGATCCTGAGAAAAAACAGAGGAGTGGCACTTCTCATCAAAAACCAATGGGATTGTGATGAGCTGGAGACAGATGAGAAACAAGAGACTACATAAAAGGAATACTCCAGTCTGGAGGTCCCAAGGTGGTAATTGGAGTGATGTATAACCCACCACAGAACAGCAGGAGGCCAAGGAAAGAGCATGATAAGAGTAATAAAGTGATGGCTGACACACTGGCCGAAGTGGCCAGAAGGGCACGTGTGAGCAGGGCAAAGCTGCTGACTGTGGGTGACTTCAATCACAAGGAAATCAAATGGGAGAACCTGGAGCCACATGGGGAATCCAGAAATGTGGAGGGCTACGATGATGGAGGTGGTACTGGAAAACCTCATGTACCAACACATAAGGGACACTACCAGAGAGAAAGGAGAGGATGAACCAGCAAGACTGGACCTAGTATTCACCTTGAGTAATGTAGATATTGAGGATATCACATATGAAAGACCCCTAGGGGCCAGTGACCACGTAGTTCTGAGCTTTGAATACATAGAGTTACAAGTGGAGGGGGAAGCAGGAAGGGCAGGATGAATGAAGCCACACTACAAGAGAGAGGACTACACAGACATGAAGAATTTCTTTCACAGGGTTCAGCGGGACAGAGAACTGGCAGGGAAGTCAGTAAACGAGATGATGGAATATATGACAACACTATGCAAGGAAACTGAGGAAAAGTTTGTACTCAAGAATGCCAGGATGAGCTCCTCCTTCACCCAAAGGTGTACAGAGGCCAAAACCAAGTGTGCTAGAGAATGGAAGATGTAAAGAAGGTAAGGACCCAGGAGAATAGGAGAGCAGTTGTAGATCCAGAAATGAATATGCACAGGTAAGAAGGGAGGCCCAATGGCAATACAAAAATGACATAGCAGCAAAAGCCAAATCTGACCTGAAGCTGTTGTACAGCCACACCAAGAGGAAAACAACAGTCAAGGACCAGGTAATCAGGTTGAGGAAGGAAGGAGGGAAGTTCACAAGAAATGACTGTGAAGTATGTGAGGAGCTCAATATGAGATTCAAAGAAGTGTTAACAGAGGGGCAGGAGGGATTCCAGAAAGATGGAGAGGTGGGGTACATCAAGTGTTGAACACAATACATACAACCGAGGAAGAAGTGAAGAGGCTGTTAAGCGAGTTAGAAACCTCAAAGGCGATGGGGACGGATAACATATCTCCATGGGTCCTGAGAGATGGAGCAGAGGTTGTGTGTGTACCACTAACAACAATCTTCAACACATCTATCGAAACAGTGCGACTACCTGAGGTATGGAAGACAGCAGATGTAGTCCCAATTTTTAAAAAAGGAAACAGACATGAAACATTAAACTACAGCGCAGTGTCACTGACGTACGTATATGGCATGCAAAGTCATGGAGAAGATTATAAGGAGAAGAGTGGTGGAGCAACTAGAAAGGAATGAGCTTATCAACAACCACCAGCACGGTTTCAGAGTTGGGAAATCCTGTGTCAGAAACCTACTGGAGTTCTATGACAGAGTGACAGCAGTAATACAAAAGAGAGAGGGGCGAGTAATTTGCATTTTCTTGGACTGTAAGGAGTTTGACACAGTTCCACACAAGAGATTAGTGCAAAAGCTGGAGGACCAGACAGGGATAACAGGGAAGGCACTGCAATGGATCAGCGAATACCTGACGGGAAGACAACAGCAAGTCACTGTACGTGGCAAGGTGTTAGAGTGGGCGCCTGTGACGAGTCGGGTTCCACAGGGGTCAGTCCTAGGACCAGTGCTGTGTCTGGAATTTGTGAACAACATGATGGAAGGAATTGATTCAGAAGTGTTTCTGTTTACAGATAATGTGAAGTTGATGAGAAAAATTCAGTCAGACAAGGACCAGGCAGAACTACAAAGGGATCTGGACAGGCTGTAGGCCTGGTCCAACAACTGCCTCTGGAGCTCAACCCCACCAAGAGCAAAGTCATGAAGATGAGGGAAGGGTAAAGAAAACTGCAGATGGGGGCCAGAGACAACGAGCCTGACTCATGGAAAAGGATCTTGTAGTGAGTATAACACCAGGCACATCTCCTGAGGCACACATTAACCAAATACCTGCTGTAGCATATGGGTGCCTAGCACACCTAAGAACAGCATTCTGACATATCAATAAGGATTCGTTCAGAGCCCTGTACACCATGTACATTAGGCCTATATTGGAGTATGCAGCACCGGTTAGGAACCCACACCTAGCCAAGCACATAAGTTAATTAGAGAAAGTGCAAAGGTCTGCAACAAGACTAGGCCCAGAGCTAAGGGGCATGTCCTACGAGGAGAGGTTATGGGAAATCGACCTGACGACACTGGAGGACAGGAGACATGTGGGGATATGATAACGACATATAAAATACTGAGAGGAATTGACAAAGTGGACAGAGACAGGATGTTCCTGAGAGGGGACACAGCAACAAGGGGTCACAGTTGGAAGTTGAAGACTCAGATGAATCAAAGGGATGTTAGCAAGTATTTCTTCAGTCACAGAGTTGTCAGAAAGTGGAATAGTCTGGGAAGTGATGTAGTAGAGGCAGGATCCATACATAGCTTTAAGAAGATGATACAGTTCATGGAGCATGAAGAGCGACGCAGGAGCGACCAGTGAAGAGGTGAAGCCAGGAGCTGTGACTCGACCCATGCAACCACAACTAGGCGAGTACACACACAGCCCAAAGGGGAAGTCAAAGACTCGGGTGATAAGAGGAAGATGGGTCTGGAAGGGAAGAATGGATAGAAGAGCAATGTAAAAGGATGGAACATGAGTAGGAAGGTAAACTAGGTGAGCTTTCTGCAAAAATGGAGAAGAGGATGAAGGCAGAGAAGAAGAAATGGGAGTTGCAAGCTGAAGCTGCAAAGCCAGGATATGGGCCCTAGAAGATGAGGTAACTATGCTGAAGTGAGTTACAGGGCTAGTGCCCAGAGGAGACAGCACATTAGAAGTAGGTACACTCCTATCAAATGTGGGGGCCCAGCAGAAAGGAAGGAGGCAAGACTTATGTTATGGCCCTGTCAGTCTACCAAGCAAGGTTGAGGAATGAGGGGATGAGCTGTTAGGCGCAGGGATAGCAGTGAGGGGGAAGCAGATAGAGAAGATGACAGTTCCCATGCAGAGGCACGACCAAGCCACCAAGAGTTACAGGAAAAAATAAGGGAGACAATGGCTATGCACTAATGGGACCAAGACACACACACAATGAAAGGCAATGGGAGAAGGAAAGGGCAAGGTCAGTCTTTGTTCACGGGCTTCAGGAGAGTGAAGGGAGGACACACAATGAAAGATGTCAGAAAGAAAAACAAGAGATTGACAAGAGGGTGTTCATAGATCATGACAGAATGAGAACAGAATGACAGCAACTGAGGGAGAGGACACATAAATGCAAGGGGCTAGAAGGAGAGACAAGGATAGAGACAGCAGAGGACAACCAGAGCCGGGAACAGCAACAAGCGCAAACACACACATTACCACTCAGAATCCTGAAGCCAAACACACTAAGCCAATACAAACCACAATCCACACTCACAGTCCCACCCCACACTATGCTGTAGAATCCCACAACATCCTGCCAGGTCCCCCACTCCCCACAACCTCCACGAACTCCCCAGAACACAGTGTTGGAGAGGAAACTGAAGGTATGGTACATTAATGCTGATGGAATAACGAACAAGTAGGAGGAGTGCCATGAAAGAATCAAAGACGCATCACCGGACATCACAGCTCTCACAGAAATAATAACAGAGGGAGCAGAGGGGGTGGAGGAGTGGCACTGCTCATCAAAACCAATGGGATTTTGAGGAGCTGGAGAGAGGAGACAGAGAACCAAGAGACTACATAATAGGAATGCTTCAGTTTGGAGGTCTCAAGGTGGTAATTTCAGTGACGTATAACCCACCACAGTACAGCAGGAGGCTAAGATATTATTGCTATAACAGAGACCTGGTTCAACCTGATAGAGAAATACCCTCTGACTGCAACATACAGGGTTATAAACTATTCCACACTGATAGGGTCAACAGGAAGGGTGGTGGAGTGGTGATGTATGTCAGGGATAATTTAAATTGTACTAGACAACAACATATATAAGATTAGAAACATTGGACACAAAATCTGTTTGGCTGCAATTTCTCAAGGGTCGTGACAAATAAATTTTGGGTGTGATTTACAGGCCCCCCAAACCTTGATAAGGAGTGTGGTAAGCTGTTATGGGACGAAATTCATGAGGCGTCTAGACATGAAAATATTGTGTTAATGGGAGATTTTAACTTTAGACAAATTGATTGGAACAATGTGACAGGAAATCTTTAATCTAGTGACTTTCTTGATACGGTTCAGGATTGCTTTTTAAAACAGTTTGTGACAGAACCAACTAGAGGAAACTATCTGCTTGACTTGGTTCTTGCCAACAAAGAATCGCTAATTAATAATCTTGAGGTTAATGATAAACTTGGGGAAGGCGATCACAAATAACTTAGCTTCAATATACAGTGGACCCCCGGTTAACGAACTTTTTTCATTCCAGTAGTATGTTCAGGTGCCAGTACTGACCGAATTTTTTCCCATAAGGAATATTGTGAAGTAGATTAGTCCATTTCAGACCCCCAAACATACACGTACAAACGCACTTACATAAATACACTTACATAATTGGTCGCATTTGGAGGTGATCGTTAAGCGGGGGTCCACTGTATCATGGAATTACCCAGATAACTGCAATCAAATCTCTGTCCCAGACTTTCACTTGGCTGATTTCATGGGACTGAAAAATTACCTGGGTGGGCTAAATTGGAATGACCTGACTATGGGTCAGGTATGTGGTGTTGGTTCCCAATATGATGTTTTTCTGAGCATACTAGTTCTAGCTGACCAGACAACTTTTGTTCTAAGTAGGGAAATTAGATTTAACAAAAATGATCCCAAATGGATGAACAATAGATTAAAACATCTCACTGGTAAAAAGGGAGGCATATATAGGCATATCAAAAGAGGGGATGGGCAGTTAAGAAATCAATATATTTAGTTAAAGAGAGAAATAAAAAAAAGAATAAGAAAAGAAAAATGGGATTATGAGGTTAAAGTCGCAAGGGATTCAAAAACTAGCCCAAAAGGGTTCTTTCAATTATACAGAAGTAAGATTAGGGACAAGATAGGCCCACTTAAGAGTAACTCAGGTCAGATCACTGCCAGTGTTAAGGATGTGTGAAATTTTCAATACTTCCTCTCAGTTTTTACCCAGGAAGATACTAGAAATATTCCAGAAATAATAAATTATGTAGAACAGGATGATAATAAACTATGCACGATTGGGGTAACTAGTGACATGGTCCACACACAAATAGAGAAATTAAAATCTAACAAATCCCCAGGCCCTGATGAATTGTTTGCAAGAGTTTTAAAGGAATGTAAAGAGGAACATAGCAAACTTTTGGCTAATCTTTTCGAAATATCACTACAAACTGGAAGTGCCTGATAAGTGGAAAATGGCAAATGTAATACCTATTTACAAGGCAGGTGATAGGTCCTTAGCTTCGAACTATAGACCAATAAGCCTTACCTCCATAGTGGGAAAATTTATGGAATCAATAATTGCTGAAACAACTCGTAGCCAACTTATAAGGCATAAACTGATAAATGAATCTCAACATGGTTTTACGAAGGGGCATTCCTGTCTTACGAATTTACTAACTTTTTCACTAAGGTGTTTGAGGATTTAGAACATGGTAATGAATATGGCTTTCAATAGAGTTCCACATCATAGGCCATTGAGGAAACTTAAGGCATACGGAATAGGAGGAGATATTTTTTCCCGAGTTGAGGCACGGTTGACAAATAGGCAGCAGTTTGCATAAATGGGGAGAAATCAGAATTGGGACACATCACAAGCGGTGTTCCTCAGGGGTCAGTGTTGTGCCCCTTGTTGTTCACAATTTACATAAACGACACAGACGAGGGAATAAATAGCGACATAAGCAAATTTGCTAAGACACCAAAATAGGCCATCCAATTCATTCTAATGAAAACATTAGAGCACTCCAGGATGATTTGAATAGACTGATGCAATGGTCTGAGAAGTGGCAGATGCAGCTTAATATAGACAAATGCAAAGTTCTAAATGTTGGAAAGGAAAATAACCATGGCACATATAAACTAAATAATGTAGATCTTAATATTACTGATTGCAAAAAGGATTTAGGAGTTCTGGTTAGCAGTAAGCTAAACCAAGACAACAGTGCATTAGTGTTTGCAATAAAGCTAACAGAATCCTTGGCTTCATATCAAGAAGTATAAATAACAGAAGTCCTCAAGTTGTTCTTCAACTCTATATATCCTTGGTTAAGCCTCATTTAGATTATGCAGTAGAAAACGTACAGAGGAGGATGACAAAGTTGATTCCATGTATCAGAAATCTTCCCTATGAAGGTAGACTGAGGGCCCTGAATCTGCACTCTCTAGAAAGGCGTAGAATTAGGAGGGATATGATTGAAGAGTTTATATGGGAAACAGGAATAAATAAAGGGGATGTAAATAGCATCCTGAAAATTTCCAGCCAAGACAGGACTCACAGCAATGGTTTTAAGTTGGAAAAATTCAGATTCAGGAAGGATATAGGAAAGCACTGCTTTGGTAATAGAGTTGTGGATGAGTGGAACAAACTTACGAGTACTGTCATAGTAGCGAAAACGATGTGTGGATTTAAAAATAGGTTAGATAAATACATGAGTGGGTGTGGGTGGTTTTGAGTTGGACCTGACTTGCTTGTGCTACTAGGTTTGATGCCGAGCACTTTCCTTAAGTGGAGGTGACCTAACTAGGTGGGTCATGGGTCTAAACTGGGGGTGGGGTGACATGGACCTGCTTCGCATAGATCAGTAGGCTTGCTGCAGTGTTCCTTCTTTCTTATGTTCTTAAGGTAAGAATATGATGAGAGTAACAGAGTGATGGTTGACACACTGGCTGAAGTGGCCAGAAGGGCTCATGCAAGCAGGGCAAAGTTACTGATTGTGGGTGACTTCAATCACAAAGAAATTGACTGAGAAAACCTGGAGCCACATGTGGGCCCAGAAACATAGAGGGCTAAGATGATGGAGGTGGTACTGGAAAACTTCATATTCCAACACGTAAGGGACACTACCAGCGAGAGGAGAGGATGAACCAGCAAGACTGGACCGAGTATTCACCTTGAGTAGTGCAGATTTTGAGGACATTGCATATGAAAGATCCCTAGGGGGGACCAGTGATCATGTGGTTCTGAGCTTTGAATGCAAAGTAGAGTTACAAGTGGAGAGGGAAGTAGGAAGAGCAGGATAAATGAAGCCAAACTACAAGAGAGGGGACTACACAGGCACAAGGAATTTCCTGCACAAGATTCAGTGGAACAGAGAACTGGCAGGGAGATCAGTAAATGAGATGATGGAATATGTGACAACAATATACAAGGAAGCAGAGAAGAGGTTTGTACCAAAGGGTAACAGAAATAACGAGAAGGCCAGGACAAGCCCTTGGTTCACCCAAAGGTGTAGACGGGCCAAAACCAAGTGTACTAGAGAATGGAAGATGTATAGAAGGTAAAGGACCCAGGAAAATAAGGAAAGCAGTCATAGAGCCAGAAACGAATATGCTCAGGTAAGGAGGGAGGCCCAACTACAATACAAAAATGACATAGCAGCAAAAGTCAGATCTGTCCTAAAGCTCTTGTATAGCCACATTAGGAAGAAAACAACATTGAAAGACCAAGTAATCAAGCTGAGGAAGGAAAGAGGGGAACTTACAAGAAATAAACTTGACGTTTCTGAGGAGCTCACCATGAGATTCAAGGAAGTATTCATAGTGGAGACAGAAAGGACTCCAGAGAGATGGAGAGGTGGGATACACCAACAAGTGCTGGACATGATACATACAACTGAGGAGGAGGTGAAGAGGCTACTAATCGAACTAGATATCTCAAAGGCAATAGGGCTGGATAACATCTCTCCATGGGTCCTGAGAGAGGGAGCAGAGATGCTCCATGTACCACTACCAACAATCTTCAACACATCTGTTGAAACAGGGTGATTACCTGAGGTATGGGGACAGTATCATGGAGATTATCAGGAGATGAGTGGTGGTTCACCTAATAAGGAATGAGTATATTATCGACACTCAGCACGGATTCAAAGATGGGAAATCCTCTATCACAAACCAACTAGAGTTCTATGAGAAGGTGACAGCAGTAAGAGAGAGAGAGAGAGAGAGAGAGAGAGAGAGAGAGAGAGAGAGAGAGAGAGAGAGAGAGAGAGAGAGAGAGAGAGAGAGAGAGAGAGAGAGAGAGACAGAGAGAGAGACAGAGAGAGAGACAGAGAGAGAGACAGAGAGAGAGACAGAGAGAGAGACAGAGAGAGAGACAGAGAGAGAGACAGAGAGAGAGAGAGAGACAGAGAGAGAGACAGAGAGAGAGACAGAGAGAGAGACAGAGAGAGAGACAGAGAGACAGAGAGAGAGACAGAGAGAGACAGAGAGAGAGACAGAGACAGAGAGAGACAGAGACAGAGAGAGACAGAGAGAGACAGAGAGAGACAGAGAGAGAGAGAGAGAGAGAGAGAGAGAGAGAGAGAGAGACAGAGAGAGAGAGAGAGAGAGAGAGAGAGAGAGAGAGAGAGAGAGAGAGAGAGAGAGAGAGAGAGAGAGAGAGAGAGAGAGAGAGAGAGAGAGAGAGAGAGAGAGAGAGAGATGGGTAGTGTGTGTTTCCTTGGACTGTAAGAAGGCTTTTGACACAGTTCCACAGAAGAGATTAGTGCAAAAGCTGGAGGAAGGTACTGCAATGAATCGAAGAATACCTGACAGGAAGGCATCAGCGAGTCATGGTACATGATAAGGTATCAGAGTGGGCACCTGTGACAAGCAGGGGTTCCACAGGGGTCAGTCCTAGGATCGGTGCTGTTCCTGGTATATGTGAATGACATGATGGAAGAAACAGACTCAAATGTGTCCCTGTTTGCAGAAGATGTGAAGTTAATGTGGAGAATTCAGTCAAAGGATGATAAGGCAGGACTACAGAAAGATCTGGACAGCCTGCAGGCTTGGTCCAGCAACTGGCTCCTGGAGTTCAACCCCACCAAATGCCAAGTCATGAAGATCGGGGAAGAGCAAAGAAGACTGCAGAGTACAGTCTAGGGGGTCAAAGACTACAAAGCTCACTCAAGGAAAAGGATCTTGGAGTGTGTACAATACCGAGCACATCTCCTGAGGTGCACATCAACCAAATAACTGCCACACCATATGGGCAACTAGTGAACCTAAGAATAGCATTCCGACATCTCAGTAACAAGTCATTCCAGGTGAATGTCAGGCCCATATTGGAGTATGCAACTCCAGTTTGGAACACCCACCTGGCCAAGCACATCAGGAAACTTGAGACAGTGCAAAGGTTTGCAACGAGACTAGTCCTGGAGCTAAGGGGTATGTCTTACAAGGACAGGTTAAGAGAAGTCAACCTGACGACACTGGAGGACAGGAGGAACAGGGGGGTGCATGATAATGATGTGTAAAATACTGAGAGGAATTGACAAGGTGGACAGAGACAGGATGTTCCAGCAACAAGGGGTTTCAACTGGAAGCTGAAGACTCAGATAAGTCACAGGGATGTTAGGAAGTATTTCTTCAGCCATAGAGTTGTCAGGAAGTGGAATAGTCTGGAAAGTGAGGTAGTGGAGGCAGGTACCATACACAGCTTTAACAAAAGGTATGATAAAGCTCATGGAGCAGGGAGCGAATGGACCTAGTAGCAACCAGTGAAAAGGCAGGGCCAGGAATTATGACTCAACCCCTGCAACCACAATTAGGTGAGTACACACAAGGGGTCACAACCGAGGGCTGAAAACTCGTCTGAGTCACAGGGATGTTAGGAAGCGCTTTGTTTTTTCTGCTACTGTCAATCACAATTTTAACACTGCATCTGTTAACCAATGAAAAGATGCCATGAAAATCCTGAGATTATCATTATGTTGTAACTTCAGTACAATCCTTCAGTAAGTATGACAGTTTCAAAAGTTTCCTTTCAACAGTATCAGAGGTTACTTTCCTAAAGTGCTCAAGTCACTTTAGCTACAGTAGCTATGATAATATTAGAGTCACTTTAGTTACAGTAGCTATGATAATGTTGGAGTCACTTTAGTTACAGTAGCTATGATAATGTTGGAGTCACTTTAGTTACAGTAGCTATGATAATGTTGGAGTCACTTTAGTTACAGTAGCTATGATAATGTTGGAGTCACTTTAGTTACAGTAGCTATGATAATGTTGGAGTCACTTTAGTTACAGTAGCTATGATAATGTTGGAGTCACTTTAGTTACAGTAGTTATGATAATGTTGGAGTCACTTTAGTTACAATAGCTATGATAATGTTGGAGTCACTTTAGTTACAGTAGCTATGATAATGTTGGAGTCACTTTAGTTACAGTAGCTATGATAATGTTGGAGTCACTTTAGTTACAGTAGCTATGATAATGTTAGAGTCATTTGAACCATCACATACCAAAAGTCTTTTGATTTTTTTGGCTAGACAATAAAGTTTACCAACTCCTGTACTGCACCATCATCAGGGAACCTAACATAGCCCATCTAACCAATTGACACAAATGTCCCCAAATCTGCATTTTATGTTTATATTACATCTTCCTCATCCTTGTGTCATCACTTTCACTCTGCTCTCATCTCTCTCACCCTGCTGTCATCTCTCTCGCCTTGTTAAACTATTGAATAATCCTGTCATCTTCCTCATCCTCCTCTTATCTCTCTGACTCAGGTTTTTCAATCTTCACTATCGTGTGTGTGCATTCCCTCTCAAATTACTGTTATCGGCATCACTGATTTCTGGCTGTCATGAGTTTACTTCCACTATTAAAATTTTTACTAGCTGCCATAAAAGTTTGCAACCACTATCAACCTCAGAGTTATTTCTGAGTTACCAGACCCTACCACGTGGAGGCCAGTGGTTCATCTTTAGGGTCCCCCCTCACTCTCTACCATCTTGAAGTTTCCTTCAAGTCCATGTGTCCAGGAGTCCACCTGTGTCCCCTCAGGTATTCTCCCTTTCCCACTTTTCCAAGGTATGCCCCTCTTTCTCTTGCCTTCTCTCTGGTTACCTTCTTCTGGATCATGTTCCTAGGTCTCCATCCTGGTTTGGAAGGGTTGACATCCCAGATGTCAACCCTTAAACACTCCCCACTTCCAGTTGCTTTTTTTTTTTTTTTTTTGGTGCTTCCCCTCATTCCGTATTTCTAGAAGTTCATCTGTGTCCCCTCAGATGAACTCCCTTTCTCACTTCCCAGGTTTCACATTTTTTATTTTACTATTATTTTGGTGCCTTCCCCAGGCCAGTGGTTACCCACTTCTCCAAAGTCAGCAGTTTTTGGCCCTTCCCCAGTGACCTTGTTGGTCTTATCTAGCTGGTCTACTGT
The DNA here is from genome assembly GCF_038502225.1 of Cherax quadricarinatus. Lineage (NCBI taxonomy): Eukaryota > Metazoa > Arthropoda > Malacostraca > Decapoda > Parastacidae > Cherax > Cherax quadricarinatus. The sequence goes on from NC_091300.1 coordinate 45,685,264, forward strand.
TGAGACTGTCCAGGTGAGTGGAATTACAGGAGAGGACACACAGAAAACTGCATCCTGTAATTATATAATTACACCCACCAAGACAGCTGCGACAGTAGGCCAGCTAGACAAGATCAAGCTCCCACCCAACACGGCCACCAAGTGGAGGTTACTCAGTGAAAATCTCAGACTTCTATTTATGATTTAGACTGACAAGTATATAATTATATTCACCTTAATAGTGTTGTCCTGTAGCAATATAAATAATGACCTGATTATACTGTAGTTCTGGACAGATCATAACCTGATTAAATTTTAACTCCAATATAAATGTTAAGAATTTTTCCAGCTATGACAAAATGACTTTTATTCATCTACAAAACCAGTTACAGGCATTTTTCACTGTATTTTAGGATTTTTTCCTTCTTCATATATACAGTTCCTGCAAAAATAATCAGTACCTCCCCCATATTATTATGAAAATTGTTAAAAAATAATAACATAAACCTTATTAAACAAGAACTGTAAAACTTGGTGCTTACATTAATATGTTGTTGTGTGCCCCTTATCCTTGATGACCATTTCAAATTGTTTGGGCATGCTTTCACTCAGATTCCTGAAGTAATCAATGAATAACTGGTTGACTCAAATGTCCTTGATCAACTGCTGCAGGCATAACATGGATGAAATGTGGCAGGATTCCATCTTCATCATATTCCAGGCATTCTCAATAGGATTCAGGTCTGGACTATTCCCTGGCCACTGTAAAACTTCAATATTTTTTCTCAGCAAACCACAGGGTTACTTTCTTTGGCCTTGTGGCTGGGGACAGTATCATGACATGAATTTCAAAAATATTCAGCAGGTGGTCCTTGAGAACGGTGATGTAGCAGGTGGCATTCATTGTAACATTTTAGAGAAGCAGGTACAAACCCCCATGACCAAGTAAATGATAAAAGCAATCCCAAACCATGACAAATTGTGGGTACTTTATGGTGTTCACTGCGTATGCAGGGTCGTACCTGCTGATGAAGGAGAGGCACCTCACCCTGCATTGACCTCAAATGAACTGAAATGTGGATTCATTTGACACGAGTTTTTTTTTGGTCAACACTCCAGTTTACCTGGAGTTTACCTGGAGAGAGTTCCGGGGGTCAACGCCCCCGCGGCCCGGTCTGTGACCGGGCCTCCTGGTCACAGTGCACATAATTCTTGACAAACTGCAAACATTCCTTCTTCATATAAGGCATGAGTTGGGTTTTCCTGGCAGCAAGGATTCAGGATGCATTTCTTTGAGCTATGAAGCAGTAATATGTAGACTTCTATGTAGTTCTCTGTTTAGAATGTTATCTGTGTTTAGATATCCTCCTTGGTCATCCAGTATGAGGTTTTGTAGCAGAAATGACATCATGGGTGGCAGCAAGTAACGCCATTATGCTGGACTTTGCTCATCCAGTACAGCGACAAATTTCCTTTATGGTGACTCTTTTCTTATCTCCAAGCCACTATACTGCATGGGCTTGTTCCTCACTAATCATCTTTGAACTACTCATATTTATCTACTTGGCACAAAAATTACATGGCACTAAATACAGCTCCAAATCCTGGGCTCTTGGAGTAGATGTATGCAGGCACACTGAGAGGTGATACATACCCAAGTCTCTTGTGTAACTCAGAGAGTTAACAGATACCTCCTGAAAACATTCAGATGATGTATGCAATATGAATTTGGACAGTTTTGTACTGTTTATAATGGAGGCAGGTTCAGCAAATCACAAGTCCTAAAAAAGTAACCCAGTGGTTTGTTGAGAAAAAATATTGAGGTTTTACAGTGGCCAGGGAATAGTACAGACCTGAACTGTGTTGAGAATGCCTGGAATATCATGAAAAAGAAGATGGAATCCTGCCACATTTCATCCATGTCTTGCCTGCAGCAGCAGATCAAGGACATTTGGGTCAACCATTTTTTTTTTTATTTATTAACACATTGACTGTTTCCCACCAAGGCAGGTTGACCCGAAAAAGAAAAACTTTCATCATCATTCACTCCATCACTGTCTTGCCAGAGGCGTGTTGACACTACAGTTATAAAACTACAACATTAACATCCCTCCTCCAGAGTGTAGGCACTGTACTTTCCATATCCAAGACTGAAGTCTGGTCTGCCAGTTTCCTTGAATCCCTTCATAAATGTTACCTTGCTCACATTCCAACAGCATGTCAAGTCCTTAAAACCATTTGTCTCCATTTGCTCACGCATGTTTGCTGAAAGTCCAAGCCCCTCGCACACAAAACCTCCTTTATCCCTTCCCTCCAACCTTTCCTAGGCCGACCCCTACCCAACCCTCCCTTCACTACAGATTTATACATTCTCGAAGTCATTCTATTTAGTTACATCCTCTCTACATGTCCAAACCACCTCAATAACCCTTCCTCAGCCCTCTGGATAATAATTTTGGTAATCCCACACCTCCTCCTAATCTCCAAACTACGGATTCTCTACATTATATTCACATCACACATTGCCCTCAGACATGACATCTCCACTGCCTCCAGCCTTCTCCTTGTTGCAACATCCACCACACATGCTTCACACCCATATAAGAATGTTGGCATAACTATACTCTCATATATTCCCCTCTCTTCTTCCACAGATCAAGTTCTTTGTCTCCACAGGCTTCTCAGTGCACCACTCACTTTTCTTCCCTCATCAATTCTATGATTCACCTCATCTTTCACAGACCCATCTGCTAACATGTCCACTCCTAATTATCTGAATACATTAACCTCCTCGTATGGTGTATGGTGTAGGAGGTAGGTTACTGAAAGCAGTGAAGAGTTTTTACGAGGATAGTGAGGCTCAAGTTAGTGTATGTAGGAAAGAGGGAGATTATTTCCCAGTAAAAGTAGGCCTTAGACAAGGATGTGTGATGTCACCGTGGTTGTTTATTTATAGATGGGGTTGTAAGAGAAGTAAATGTGAGGGTCTTGGCAAGAGGCGTGGGGTTAAAAGATAAAGAATCACACATAAAGTGGGAGTTGACACTGTGCTCTTGGGAGATTCTGAAGGGACGTTGCAGAGGTTGGTGGATGAATTTGGTAGGGTATGCAAAAGAAGAAAATTAAAAGTGAATACAGGAAAGAGAAGGTTATGAGGATAACAATAAGATTAGGTGATGAAAGATTGGATGTCAGATTGGAGGGAGAGAGTATGGAGGAGGTGAATGTATTCAGATATTTGGGAGTGGACGTGTCAGTGGATGGGTCTATGAAAGATGAGGTGAATCAAAGAATTGATGAGGCGAAAAGGGTGAGCAGTGCATCTAGGAGTCTGTGGAGACAAAGAACTTTGTCCTTGGAGGCAAAGAGGGGAATGTATGAGAGTATAGTTTTACCAATGCTCTTATATGGGTGTGAAGCATGGGTGATGAATGTGGCAGCGAGGAGAAGGCTGGAGGCAGTGGAGATGTCATGTCTGAGGGCAATGTGTGGTGTGAATATAATGCAGAGAATTCGTAGTTTGGAAGTTAGGAGGAGGTGCGGGATTACCAAAACAGTTGTCCAGAGGGCTGAGGAAGGGTTGTTGAGGTGGTTCGGACATGTAGAGAGAATGGAGCGAAACAGAATGACTTCAAGAGTGTATCAGTCTGTAGTGGAAGGAAGGCGGGGTAGGGGTCGGCCAAGGAAAGGTTGGAGGGAGAGGGTAAAGGAGGTTTTGTGTGCGAGGGGCTTGGACTTCCAGCAAGCATGCATGAGCGTGTTTGATAGGAGTGAATGGAGACAAATGGTTTTTAATACTTGACATGCTGTTGGAGTGTGAGCAAAGTAACATTTATGAAGGGATTCAGGGAAACCGGCAGGCCGGACTTGAGTCCTGGAGATGGGAAGTACAGTGCCTGCACTCTGAAGGAGGGGTGTTAATGTTGCAGTTTAAAAACTGTGGTGTAAAGCACCCTTCTGGCAAGACAGTGATGGAGTGAATGCTGGTGAAAGTTTTTCTTTTTCGAGCCACCCTGCCTTGGTGGGAATCGGCCAGTGTGTTAATAAAAAAAATATTAACCTCCTCCATACTCTCTCCCTCCAACCTGATATCCAATCTTTCATTACCTAATTTGTTTTATCCTCATCACCTTTCTCTTTCCTATATTCACTTTCAATTTTCTTCTTTTACATACCCTACCCAACTCATCCACCAACCTCTGCAACTTCTCTTCAGTCTCCCAAAAGCACAGTGTCATCAGCAAAAAGCAACTGTGACAACTCCCACTTTGTGTTAGATTCTTTATCTTTTAACCCCACACCTCTTGCCAACACCTGATCATTCACTTCTCTTACAACTCCATCTACAAATATATTGAATAACCATGGTGACATCACACATCCCTGTCTAAGCCCTACTTTTACTGGGAAATAATCTCCCTCTCTCCTCACTATCCTCATAAAAACTCTTCACTGCTTTCAATAACCTACCTCCTATTCCTTACATTTGCAACATCTGCCACAGTGCCCCCCCATCCACCCTATCATATGCCTTTTCCAAATCCATATATGCCACAAAAACCTCTTTACCCTTGTCTAAATACTGTTCACCTGTATGTTTCACTGTAAACACCTGGTCTACACACCCCTTACCCTTCCTAAAGCCTTTTGTTCAAATGCTATCCTGCTCTCCATCTTAATTCTTTCAATAATAACTCTACCAAACGCTTTACCAGGTATAATTAACAGACTTTTTTTTTTTCAACAAGTCGGCCGTCTCCCACCGAGAGAAAGAAAATCCCTAAAAAGAAAATACTTTCATCATCATTCAACACTTTCACCTCACTCACACATAATCCCTGTTTTTGCAGAGGTGCCCAGAATACAACAGCTTAGAAGTATATACGTATAAAAATACACAATATATCTCTCCAAACTGCCAATATCCCAAACCCGTCCTTTAGAGTGCAGGCATTGTACTTCCCATTTCCAGGACTCCAGTCCGGTTATATAAAATAACCGGTTTCCCTGAATCCCTTCACTAAATATTACCCTGCTCACACTCCAACAGATCGTCGGGTCCCAAATACCATTTGTCTCCATTCACTCCTATCTAACAAGCTCACGTACGCTTGCTGGAAGACTTATTCCCCTATAATTTTTACACTCTCTTTTGTCCCCTTTGCCTTCATACAAAAGAACTATGCATGTACTCTTCCAACGATTAGGTACCTTACCCTCTTCCATACATTTATTAAATAAAAACACTAACCACTCCAAAACTATATCCCCACCTGCTTTTAACATTTCTATCTCCATCCCATTAAAATCAGCTGGTTTACCCCCTTTCATTGTACCCACTGCCTCATGCACTTCCCCCACACTCATAACTGGTTCTTCCTCACTCCTACAAGATGTTATTCCTCCTTGCCCAATACACAAAATCACAGCTTCCCTATCTTCATCAACATTTATTCCTTTGAGGGTCCGTGCCACAGATCTACGGCTTTATGTTGAGGGTCCAAACTGTAGATCTACGTCATGAGCTCAGCTCACTCTGATAAGCTGTGAGCGGTAAATTTGGGCCTAGATATGAGAGAATACATCTATGTAGTATGTGTGCACCACATGAAACAAATCCTGCAGCACACAGTGCATAATGAGAGGAAAAAAACTGAGACTGTAATTTTCGATTAAAACAGCAACTTTGCAGTGTTTTTTCATATGTTTTATATAGTTGTATTTGCGATTTCTTGGTCTCATTTGATAGAATGGAAGATATATTACAGAAATAGAGATGATTTTGATTGGTTTTAGTACTGAAAATGACTTCAAACTGAGCTCTAAGTAGCAGAAATGTTAAATTTTTGCCAATGTTCAAGAGTAAACAAATGACCTCACACGTCTAATATATGCTAGCTGGTGGGTCTAATATACGTTCACAAATGAGCTGATATTATTTATACAATTATTACAATATTGCATGAGTGTAAATCTTCCATTTTTTGGTTTGAATAAAAATTCATTATGTGAATTAAAAATGAAAATGGAATTCATTTGTAAAGCCTGAAAAACATAACTAATGAACAGAGGCAATGTTAGTGTAGTACCAGGAATGCCTGCATTGTTTATTCTGGGCCCTATTTTGAAATTGGAATATTTTGAACTTTGCACTAAGCTGGTGATTTCTTGTGCTCAATCGATAGAACAGAAGTAATACTAGTGAAATAGCTAAGAATTTGGTAGACTGGAATAAAGTAATTGGCCTAAAATGGGAGTCAAAGTCGGCAAAATCGCCGGTGTAAATATCACTGACACGTCAAAATTCGCAAGAGCATAATTTCATCAATTTTCCATCAAATTTCATACTTTTTGTTTTATTACCTTCAGAAAAAGATTCTCTACCATTTCATAAGAAAAAATAACAAAATAATTTTTTGAAAATTCTTGGACACGGGTGTGCACTTTGAAATTTGGCCTTTGGACCCTAAAGGGGTTAACTGTTCCTCAAATTATTCCCTCCATCTTTCCAATACCTCTAACTCTCCATTTAGTAACTTCAGGAATCTGAGTGAAAGCATGCCCAAACAGCTTCAAATGGTCATCAAGAATAAGGGGGAAATGACAAAATACTTATGTAAATGTCAAGTATTACAGTTTTTGTTCTATAATGTTTAAATTGTTGTATTTTAAACATCTTCATAATGATAAAGGGGTGGTCCCCTAGGTAGTAGGTTGGTAGACAGCAACCGCCCAGGGAGGTACTACCGTCCTGCCAAGTGAGTGTAAAACGAAAGCCTGTAATTGTTTTACATGATGGTAGGATTGCTGGTGTCTTTTTTCTGTCTCATAAACATGCAAGATTTCAGGTACATCTTGCTACTACTTCTTACACTTAGGTCACACTACACATACATGTACAAGCATATATATACACACCCCTCTGGGTTTTCTTCTATTTTCTTTCTAGTTCTTGTTCTTGTTTATTTCCTCTTATCTCCATGGGGAAGTGAAACAGAATTCTTACTCCGTAAGCCATGCATGTTGTAATAGGCGACTAAAATGCCAGTAGCAAGGGGCTAGGAACCCCTTCTCCTGTATAGATTACTAAATTTAAAAAGAGAAACTTTTGTTTTTGTTTTTGGGCCACCCTGCCTCGGTGGGATACGGCCGGTTTGTTGGAAAAAAAAAGGGGGGGGGGGGTCTAGATTATTTTTGCAGGCACTGTAATATATACTTCATCCATTTTCTTATCTCTTAACTTTTTGTTTCTTCTTTGCACAAGTGACAACTTCACTCAACTTACTTTCTAAATTCTTACTATTCCCAGACACAATTTCTAAGTTTTTAAAGCTTTTTTGTTGCTTTCTTTTTTTATCTATCTTATTCACTGAAGTTAATCTATTGCAAATTTTACTGATTCTTACAAATTTAGCTACAAAGAATCCATGACATTTATCTACATCAGTTCTGGTCCTCAAACACCTCCTCCCAAACACAAAACTCTCATTTCCAAAGTGTTTCCAGCCAGAGAGTTTTTCACTAAGATCTTCTAATTCAAACTGATCTTGGAATTCCTTTAGGGCATTTTGAACAACCTCTTCATTCTCCTGTACATAAACTGAACAGGTGGAGTAAATGACCTCCTGCACTGATGGAAATGACAGAGCATGTCGCAAGAGGTGAGCCTGAAAACACGCAAGGCTTCTGATGCGCTCCTCAGGTACTTCATCGTTGTGCAGGTTCACACCTGAAAATATTTACGTGGATTTAAAAACATGACATACAGTCAATTCTCCTATAAAGCTCCTCTACACACTGCAGTTTTTCATAAAGGTGATTGAAAAGGTGCATCAGAAATTGAATATCAGTTACAGGCAGGCCCCACTTTACAGCACTTCACTTTATGACTTTTCGCTAATGCAGTGGTTTTAATTATACGCATTCTTCACTTATTCAGACTTCCTACAATATATATTCACCATTCACTATATGGTAAGGAAGAAAATATTTTAAGGTAAGTAATGAAGTGTAGAGGAGAGAGAGAGATTCTGGGAAATGTTGAGTGAATGCATGGGGAGTTTTGAATCAAGTGTGAGAGTAATGGTGGTTGGGGATTTCAATGCTAATGTTATGGAGGGAGTAGTAGGTAAATTTGGGGTGCCAGGGGTAAATGTAAATGGGGAGCCTTTAATTGAGCTATGTGCAGAAAGAAATTTGGTAATAAGTAATACATATTTTATGAAAAAGAGGATAAATAAATATACAAGGTATGATGTAGCACGTAATGAAAGTAGTTTGTTAGATTATGTATTGGTGGATAAAAGGTTGATGGGTAGGCTCCAGGATGTACATGTTTATAGAGGGGCAACTGATATATCGGATCATTATTTAGTTGTAGCTACAGTTAGAGTAAGAGGTAGATGGGAAAAGAGGAAGGTGGCAACAACAAGTAAGAGGGAGGTGAAAGTGTATAAACTAAGGGAGGAGGAAGTTCGGGTGAGATATAAGAGACTATTGGCAGAAAGGTGGGCTAGTGCAAAGATGAGTAGTGGGGGGGTTGAAGAGGGTTGGAATAGTTTTAAAAATGCAGTATTAGAATGTGGGGCAGAAGTTTGTGGTTATAGGAGGGTGGGGGCAGGAGGAAAGAGGACTGACTGGTGGAATGATGAAGTAAAGGGTGTGATAAAAGAGAAAAAGGTAGCTTATGAGAGGTTTTTACAAAGCAGAAGTGTTATAAGAAGAGCAGTGTATATGGAGAGTAAAAGAAAGGTGAAGAGAGTGGTGAGAGAGTGCAAAAGGAGAGCAGATGATAGAGTGGGAGAGGCACTGTCAAGAAATTTTAATGAAAATAAGAAAAAATTTTGGAGTGAGTTAAACAAGTTAAGAAAGCCTAGGGAAAGTATGGATTTGTCAGTTAAAAACAGAGTAGGGGAATTAGTAGATGGGGAAAGGGAGGTATTAGGTAGATGGCGAGAATATTTTGAGGAACTTTTAAATATTGAGGAAGAAAGGGAGGCAGTAATTTCATGCACTGGCCAGGGAGGTATACCATCTTTTAGGAGTGAAGAAGAGCAGAATGTAAGTGTGGTGGAGGTACGTGAGGCATTACGTAGAATGTAAGGGGGGTAAAGCAGCTGGAACTGATGGGATCATGACAGAAATGTTAAAAGCAGGGGGGGGATATAGTGTTGGAGTGGTTGGTACTTTTGTTTAATAAATGTATGAAAGAGGGGAAGGTACCTAGGGATTGGCAGAGAGCATGTATAGTCCCTTTATATAAAGGGAAAGGGGACAAAAGAGATTGTAAAAATTATAGAGGAATAAGTTTACTGAGTATACCAGGAAAAGTATACGGTAGGGTTATAATTGAAAGAATTAGAGGTAAGACAGAAAGTAGGATTGCGGATGAGCAGGGAGGCTTCAGAGTGGGTAGGGGATGTGTAGATCAAGTGTTTACATTGAAGCATATATGTGAACAGCATTTAGATAAAGGTAGGGAAGTTTTTATTGCATTTATGGATTTAGAAAAGGCATATGATAGAGTGGATAGAGGAGCAATGTGGCAGATGTTGCAAGTATATGGAACAGGTGGTAAGTTACTAAATGCTGTAAAGAGTTTTTATGAGGATAGTGAGGCTCAGGTTAGGGTGTGTAGAAGAGAGGGAAAATACTTTCCGGTAAAAGTAGGTCTTAGACAGGGATGTGTAATGTCACCATGGTTGTTTAATATATTTATAGAAGGGGTTGTAAAAGAAGTAAATGCTAGGGCGTTCGGGAGAGGGGTGGGGTTAAATTATGGGGAATCAAATTCAAAATGGGAATTGACACAGTTACTTTTTGCTGATGATACTGTGCTTATGGGAGATTCTAAAGAAAAATTGCAAAGGTTAGTGGATGAGTTTGAGAATGTGTGTAAAGGTAGAAAGTTGAAAGTGAACATAGAAAAGAGTAAGGTGATGAGGGTATCAAATGATTTAGATAAAGAAAAATTGGATATCAAATTGGGGAGGAGGAGTATGGAAGAAGTGAATGTTTTCAGATACTTGGGAGTTGACGTGTCGGCGGATGGATTTATGAAGGATGAGGTTAATCATAGAATTGATGAGGGAAAAAAGGCGAGTGGTGCGTTGAGGTATATGTGGAGTCAAAAAACTTTATCTATGGAGGCAAAGAAGGGAATGTATGAAAGTATAGTAGTACCAACACTCTTACATGGATGTGAAGCTTGGGTGGTAAATGCAGCAGCGAGGAGATGGTTGGAGGCAGTAGAGATGTCCTGTCTAAGGGCAATGTGTGGTGTAAATATTATGCAGAAAATTTAGAGTGTGGAAATTAGGAGGTGTGGAGTTAATAAAAGCATTAGTCAGAGGGCAGAAGAGGGGTTGTTGAGGTGGTTTGGTCATTTAGAGAGAATGGATCAAAGTAGAATGACATGGAAAGCATATAAATCTATAGGGGAAGGAAGGAGGGGTAGGGGTCGTCCTCGAAAGGGTTGGAAAGAGGGGATAAAGGAGGTTTTGTGGGCGAGGGGCTTGGACTTCCAGCAAGCGTGCATGAGCGTGTTAGATAGGAGTGAATGGAGGCGAATGGTACTTGGGACCTGACGATCTGTTGGAGTGTGAGCAGGGTAATATTTAGTGAAGGGATTGAGGGAAACCGGTTATTTTCATATAGTCGGACTTGAGTCCTGGAAATGGGAAGTACAATGCCTGCACTTTAAAGGAGGGGTTTGGGATATTGGCAGTTTGGAGGGATATGTTGTATATCTTTATACGTATATGCTTCTAAACTGTTGTATTCTGAGCACCTCTGCAAAAACAGTGATAATGTGTGAGTGTGGTGAAAGTGTTGAATGATGATGAAAGTATTTTCTTTTTGGGGATTTTCTTTCTTTTTTGGGTCACCCTGCCTCGGTGGGAGACGGCTGACTTGTTAAAAAAAAAAAAAAAGTAATGAGTGTACTGTATATGTATTTTTTAGGCCTAGGTCTATAGCTCACTTAATAATTTTTTTTTTTATCACACCGGCCGATTCCCACCAAGGCAGGGTGGCCCGAAAAAGAAAAACTTTCACCATCATTCACTCCATCACTGTCTTGCCAGAAGGGTGCTTTACACTACAGTTTTTAAACTGCAACATTAACACCCCTCCTTCAGAGTGCAGGCACTGTACTTCCCATCTCCAGGACTCAAGTCCGGCCTGCCGGTTTCCCTGAACCCCTTCATAAATGTTACTTTGCTCAAACTCCAACAGCACGTCAAGTATTAAAAACCATTTGTCTCCATTCACTCCTATCAAACACGCTCACGCATGCCTGCTGGAAGTCCAAGCCCCTCGCACACAAAACCTCCTTTACCCCCTCCCTCCAACCTTTCCTAGGCCGACCCCTACCCCGTTTTCCTTCCACTACAGACTGATACACTCTTGAAGTTATTCTGTTTCGCTCCATTCTCTCCACATGTCCGAACCACCTCAACAACCCTTCCTCAGCCCTCTGGACAACAGTTTTGGTAATCCCGCACCTCCTCCTAACTTCCAAACTACGAATTCTCTGCATTATATTCACACCACACATTGCTCTCAGACATGACATCTCCACTGCCTCCAGCCTTCTCCTCGCTGCAACATTCATCACCCATGCTTCACACCCATATAAGAGCATTGGTAAAACTATACTCTCATACATTCCTCTCTTTGCCTCCAAGGACAAAGTTCTTTGTCTCCACAGACTCCTAAGTGCACCACTCACCCTTTTCCCCTCATCAATTCTATGATTCACCTCATCTTTCATAGACCCATCCGCTGACACGTTCACTCCCAGATATCTGAATACATTTACCTCCTCCATACTCTCTCCCTCCAATCTGATATCCAATCTTTCATCACCTAATCTTTTTGTTATCCTCATAACCTCACTCTTTCCTGTATTCACTTTCAATTTTCTTCTTTTGCACACCCTACCAAATTCATCCACCAATCTCTGCAACTTCTCTTCAGAATCTCCCAAGAGCACAGTGTCATCAGCAAAGAGCAGCTATGACAACTCCCACTTTATGTGTGATTCTTTATCTTTTAACTCCACGCCTCTTGCCAAGACCCTCACATTTACTTCTCTTACAACCCCATCTATAAATATATTAAACAACCACGGTGACATCACACATCCTTGTCTAAGGCCTACTTTTACTGGGAAATAATTTCCCTCTTTCCTACATACTCTAACTTGAGCCTCACTATCCTCGTAAAAACTCTTCACTGCTTTCAGTAACCTACCTCCTACACCATACACCTGCAACATCTGCCACATTGCCCCCCTATCCACCCTGTCATACGCCTTTTCCAAATCCATAAATGCCACAAAGACCTCTTTAGGCTTATCTAAATACTGTTCACTTATATATTTCACTGTAAACACCTGGTCCACACACCCCCTACCTTTCCTAAAGCCTCCTTGTTCATCTGCTATCCTATTCTCCGTCTTACTCTTAATTCTTTCAATAATAACTCTACCATACACTTTACCAGGTATACTCAACAGACTTATCCCCCTATAATTTTTGCACTCTCTTTTATCCCCTTTGCCTTTATACAAAGGAACTATGCATGCTCTCTGCCAATCCCTAGGTACCTTACCCTCTTCCATACATTTATTAAATAATTGCACCAACCACTCCAAAACTACATCCCCACCTGCTTTTAACATTTCTATCTTTATCCCATCAATCCCGGCTGCCTTACCCCCTTTCATTTTACCTACTGCCTCACGAACTTCCCCCACACTCACAACTGGCTCTTCCTCACTCCTAAACATGTTATCAAGCTTTTATATGCATTTGAAAGTGAAAAAAAGGCTGTTTCATTTTACAACAGTAGCCCAGAACCTTACCTGCTCTATAATTGGGGCCCTCCTGTACTATGAACGACTTGCTATGAACTATTCAATTGCAAATATACTTTTTCAATCACATTTACAAAGAGGGAGGTGAAAGTGTATAAACTAAGGGAGGAGGAAGTTCGGGTGAGATACAAGCGACTATTGGCAGAAAGGTGGGCTAGTGCAAAGATGAGTAGTGGGGGGGTTGAAGAGGGTTGGAATAGTTTTAAAAATGCAGTATTAGAATGTGGGGCAGAAGTTTGTGGTTATAGGAGGGTGGGGGCAGGAGGAAAGAGGAGTGATTGGTGGAATGATGAAGTAAAGGGTGTGATAAAAAAGAAAAAGGTACCTCATGAGAGGTTTTTACAAAGCAGAAGTGTTATAAGAAGAGCAGTGTATATGGAGAGTAAAAGAAAGGTGAAGAGAGTGGTGAGAGAGTGCAAAAGGAGAGTAGATGATAGAGTAGGAGAGGCAATGTCAAGAAATTTTAATGAAAATAAGAAAAAATTTTGGAGTGAGTTAAACAAGTTAAGAAAGCCTAGGGAAAGTATGGATTTGTCAGTTAAAAACAGAGTAGGGGAGTTAGTAGATGGGGAGATGGAGGTATTAGGTAGATGGCGAGAATATTTTGAGGAACTTTTAAATGTTGAGGAAGAGAGGCGGTAATTTCATGCACTGGTGAAGGAGGTATACCATCTTTTAGGAGTGAAGAAGAGCAGAATGTAAGTGTGGGGGGAGGTACGTGAGGCATTACGTAGAATGAAAGGGGGTAAAGCAGCTGGAACTGAAGGGATCATGACAGAAATGCTAAAAGCAGGGGATGATATAGTGTTGGAGTGGTTGGTACTTTTGTTTAATAAATGTATGAAAGAGGGGAAGGTACCTAGGGATTGGCGGAGAGCATGTATAGTCCCTTTATATAAAGGGAAAGGGGACAAAAGAGATTGTAAAAATTATAGAGGAATAAGTTTACTGAGTATACCAGGAAAAGTGTACGGTAGGGTTATAATTGAAAGAATTAGAGGTAAGACAGAATGTAGGATTGCGGATGAGCAAGGAGGTTTCAGAGTGGGTGGGGGATGTGTAGATAAGTGTTTACATTGAAGCATATATGTGAACAGTACTTAGATAAAGGTAGGGAAGTTTTTATTGCATTTATGGATTTAGAAAAGGCATATGATAGAGTGGATAGAGGAGCAATGTGGCAGATGTTGCAAGTATATGGAATAGGTGGTAAGTTATTAAATGCTGTAAAGAGTTTTTATGAGGATAGTGAGGCTCAGGTTAGGGTGTGTAGAAGAGAGGGAGACTACTTCCCGGTAAAAGTAGGTCTTAGACAGGGATGTGTAATGTCACCATGGTTGTTTAATATATTTATAGATGGGATTGTAAAGGAAGTAAATGCTAGGGTGTTCGAGAGAGGGGTGGGATTAAATTTTGGGGAATCAAATTCAAAATGGGAATTGACACAGTTACTTTTTGCTGATGATACTGTGCTTATGGGAGATTCTAAAGAAAAATTGCAAAGGTTAGTGGATGAGTTTGGGAATGTGTGTAAAGGTAGAAAGTTGAAAGTGAACATAGAAAAGAGTAAGATTATGAGGGTATCAAATGATTTAGATAAAGAAAAATTGGATATCAAATAGGGGAGGAGGAGTATGGAAGAAGTGAATGTATTCAGATACTTGGGAGTTGACGTGTCGGCGGATGGATTTATGAAGGATGAGGTTAATCATAGAACTGATGAGGGAAAAAAGGTGAGTGGTGCATTGAGGTATATGTGGAGTTAAAAAACGTTATCTATGGAGGCAAAGAAGGGAATGTATGAAAGTATAGTAGTACCAACACTCTTATAAGGGTGTGAAGCTTGGGTGGTAAATGCAGCAGCGAGGAGACGGTTGGAGGCAGTGGAGATGTCCTGTTTAAGGGCAATGTGTGGTGTAAATATTATGCTGAAAATTCGGAGTGTGGAAATTAGGAAAAGGTGTGGAGTTAATAAAAGTATTAGTCAGAGGGCAGAAGAGGGGTTGTTGAGGTGGTTTGGTCATTTAGAGAGAATGGATCAAAGTAGAATGACATGGAAAGCATATAAATCTATAGGGGAAGGAAGGCGGGGTAGGGGTCGTCCTCAAAAGGGTTGGAGAGAGAGGGTAAAGGAGGTTTTGTGGGCGAGGGGTTGGACTTCCAGCAAGCGTGCGTGAGCGTGTTAGATAGGAGTGAATGGAGACGAATGGTACTTAGGACCTGATGATCTGTTGGAGTGTGAGCAGGGTAATATTTAGTGAAGGGATTCAGGGAAACCAGTTATTTTCATATAGTCGGACTTGAGTCCTGGAAATGGGAAGTACAATGCCTGCACTTTAAAGGAGGGGTTTGGGATATTGGCAGTTTGGAGGGATATGTTGTGTATCTTTATATGTATATGCTTCTAAACTGTTGTATTCAGCACCTCTGCAAAAACAGTGATAATGTGTGAGTGTGGCAAAAGTGTTGAATGATGATGAAAGTATTTTCTTTTGGGGGATTTTCTTTCTTTTTTGGGTCACCCTGCCTCGGTGGGAGACAGCCGACTTGTTGAAAAAAAAAAAAATTACAAAGGACTGCTAGTGCAGAGGAACTTTACAAAAAAATCTCAAAGTAAAAATATTTGCTATAACCATCCTAAAATTAAAGATTTTAAACACTAAAGCTCTTGCTAGGAATGTATCCACCTTACACCCTTACTTAGGTTTACAAAATAATGGTCTCAAATACAGTATTGCAATTCCTCCACCAAGCTCATAACCAACAATATTAAACTTACAGTAATCCCCGTCTTTAGAAAATGCTATTGTAAAATAAAGGCACAGCAGTCCAGTCAATAATGTTTAGTGGTAATAAAACTGTGGATTAAAGTAAAGGTTGGATGCGAGAAGTGGGTCATAATAAGCGTGTATGCACCTGGAGAAGAGAGGAATGCAGAGAAGAGAGAGAGATTTTGGGAGATGTTAAGTGAATGTATAGTAGCCTTTGAACCAAGTGAGAGAGTAATTGTGGTAGGGAACCTGAATGCTAAAGTAGGAGAAACTTTCAGAGAGGGTGTGGTAGGTAAGTTTGGGGTGCCAGGTGTAAATGATAATGGGAGCCCTTTGATTGAACTTTGTATAGAAAGGGGTTTAGTTATAGGTAATACATATTTTAAGAAAAAGAGGATAAATAAGTATACAAGATATGATGTAGGGCAAAATGACAGTAGTTTGTTGGATTATGTATTGGTAGATAAAAGACTGTTGAGTAGACTTCAGGATGTACATGTTTATAGAGGGGCCACAGATATATCAGATCACTTTCTAGTTGTAGCTACACTGAGAGTAAAAGGTAGATGGGATACAAGGAGAATAGAAGCATCAGGAAAGAGAGAGGTGAAGGTTTATAAACTATAAGACGAGGCAGTTAGGGTAAGATATAAACAGCTATTGGAGGATAGATGGGCTAATGAGAGCATAGGCAATGGGGTCGAAGAGGTATGGGGTAGGTTTAAAAATGTAGTGTTAGAGTGTTCAGCAGAAGTTTGTGGTTACAGGAAAGTGGGTGCGGGAGGGAAGAGGAGCGATTGGTGGAATGATGATGTAAAGAGAGTAGTAAGGGAGAAAAAGTTAGCATATGAGAAGTTTTTACAAAGTAGAAGTGATGCAAGGAAGGAAGAGTATATGGAGAAAAAGAGAGAGGTTAAGAGAGTGGTGAAGCAATGTAAAAAGAGAGCAAATGAGAGAGTGGGTGAGATGTTATCAACAAATTTTGTTGAAAATAAGAAAAAGTTTTGGAGTGAGATTAACAAGTTAAGAAAGCCTAGAGAACAAATGGATTTGTCAGTTAAAAACAGGAGAGGAGAGTTATTAAATGGAGAGTTAGAGGTATTGGGAAGATGGAGGGAATATTTTGAGGAATTATTAAATGTTGATGAAGATAGGGAAGCTGTGATTTCGTGTATAGGGCAAGGAGGAATAACATCTTGTAGGAGTGAGGAAGAGCCAGTTGTGAGTGTGGGGGAAGTTCGTGAGGCAGTAGGTAAAATGAAAGGGGGTAAGGCAGCTGGGATTGATGGGATAAAGACAGAAATGTTAAAAGCAGGTGGGGATATAGTTTTGGAGTGGTTGGTGCAATTATTTAATAAATGTATGGAAGAGGGTAAGGTACCTAGGGATTGGCAGAGAGCATGCATAGTTCCTTTGTATAAAGGCAAAGGGGATAAAAGAGAGTGCAAAAATTATAGGGGAATAAGTCTGTTGAGTATACCTGGTAGTGTATGGTAGAGTTATTATTGAAAGAATTAAGAGTAAGACGGAGAATAGGATAGCAGATGAACAAGGAGGCTTTAGGAAAGGTAGGGGGTGTGTGGACCAGGTGTTTACAGTGAAACATATAAGTGAACAGTATTTAGATAAGGCTAAAGAGGTCTTTGTGGCATTTATGGATTTGGAAAAGGCATATGACAAGGTGGATAGGGGGGCAATGTGGCAGATGTTGCAGGTGTATGGTGTAGGAGGTAGGTTACTGAAAGCAGTGAACAGTTTTACGAGGATAGTGAGGCTCAAGTTAGAGTATGTAGGAAAGAGGGAAATTATTTCCCAGTAAAAGTAGGCCTTAGACAAGGATGTGTGATGTCACCGTGGTTGTTTAATATATTTATAGATGGGGTTGTAAGAGAAGTAAATGCGAGGGTCTTGGCAAGAGGCGTGGAGTTAAAAGATAAAGAATCACACACAAAGTGGGAGTTGTCACAGCTTCTCTTTGCTGATGACACTGTGCTCTTGGAAGATTCTGAAGAGAAGTTGCAGAGATTGGTGGATGAGTTTGGTAGGGTGTGCAAAAGAAGAAAATTAAAGGTGAATACAGGAAAGAGTAAGGTTATGAGGATAACAAAAAGATTAGGTGATGAAAGATTGGATATCAGATTGGAGGGACAGAGTATGGAGGAGGTGAATGTATTCAGATATTTGGGAGTGGACGTGTCAGCGGATGGGTCTATGAAAGATGAGGTGAATCATAGAATTGATGAGGGGAAAAGGGTGAGTGGTGCACTTAGGAGTCTGTGGAGACAAAGAACTTTGTCCTTGGAGGCAAAGAGGGGAATGTGTGAGAGTATAGTTTTACCAACGCTCTTATATGGGTGTGAAGCATGGGTGATGAATGTTGCAGCGAGGAGAAGGCTGGAGGCAGTGGAGATGTCATGTCTGAGGGCAATGTGTGGTTTGAATATAATGCAGAGAATTCGTAGTTTGGAAGTTAGGAGGAGATGCGGGATTACCAAAACTGTTGTCCAGAGGGCTGAGGAAGGGTTGTTGAGGTGATTCAGACATGTAGAGAGAATGGAGCGAAACAGAATGACTTCAAGAGTGTATCAGTCTGTAGTGGAAGGAAGGCAGGGTAGGGGTCGGCCTAGGAAAGGTTGGAGGGAGGGGGTAAAGGAGGTTTTGTGTGCGAGGGGCTTGGACTTCCAGCAGGCATGCGTGAGCGTGTTTGATAGGAGTGAATGGAGACAAATGGTTTTTAATACTTGACATGCTGTTGGAGTGTGAGCAAAGTAACATTTATGAAGGGGTTCAGGGAAACCGGCAGGCCGGACTTGAGTCCTGGAGATGGGAAGTACAGTGCCTGCACTCTGAAGGAGGGGTGTTAATGTTGCAGTTTAAAAACTGTAGTGTAAAGCACCCTTCTGGCAAGACAGTGATGGAGTGAATGATGGTGAAAGGTTTTCTTTTTGGGGCCACCCTGCCTTGGTGGGAATCTGCCAGTGTGTTAATAATAAAAATAATCGGCCATTTTCCACCAAGGTAGGGCAGCCCGAAAAAGAAAAACTTTCACCATCATTCACTCCATCACTGTCTTGCCAGAGGAGTGCTTACACTACAATTATAAAAGTGCAACATTAACACCCCTCCTTCAGAGTGCAGGCACTGTGCTTCCCATCTCCAGGACTCAAGTCGGCCTGCCGGTTTTCTCGAGTCCCTTCATAAATATTACCCTGCTCACACTCCAACAGCACATCAAGTCCTAAAAACCATTTGTCTCCATTTGCTCCTATCTAACACACTCACGCATGCTTGCTGGAAGTCCAAGCCCCTCACACACAAACCCTCCTTTACCCCCTCCCTCCAACCTTTCCTAGGCTGACCTCTGCTCTGCCTTCCCTCCACTACAGATTTATACACTCTTGAAGTCATTCTATTCAGTCCCATTCTCTCTACATGTCTGAACCACCTCAACAACCCCTCCTCAGCCCTCTGGATAACAGTTTTGGTAATCCTGCGCCTCCTCCTAATTTCCAATCTACGAATTCTCTGCATACATTCACACCACACATTGCCCTCAGACATGACATCCCCACTGCCTCCAGCCTTCTCCTTGTTGCAACATTCACCACCCATGCTTCACCCATATAAGACCATTGGTATAACTATACTCTCATACATTCCTTTCTTTGTTTTCATGGACAAAGTTCTTTGTCTCCACAGACTCCTCAGTGCACCACTCACCTTTCTTCCTTCTTCAATTCTATGATTCACCTCATCTTTCACAGACCCATCTGCTGACATGTCCACTACTAAATATCTGAATACATTCACCTCCTTCATACTCTCTCCCTCCAACCTAATATCCAATCTTTTGTTACCTAATTTGTTTTATCCTCATCACCTTTCTCTTTCCTATATTCACTTTCAATTTTCTTCTTTTACATACCCTACCAAACTCATCCATCAAACTCTGCAAGTTCTCATCAGAATCTCCCAAAAGTACAGGGTCATCAGCAAAGAGCAACTGTGACAACCCCCACATTGTGTTAGATTCTTTATCTTTTAACCCCTAACCTCTTGCCAACACCCGAGCATCCTTGTCTAAGGCCTACTTTTACTGGGAAATAATCTCCCTCTCTCCTACATACATATGGTTTGTATAATGCACACCACATGTGCCTTTTATATGATGGAAAATACAGTGTTTCTAACCTTGAAGTTATTTATTAGGGAATACTTTTTTAAATATAAACTAAAACATACCACTAGATGAGCATGAAGGATCAACAAATATGAATTCCACCTGTGAGTACTTGTCAAGGGGAAGTCTGGTGAAATCTTGGTTGAGGGTAGTAACACATGTCGCTCTACGCTCCACCACAAGCCTCTGCAGCGTCTGGTAACGCTCTAAGTCTTTCTCTATTGCTACAACATGCCTGAAAGTAAAAATGAAATTTTGTGTCAGATTTATAAACTTAAGAAAGTTGTTAAAAAATTATCAGAAAAAATTGCAGCTTTTTTGTTTATTATCCTTTCAAAACCTTTAGAAATACTACACACTAATATATGCACTCTCTCCTCACTTAGCGACATACTCGTTTACCGATGACTTGGACTTATGACAGGCTATCTGACCAGTATGCATACCTAAATAATGTATATTAGAGCTGATTTCCTCTATTCTGTTTATTACAATATACATTACACTAGTATAAACATTTAAAAATAAACTAAAAATGTTATAAATGGAGCAAAGGTGACATTAAAACAATATCAAAGATGGACACAAATCCACTACCATTAGCGTATGCTCCTTGTTTAGCAATGAATTCTTTTACGATGTGGTCTTAAAAACAGACTCTGTTGTTAAGTGAGCAAAGGCTGTAACTAGGATAAAGACCAAAGAATACAGTAGGGCTCCACTTATAAGGCAGGTTAGGTTCCAGGCTACTGCTAGAAAGTGGACAACACTGGAAAGCAGAACACCACTTTTTCCCACTGATAAATGCATACAAATGCCAGATAACAAGTTTACACTAACATATATTAAGCTAACAGTAGAACTAGGTATTAAAAAACAATAAAAAGTAAAATGCATACACAGTACATCCATTACTTACCTTACAATATTTGTAGTCTTAATGTAGGGTGAGAGGTGAGTAGTATTTATTTGTAGGAAGTCAGGTGTAGGTAGCCCGCCTGGCTCCCACACCTAAATATAATATACAATATTTAAAGTGGCCCAGAACGGTATTATTACCATTGACATACCTTGTTCACTGAGTTTAACAATTTCTAACAACTAGCTTTAGATGCCATCATAAATGAAGTGAGAAGTGATGAGAAGTCATGCCGAGAAGTGTAAGCAAAGCTGAATTCGTTAAGGGGAGTGACTGGGGCAAACGCGCATTGATACACACTTTCTCCGGTTCTGTACCAGAGAAGACGTAATTCTTTTCCTCCACCTAGCTGCATCTCATATTTATGTAAAATTTTTTGTACTGTGGGTGTATTGTGTTTATATGTTCTGTAATGCATTTCTTATATAATTTTGGAGAAAATATCATAGCTGGACTAATGAAAATGTCTATATTAACATAAAATAAGACATTTAATGTGCCCAAGAGTGATTAATATTATTACGTATTAGTATTATTCCTAGGTAGAAGGTTGGTAGACAGCAACTGCCCAGGGGGGTACTACCATCCTGCCAAGTGAGTGTAAAATGAAAGCCTGTAATTGTTTTACATGATGGTAGGATTGCTGGTGTCCTTTTTTTCTGTCTCATGAACATGCAAGATTTCAGGTACGTCTTGCTACTTCCACTTACACTTAGGTCACACTACACACATATATATATATTTTTTCCAACAAACTGGCCCTATCCCACCAAGGCAGGGTGGCCCAAAAACAAAAACAAAAGTTTATCTTTTTAAATTTAGTAATTTATACAGGAGAAGGGGTTACTAGGTCCTTGCTCCCGGCATTTTAGTCGCCTCTTACAATACGCATGGCTCATGGAGGAAGAATTCTGTTCCACTTCCCCATGGAGATAAGAAATAAACAAGAACTAGAAAGAAAATAGAAGAAAACCCAGAGGGGTGTGTATATATATGCTTGTACATGTATGTGTAGTGTGACCTAAGTGTAAGAAGTAGTAGCAAGACGTACCTGAAATCTTGCATATTTAAGAGACAGAAAAAAGACACCAGCAATCCTACCATCATGTAAAACAATTACAAGATTCCGTTTTACACTCACTTGGCAGGATGGTAGTACCTCCCTGGGCGGTTGCTGTCTACCAACCTACTACCTACGCACAGATATGTACAAGCATATACAGTGGACCCCCGGTTTACGATATTATTTCATTCCAGAAGTATGTTCAGGTGCCATTACTGAACGAATTTGTTCCCATAAGGAATATTGTGAATTAGATTAGTCCATTTCAGACCCCCAAACATACACGTACAAACGCACTTACATAAATACACTTACATAATTGGTCGTATTGGGAGCTGATCGTAAACCGGGGGTCCACTGTATATACACACCCCTCTGGGTTTTCTGCTATTTTTTTTTTTAGTTCTTGTTCTTCTTTATTTCCTCTTATCTCCATGGGGAAGTGGAACAGAATTCTTCCTCCATAAGCCATGCGTGTTGTAAGAGGCGACTAAAATGCCGGGAGCAAGGGGCTAGTAACCCCTTCTCCTGTATAAATTACTAAATTTAAAAAGAGAAACTTTTGATTTTCTTTTTGGGCCACCCTGCCTCTGTGGGATACGGCCAGTTTGTTGAACGAAGAAGATTAGTATTATTATTATTAATTTGATGTCAAGCCTAGAGAGGACACTCTTAGTGATTTTAACATGTACCTGCATGCAAGCACAGTGTGTAAGTTTATTTAGGGAAAGAAGACCTGAAACTGAGTACAGACCCTGGGAATAGACACTGCAAACCTTGCACAAGGACCTAGGGTTAAACATACAGCCAAGCATATCCCTAGAGGTGAACATCAATAGAGTAACTTTTGCAGTAAATGCTTATTTGATAAATCTAAAATTAGCTTACAAGAATCTCAATAGAGTTCTTCAATATGCCATAACCAAATACGTATGTACCATACCTGATAAAGCATGTCAGTAACTGAAAGAAATGCTAAGGTTTGCAACAAGACTTAAGAATTAGGCCCTTCAAGGGAGGTAGGTGCCATGATGCCAGCGAGGGGTTCTTGAACCAGTACTTCCCTTCATTGGATCTAACCTAATTGCTTTCTACTCTCCCAGGTGATGTAAGACCCCTACACATTTAACCTTTTCCCTAAAAATAATAAAAACTAAATGCATTTCGGTCACTGCACAACCTGAGAAAGGTATCCCCGTATTTCATAACCCCAGTCCCCTGTGCCTCAATGCATGCGACTGGAATAGTACGGAGTGTGGCATAAGTTGATGATGTAGCTAAATATTAGTCTTGGAGATCTGAAGGAAATCAGAAGAGGCATTCACAAAACAAAGGGAAAATTTCTATTCAAATTCAAATTCAAATTTATTTTATGCAGTACACAGATAATGTAGTTTACATGTAACAAAATATTGTTAGGCACAAAAGAAAGCCACTGGTATACAATGCTCTTCAGACAAACTAATCCTAATTGTGAAAAAGCAAATGAAAATGTTGATGAGAAAGTTTCAAAATGGAGGAAAGTCTTCCCTCATTAAATTTAAAAGCAACATAAAACCTCAGATTTTTTTTATTATTTTTTTGTAGCATTCATTTCAAATTTACATTTCATTTAAAATGCTCTACAATCCTGTAAGAAAAAATACTTGATTTTGATTTGCTTAAAAATTACAATTTCATTAAAGTCATGTGCATCCATGAGTCCATGTGTGTGTCCGTGCATGTACATGTGTGCTACCACAACAGTTTCTTACCCAGTGTTATTGATTGCTGCTGCAATGTAAGAAGTCTTGTTGCCTGGGGCAGCACATGCATCAATCACGTTACTTCCTGGCTTTATGCCACTCACTAACACTGGCAAACAACTAGCCTGAAAACACATCATGTAACTGCTGAATAATTCATATGTAATAAGTGAAAATAGTGTATTAAATCTGTCTTACAAGATGGGAACAATATGATGTCTTGGCATTTTTAAACAAGCATTCTTAATTCATTGCATGGCTAATTACATCTCTAGTCACATTACAGGCCAGTAACTTACCGTATTTTCACAGATTTTCTAATTTTAATTTAATAGATAAACATTCATAAATATCACTCAATGGTGAGTACTAAGAGTTTACAAGAATTTAGCAACAGATGATATGCTGTAACACTACCTCAGATGTGCATAAAATATTAATGAGGGGCTTCCCAAGAGGATGAAAAGTTACTGCCCAAAATCAGAATACAGTGGACCCTCGGGGAATGCCTTTAATCCGTTCCAGAGAGCTAGCCTTTAGCCGAATTAATTTTCCCCCATAAGAAATAATGGAAATCCAATTAATCCGTTCCAGACACCCAAAATTATTAAACAAAATAATTGTTTTTACATGAAATATACATTTCCTTCACACAAAACAATGATACATGCACAATAAACAATACAGTGGACCCCCGCATAACGGACGCCTTGCATGGCGGACAATCCGCATAGCGGACGCTTTGATCGCTAAAATTTTGCCCCGCATAGCGCCCAAAAACCCGCTCAGCGGCCTTCGTCCGAGACGCGTCCAATGTGCGGCCTGAGCCACGCTCACATGTTCCGCGGGTGGCATTGTTTACCAGCCAGCCTCCGCGGTAACATCCAAGCATACAATCGGAACATTTTGTATTATTACAGTGTTTTTGGTGATTTTTTTCTGGAAAATAAGTGACCATGGGCCCCAAGAAAGCTTCTAGTGCCAACCCTACAGCAATAAGGGTGAGAATTACTATGGAGATGAAGAAAAAGATCATTGATAAGTATGAAAGTAGAGTGCGTGTCTCCGAGCTGGCCAGGTTGTATAATAAACCCCAATCAACCATCGCTACTATTGGTGGTACAGCTGCTGCTGCTGCTGTATCACCGTCAGCTGCTGCTGCACTGTCAGCTGCTGCTGCTGTACCACCGTCAGCTGCTCCTGCTGCTGTAGTACCGTCTGCTGCTGCTGTAGCATCATCTGCTGCTGCTGTAGCATCGTCTGCTGCTGCTGTAGCATCGTCTGTTGCTGCTGTAGCATCGTCTGTTGCTGCTGTACCACCGTCAGCTGCTGCTGCTGCTGTAGCATCGTCTGCTGCTGCTGCTGCTGTAGCATCGTCTGCTGCTGCTGTAACATCGTCAGTTGCTGCTGTAGCATTGTCTGCTGCTGCTGTAGCATCGTCTGTTGCTGCTGTAGCATCGTCTGCTGCTGCTGCTGCTGTAGCATCGTCTGCTGCTGCTGTAACATCGTCAGCTGCTGCTGCTGCTGCTGTAGCACCGTTGTTGGTGTGGCTTATTGAGAATACCAAGAAACAATTAACCCCAGAGGATTTGCCACCTAGGATAGCCCAAAAAAGTCAGTGTCATCGAAGACTGTCTAACTTATTTCCATTGGGGTCCTTAATCTTGTCTCCCAGGATGCAACCCACACCAGTCGACTAACACCCAGGTGAACAGGGAAAATGCCTGGAACTAGTGCTCATATTGGTGAATTTAGAGCCAGCAAAGGTTGGTTTGAGAGATTTAAGAATCGTAGTGACATACAAAGTGTGATAAGGCCTGTTCTGGAAGAAAATACCAAACAGGACCTACAGTACTCAGGAGGAAAAGGCACTCACAGGACACAGTGTCTCATCAGTCATTGCTGCATCTTCAATAAAGGTAAGTGTCATTTATTCTTCATTTAGTAGAGTAGTACATGCACAATATATATTGTGCATGTACTACTCTACTATTGTGCATGTATCCTTCTCTTTGTGTGTAGGAAAATGTATATTTCATGTGGTAAAATTTTTTTTTTCAAACTTTTGGGTGTCTTGCACGGATTAATTTGATTTCCATTATTTCTTATGGGGAAAATTCATTCACATAGCGAACATTTCGCATAACAGCCAGCCCTCTTGCACGGATTAAGGTCGCTATGCGGGGGTCCACTGTACTGAAATGACACTTACATTTATTGTAGACTTGTTGATGAATGATGAGACAGGGGGAGGGGAGAGGATGAAGGTGTACTAGTGTTTGGAAGGGGAATTCCCTTCCATAAAGACTTCAGGTAACAAGTCTTTTTCTGGGGTTACCTCACTTCTTGGGTTTTTAATGCCACTGGGAACAACTTGAGAGTCACTGGACCCATGTCACACAAAATATTTGTCCAGAGAGCTCTGTTTCTTGTGTCCCTTTAAGAGTTCCCTAAAATGGGACACAAGAGTGTCACTGAACATGTTGCCAATATGGCTTGCAACAGCTGTGTCAGGATAATATTCATCCATAAATGCTTGCAACTTTGTCCACATTGTACACATCTCCTTAATCTTTGACGAAGGCAACTTCCTCCGTCTCTCTTCCTCCTCTTATGAAGCACATTCCTGAGCTGTGATCTGTTGCTGTTGCCCCTGAAGCTCTTGTAGCTCTGTAGTGGTTAGATCTTCATTGTCGTCCTCCACCAACGCTTCCGCATCCTCCTCACCAACCTACAACCCCATGGACTTCCCCAATGCCACAATAGATTCCACAACTGGCATAGTCTCCTGAGGGTTAGCCCCAAACCCTTCAAAATACACTCTCTTGTACACATTGTGGCCACAATTTTCTCCAAGTAGAGTTCAAAATCCTGCAAGTCACTCCCTCCCAAGCCTTACCTATGCAACTGAGGATACCGAAGTGATCTTTCCAGAACTCTCTTACGGTTAATTCAGTGTCTGAGGTCACTTCAAAGCACTTTTGAAACACTGCTTTGGTGTACAGTTTTTTAAAGTTTGAAATGACCTGCTGGCCCATGCGCTGGAGGAGAGGAGTGGTATTAGGAGGCAAAAACTTCACTTTGATAAAGCTTAACTCCCCTGCAATTTGCTCTTGAAAGTCTTGAGGATGAGCAGGAGCACTGTCCATTACCAGGAGGCATTTGAGTGACAATTTATTTTCCAGGAGGTACTTTTTCACAGTGGGGCCAAACACGTCATAGAACCAGTCCAGGAAAATGTCCCTAGTGACCCATGACTTACTGTTTGTTCTCCACATCACACACAATTTAGTCTTGACAACATTGTTTTTCTCGGACACTCTGGGAGTTTCAGAGTGATACACGAGTAAAGGCTTCATTTTGCAATCCCCACTAGCATTACTACAAAACATTAGAGTTAGCCTGTCTTTCATAGGCTTGTGTCCTAGGAGTACCTTTTCCTTCTGAGTAATGTAGGTCCTGTTTGGTATTTTCTTCCAAAAGAGCCCTGTTTCGTCACAACTGAACACTTGTTTGGGTTTTAATTTTTCAGTGTCTATGTACTCCTTAAAGTCCTGCACATATTTCTCAGCTGCTTTTTTGTCAGAACTGGCAGCCTCACCATGCCTTATCACACTGTGTATGCCACTATGATTCTTAACCCTTTCAGGGACGAGAGGCCCTCTCCTAAACTTGTCCTCAGGATCGAAAATTTTTCGAAAAAAATATAAATGACTTTTTTCTTATGAAATGATAGAAAATCTTTTCCCGATCATAATGACACCAAAAGTATGAAATTTGATGGAAATTATGCTCTCGCGCAGATAGCGGTCTTGAGGCTGCCTACGCATCGGCGATTTTGCCCACTTTGAGCCCTATTTTCGACCAATTCCAATGTACCAGTTGACAAAAATCATAACTATTTCGCTAGATCTCCATTTGTTCTATCGAACGAGTACAAGAAATCACCCACTTACCGATTCCAACTATCCAATAAA
Source organism: Cherax quadricarinatus (assembly GCF_038502225.1). Taxonomy (NCBI): domain Eukaryota; kingdom Metazoa; phylum Arthropoda; class Malacostraca; order Decapoda; family Parastacidae; genus Cherax; species Cherax quadricarinatus. Next base: position 45,712,778 of record NC_091300.1, read on the forward strand.
GTGGTCAGAAATTAGCAATTTTGCCAATTTCACACAAATATCAAAAGATGCCAAGTTCCAAATGGGGTCCAGAATAAATAAGGCAGACATTCCTGGCACTAAAATAACATTTTCTCTGTTCATTGGTCACGTCCCCAGGCCCCTCTTACATTTCTTTTGCTATCCACCTTGAATTTTTATTCTTACAAAAAATAGAAGATTTACTGTTTTGCAGACTACTGCATTAGTGTAGAAATGATATAAATAATATCAGCACACTTGTGAAAGAATATTAGACTCACCAGTTGACGTGTATTGGACGCGTGGCATGATTTGTTTACTCTTGAACAACTGCAATACTCGAACATTTTCGCTACTTTGCTCTCAATTTCAAAGTACTTGTCATCATGACACCAATTAAAATTATCTCTTTTTCTGTAACATATCTTCCATTCTATCAAATGAGACCAAGAAAACGAGAATACAACCATAAATACCATACGAAAATACACTGCAAAGTCACTGTTTTAAACCAAAAACACTGTCAGAGTTTTTTTCCTCATTATGCACTGTGCTGCAGGATTTTTTTTATACTGTGCACACTGACCACATAGACCCATTCTGTCATATATAGGCCAACCAGCTTTCTCTCACTAGATTTGAAGGCGCCTGAATTTACGTGTATTAGTACAGCACCAACCTTGTTGTGCAACCCGTATTAGTAGGACACCGACCCTGAAAGGGTTAAATCTCTCAAACCAGCCTTTGCTGGCTTTAAATTCATCAATAGCAGCACTATTTGGAGGCAATTTCTTAATGAAATCCACATGCAACTGCCTTGCATTTTCACATATTATTGATTGAGAAACACTATCTCCTGATAATTGTTTCTCGTTTATCCACACCAACAACAGTCTCTCCACATCAAGTATTTGCAATCTCTGTTTTGTAAGCATACTTGCACCTTTTGCAACAACAGCTTCCTTGATTGCCTTTTTGTTGGCCAAGATAGTAGTGATGGTTGAATGGAGTTTGTTATATAACCTTCCGAACTCCGAGATACGCTCTCCACTCTCGTACTTTGCAATTACAGTGGACCCCCGCATAGCGACCTTAATCCGTGCAAGAGGGCTGGCTGTTATGCGAAATGTTCGCTATGTGAATGAATTTTCCCCATAAGAAATAATGGAAATAAAATTAATCCATGCAAGACACCCAAAAGTATGAAAAAAAAATTTTTTTACCACAAAAAAATGTTAATTTTAGTACACACAAACTGAAAAAGGCATGCACAATTACATGACACTTACTTTTATTGAAGATCTGGTGATGATTGATGGGATGGGAGGAGGGGAGAGAGAGTGTTAGTGTTTAGAAGGGGAATCCCCTTCCATTAGGACTTGAGGTAGCAAGTCCTTTTCTGAGGTTACTTCCCTTCTTCTTTTAATGCCACTAGGACCAGCTTCAGAGTCACTGGACTTCTTTCGCACAACATATCTGTCCATAGTGGCCTGTACCTCTCGTTCCTTTATGATTTGTCTAAAGTGGTTCACAACACTGTCATTGTAACAGTCACCAGCACGGCTTGCAATAGCTGTGTGAGGGTGATTTTCATCAAAAAAGGTTTGCACTTCAAGCCATTTTGCACACATTTCCTTAATCTTTGAAGTAGGCAATTCCTTCAATTTCTCTCTCCCCTCCTTTGAACCAGTTTCCCCAGGTCTGGCCTCTTGCTCTTGAAGTTGATCTATCAGCTCATCAGTGGTTAGTTCTTCATTGTCCTCCTCCACCAACTCTTCCACATCCTCCCCACTAACCTCCAACCCCAAGGACTTCCCCAATTCCACAATTGATTCCTCAACTGGTATACTCCTCTCAGGGTTAGCCTCAAACCCTTCAAAATCCCTTTTGTCTACACATTCTGGCCACAGTTTCTTCCAAGCAGAGTTCAAGGTTCTCTTAGTCACTCCCTCCCAAGCCTTACCTATAAGGTTTACACAATTGAGGATATTAAAGTGTTCTTTCCAAAACTCTTTTAGAGTCAATCGAGTGTCTGTGGTCACTTCAAAGCACTTTTGAAACAGAGCTTTTGTGTACAGTTTCTTGAAGTTGGAAATGACCTGCTGGTCCATGGGCTGCAGGAGAGGAGTGGTATTAGGAGGCAAAAACTTCACCTTAATGAAGCTCATGTCCCCATAAAGTCGCTCTGCCACGTCTGTAGGATGACCAGGGGCATTGTCTAACACCAGGAGGCACTTAAGGTCTAATTTCTTTTCAGTTAGGTAATCTTTCACATTGGGGGCAAATGCATGGTGTAACCAGTTATAGAAAAATTCCCTAGTGACCCATGCCTTACTGTTTGCCCTCCACAGCACACACAAATTATCCTTGAGGACATTCTTTTGTCTGAACGCTCTGGGAGTTTCAGAGTGATACACTAATAAAGGCTTAACTTTGCAATCACCACTAGCATTGGCACACATCAACAAAGTAAGCCTGTCTTTCATAGGCTTATGTCCTGGGAGTGCCTTTTCCTCCTGAGTAATGTAGGTCCTGCTTGGCATTTTCTTCCAGAACAGGCCTGTTTCATCACAATTAAACACTTGTTCAGGTTTCAGTCCTTCAGTTTCTATGTACTCCTTGAATTCATGCACATATTTTTCAGCCGCTTTGTGGTCCGAACTGGCAGCCTCACCATGCCGTATCACACTATGGATGCCACTACGCTTCTTAAATCTCTCAAACCAACCTTTGCTGGCCTTAAATTCACTCACATCATCACTAGTTGCAGGCATTTTTTTAATTAAATCCTCATGCAACTTCCTAGCCTTTTCACATATGATCGCTTGAGAGACGCTATCTCCTGCTAGCTGTTTTTCATTTATCCACACCAATAAGAGTCTCTCAACATCTTCCATCACTTGCGATCTTTGTTTCGAAAACACAGTTAAACCTTTGGCAACAACAGCTTCCTTGATTGCCGTTTTCTTGCCCACAATAGAAGAGATGGTTGATTTTGGTTTCTTGTACAACCTGACCAGGTCGGTGATACGTACTCCACTTTCATACTTATCAATGATCTCTTTCTTTATTTCAATGGGAATCCTAACCCTTATTGCTGTAGGGTTGGAACTAGAAGATTTCTTGGGGCCCATGGTCACTTATTTTCCAGAAACAGCACCGAAAACACTGTAATAATACGAAATATTCCGAGTGTATGCTTGAATGTTACCGCGGAGGCTGGCTGGTAAACAATGGCACAGGCGGCACATGTGAGGCTGGCTGAGGGCGCACATTGGACGCGTCTCGGACGAAGGCCGCTGAGCGGGTTTTTGTCCGCTATGCGGGGCAAAATTTTAGCGAACAAAGCGTCCGATATGCGGATTGTCCGCTATGCAAGGCGTCCGCTATGCGGGGGTCCACTGTATCTCTTTCTTTAATTCGACAGTACACCTCACCCTTTTTACCACAGGGTTGGCGTTAGAAACTTTCTTGGGGCCCATGGTGGCTTATTAAGCAGTTACAAGCACTAAAAACAATGGAATAATACAAAATATATCGCACGTACGCGTGAAATCGTCCTCACTGGCTTTGTAAACAATGCTACACTGGCTGTATGCAGAGTGAGTGGCCGGGCCTGCTCAGGCCACGTGGACACGTTCGGGACGAAAGCCCTTAACTGAGTTATTGGCGTTAGCCGAGCCAATATTTTTACGTCAAAGCGAGCTGTTAGCCGATTTGGCGCTAGCCGATGAAACTTTTGCCCGAGGGTTCACTATAAACTGTAGAAACAAGAGGCATCCGGACTTCGAGACTGCAAAAGCAGTAACTAATTACAAGTCAGTGTTCGCATCGCTATTGGACCGTGTGGGCGTGCTGTGCAGTAGCTCCTGATTGAGTTGGCTTTTGCGCAGTGTTGACGTGTACTTGGCTCTGTGAAGACCTGTTTGCGCGCGCTCTAGAATTGAAGCAAGATGCCCTCCATCGAGCAACTTTACCAACAGCTTAAGGAAGAATTGAGGTTGGAGAATATGGAAATTCGGCGACTGACCGAGGAAAACAAAAAGATTCGGAGTAGTCCTCCTGTTTTGAGTCCTCAGGTCAAGAAGGGAAACTGGTCAGTGGCTGGACAGCAGGGAAAGAAGTTGACGATCAAGAAGACGAATGGAAAGGTAGAAACGATGAAGAAAGAGACTGCCATGGAAACTGTTGTGGAAACATCCAATACATTCTCAGTGCTACCCGACGAATGTGAGTCGACTACTGGGAACGACACGACGAAAGACATTAAGGAAGGTAAGAATATTGTTGTTGTTGGGGACAGCCAAGTTAGGTATATGGATAGGGCATTCTGCTTGAAGGACAGGAGTAGGAGACAGAGAGTTTGCTTTCCTGGGGCTGGGATGGAGGATATTGTTAGCCATCTGGATGACATCACGAGAGGTAATGGGAGTAATCCTATTATCTGTCTCAGTGCTGGAGGCAACGATGTTGGCAGACGTAGGAGTGAGGACCTGATTAGCAGGTATAGGTCAGCAATAGAAATAATTAGAAGTAAGGGTGGGAACCCTCTCATATGTGGTATTTTGCCAAGGAGGGGAGTTGGAAATGAATGGTTGTCCAGAGCAATTGGTGTCAATTGCTGGCTGGACAAATACTGTAAGGAAAATGCGGTAACATTCATTGACAACTGGGACCTCTTCTATGGCAGAAATGACATGTATGCTAGGGATGGGGTTCACTTATCTAGGTGTGGGGTGGGAGCACAGGCAACTGCAGTGGAGGGAGCAGTTAGGACTTTAAACTAGGAATAGTTAGTGGTATGGGTTTTGGCAGGAAAACAGTGAAGTCCCAGTGTAGTAATATTACGAGTTCTAGGGGAACTAGTAATAATAAGAACGAGATAGATATTGAAAAGCCAGGGACCTTGGGTGATAAGGACAGTAATAGGTTTAGTAGAAAAATAGAAATGAGCAGGAAGGGTAAAGAGAAAGTAGAGTCTTTCAATGTTTATTATGCTAATTGCCGTAGTGCTAGGAATAAGATGGACGAGTTGAGATTAGTTGCTAGTGTAGGTAACATTGATGTATTTGCCTTAACTGAGACGTGGTTTAATTCAAAAAGTCGGGACATGCCTGCGGAATGTCATATTCAGGGTTTTAAATTGTTCCAAGAAGATAGAAGTATTGGGAGGAGGGTGTGGTGGCATTGTATGTCTGAGATCGCTTGAACTGTTGCATAAAAACGGGTATTAAGTCTGAAGTAACACATACAGAGTCTGTTTGGATAGAATTTTCAGAGGGGCATGAAAAACTGATTTTAGGAGTGATATACCGTCCCCCAAACTTAGATAGGGACCAAGGGAAACTACTATGGGAGGAAACTGTTAAGGCCACAAGGCACGATAATGTAGTAATTCTAGGAGACTTTAACTTTAGTCATGTTGATTGGAATTTCTTGACTGGGAATTTAGAATCATACGACTTCTTAGAAGTATTTCAGGATTGTTTTTTGAAGCAGTTTGTGACAGAACCTACAAGGGGAAATAACCTGCTTGACTTAGTTATGGCAAACAATGAATCCCTTGTTAATAATTTAGAAATTTCAGAGGAACTGGGTGCTAGCGACCACAAATCAATTACATTTAGCATTGAATGGAAGTACGACAGTAGCGATAACTCAGTAACAGTCCCAGATTTTCGCTTAGCAGATTACGATGGGCTTAGAGAACACTTATCATCTGCTGACTGGGGTAACGAAGAGAGCTATCAATATGACAGTTTTCTGAACACAATACATGCTGCTCAAAGAGCGTTTATCCCATATAAAGAAATTAGATCAAATAGAAATGACCCAAAATGGATGAATAATAGGCTCAAATATCTACTAGGGCATAAGAAAGGAATTTATAGGCATATCAAAAGAGGTGAGGGTCATCTTATGAATCAGTATATTGACATTAAGAGGGACATTAATTTTTACAGTGGGCTAGAAGAAGATAAATTATGTAACATCACAGTCACTAGTGAGATGGTTGTGAAGCAGACAGACCGACTGAAGCAAAATAAGTCGCTGGGTCCTGATGAGGTTTTTTCAAGGGTTCTTAAGGAATGTAAAATGGAACTCTGTGAACCATTAACTAATATTTTTAATTTATCTCTTCAAACAGGTGTAGTGTCTGATATGTGGAAGATGGCTAATGTAACTCCTATTTTTAAAACAGGGGACAAGTCGTTACCGTCAAATTACCGCCCAATAAGCCTGACCTCAATTGTAGGCAAATTACTAGAGTCAATTATAGCTGAGATTATAAGAAGCCATCTCGATAAGCATAGCTTGATTAATGATACTCAGCATGGATTCACAAGAGGCCGGTCTTGTCTAACTAATTTATTAACTTTCTTCAGTAAAGCTTTTGAGTCTGTTGACCACAATAAAGAATTTGATATTATTTACTTAGATTTTAGTAAGGCTTTTGATAGAGTTCCGCACCATAGACTGTTAAAGAAAGTGGCAGCTCATGGCATTGGGGGAAAAGTGCTCTCGTGGATCGAGTCATGGCTCACTGACAGGAAGCAGAGAGTGTCCATAAATGGGGTTAAATCCGAGTGGGGATCTGTAACAAGTGGCATTCCACAGGGATCAGTCTTGGGCCCGTTGTTGTTTATAATATATATCAATGATCTTGATGAGGGAATTACTAGTGATATGAGCAAATTCGCCGATGACACAAAGATAGGTAGGATAATTGATTCAAACGTAGATGTTAGGGAACTTCAGGAGGATTTAAACAAACTCTATTCTTGGTCAGAAAAGTGGCAGATGCAGTTCAATGTAGATAAATGCAAGGTTCTGAAGCTTAGGAGTACCCATAACCCTAGTACTTATAAGTTAAATGATGTAGAACTTAGCCATACAGATTGCGAAAAGGACTTGGGGGTTATGGTGAGCAGCAACCTTAAACCAAGACAGCAATGCCTAAGCGTACGTAATAAGGCAAATTGATTACTGGGATTTATATCAAGAAGTGTAAGCAACAGAAGCCCAGAGGTCATACTGCAGCTTTATACATCATTAGTAAGGCCTCACCTAGATTATGCAGCTCAGTTCTGGTCTCCGTATTACAAAATGGACATAAATTCGTTAGAAAACATTCAGTGTAGGATGACTAAATTAATACATAGCATTAGAAATCTTCCTTATGAAGAAAGATTGAAGACTCTTAAGTTACATTCACTTGTTAGACGAAGAATGAGGGAAGACCTGATCGAAGTGTATAAGTGGAAGATAGGTATTAATAAAGGGGATATTAATAAGGTCTTGAGGATGTCTCTCCAAGAGAGAACCCGCAGTAATGGATTTAAATTAGATAAGTTTAGATTTAGAAAGGACATAGGAAAGTATTGGTTTGGAAATAGGGTAGTTGATGAGTGGAACAGTCTACCTAGTTGGGTTATTGAGGCTGGGACTTTGGGTAGTTTCAAATCTAGGTTGGATAAGTACATGAGTGGGAGGGGTTGGATTTGAGTGGGACTTTCACATCAGAGCTTATTTCTTGGGTGGCATTGAAAATTGGATTGGGCAAATGTTTTGTTAGTGGGATGAATTGTAAAGGACCTGCCTAGTATGGGCCAGCAGGCCTCCTGCAGTGTTCCTCCTTTCTTATGTTCTTATGTAAGTGTGGATGCACCACTGGCGCCACATTTGGATTTCAAAAGAAATGTTTCAGGCACCCACTAGACAGAAATAACATTGCACCAACTAGAAAGAATAGCTTTTCTTTGTAAAGTAATTCTAGACCTTTTATTATTTTGTAATGCAATACTGTTTACCTTGTAACAAAAACACACTTATGATATCTTGTAACACTTCATGTCAACTGGGATTTTATTGCACTGAAACATGGAATGCATCAGTACATATTTAGAACTGGTATAAATAATTGTACAGTAAATATACGAATAACCAGCTCAAGGGAGAGAGAGAGAGAGAGAGAGAGAGAGAGAGAGAGAGAGAGAGAGAAGCTTCTGACGATGTTTCAGTCCAACATGGATCATTTACAAAGTCACACTAACACAAGAGAGTGAGGAGGCCAATATATATAGGCAAGGAGAGGACAAGGACAGGACCAAGTGAGGTAGAAAAAGTAGTAGTGGCAGTAGCAAGGTTGCTGGTAGTGGATGCAGTAGTAGAAGAAAAAGAGATAGTATAAAGTAGGGAGAATAGTTTAGTGGCACCACAGAGAAAAGGAAGTGAAGGGTGAAGGGAGAAAATTGTAACGGTAGTAGCAACAGTAGAAGAAATGGAGTGGTAGACACAGTAGTAGTAGTAGTAGAAGTGGGGTCAGTCTAAGGACAAGAAAAAGGAACACTGCAGGAGAGCTAAGGGCCCATAAGGGGTAGGACCAAAAAAACAGGGGGATAAAAACACAGAGGCAGAACATACTTTGGCAGAAGAGAGGAAAATGAAGACAGAAAAAGGAAACAATGGGAAATGAGAGGAAGTAAGAAAACGGGGAGAAGAAAGGATCATGTCAAGTCACAAGTGTTCTGAAGTTTGGAGCATTTGAGAATGTGGTGAGAAAGGAAGGCATCAACAGAGACAAAGCCAGGACTAAGATTCATATACAAGTTAAGTTGTGTATAAGGGGTGGTTCAACAAGACAGCACCTCTGAAGGCTAAAAGTAAGGTAGACAGTTTTAGCAGAGGACCAGTCTATAGGATGACTGTGATCTCTAACATGACAGAAAAGAGCATTATTGGTGTCAACAAGCCTAACACTTCTTATGTGCTCTTCAAGTCTGTCCGAAATGTCATCATAAGCTTCTCACCTATGGCAGAGAAGTTGGCACTGGATGCTCAAGTGACAGCAACATGGAGTCCTGCTGCTTGCAGAAGTGTTGCCGATATACCTTTTTTTTCAATTTTCATATTATTTTACATAATTCTTATGTTCTGATAATTACAATTTATAGTACAGTGGACCCTCGCCTAACACTATTAATCCGTTCCTGAGAGCTCAACGTTAGGCGAAATTATCGTTAGGCGAATTAATTTTCCCCGTAAGAAATAATGGAAATCAAATTAATCCGTTCCTGACACCCCAAAGTATGAACAAAAAAAAATTTCTACCACATGAAATATTAATTTTAATGCACATAAACTGAAGAAGACATGCACAGTTACATGACACTTACCTTTATTGAAGATCTGGTGATGATTGATGGGATAGGAGGAGGGGAGACTGTGGATGGTGTTAATGTTTAGAAGGGGAATCCTCTTCCATTAGGACTTGAGGTGGCAAGTCCTTTTCTGGGGTTACTTCCCTTCTTCTTTTAATGCCACTAGGACCAGCTTCAGAGTCACTGGGCCTCTGTCGCACAACATATCTGTCCATAGAGGCCTGTACCTCCCGTTCCTTTATGACATTCCTAAAGTGTTTCACAACATTGTCAGTGTAATAGTCACCAGCATGACTTGCAATAGCTGTGTGAGGGTGATTTTCATCAAAAAAGGTTTGCACTTTAAGCCACATTGCACATATTTCCTTAATCTTTGAAGTAGGCAACTTCCTCAATTTCTCTATCCCCTCCTCCGAAGCAGTTTCCTCAGGTGTGGCCTCTTGCTGTTGAAGATGATCTAGCAGCTCATCAGTGGTTAGTTTGTCATTGTCCTCCTCCATCAACTCTTCCACATCCTCCCCACTAACCTCCAACCCCAACGACTTCCCCAATGCCACAATGGATTCCTCAGCTGGCATAGGATTCCCAGGGTTAGCCTCAAACCCTTCAAAATCCCTTTTGTCTACACATTCTGGCCACAGTTTCTTCCAAGCAGAGTTCAAGGTCGTCTTAGTCACTTCCTCCCAAGCCTTACCTATAATGTTTACACAATTGAGGATGCTAAAGTGATCTCTCCAAAACTCTCTTAGAGTCAATTGAGTTTCTGAGGTCACTACAAAGCACCTTTCAAACATAGCTTTTGTGTACAGTTTCTTGAAGTTGGAAATGACCTGCTGGTCCATGGGCTGCAAGAGAGGGGTGGTATTAGGAGGCAAAAACTTGACCTTAACCCTTAAACGGTCCAAACAGATCGACGTTCAAATTCGTAGTGCTACAAAAGTAGATCTACTTTTTTTTACGTATTTTCAAATATAACAAAAAAAAATGTAGATAAAAGTTTTTTTATACGTTTTCACATGTAAAAAAAAAAAAAAGATCTACATTTTTACATACTTTCAGATGTTGAAAAAACGTATATATACGTTTGGACCATTTAAGGGTTAATGAAGCTCATTTCCACAGAAAGTCGCTCTGCCACATCTGAAGGATGACCAGGAGCATTGTCTAATACCAGGAGGCACTTAAGGTCTAATTTCTTTTCAATTAGGTAATTTTTCACAGTGGGGGCAAATGCATGGTGTAACCAGTCATAGAAAAAGTCCCTAGTGACCCATGCCTTACTGTTTGCCCTCCACAGCACACACAAATTAGCCTTGAGGACATTGTTTTTCCTGAACACTCTGGGAGTTTCAGAGTGATACACCAATAAAGGCTTCACTTTGTAATCACCACTAGCATTGGCACACATCAACAGAGTAAGCCTGTCTTTCATAGGCTTATGTCCTGGGAGTGCCTTTTCCTCCTGAGTAATGTAGGTCCTGCTTGGCATTTTCTTCCAAAACAGGCCTGTTTCGTCACAATTAAACACTTGTTCAGGTTTCAGTCCTTCACTGTCTATGTACTCCTTGAATTCGTGCACATATTTTTCAGCCGCTTTGTGGCCCGAACTGGCAGCCTCACCATGCCTTATCACACTATGCATGCCACTACGATTCTTAAATCTTTCAAACCAACCTTTGCTGGCCTTAAATTCACTCACATCATCACTAGTTGCAGGCATTTTTCTAATTAAATCGTCATGCAACTTCCTAGCCTTTTCACATATGATCGCTTGAGAGATGCTATCTCCTGCTATCTGTTTTTTGTTTATCCACACCAATAACAGTCTCTCAACATCTTCTATCAATTGCAATCTCTGTTTCGAAAGCAAAGTTGCACCTTTGGCAAGAACAGCTTCCTTGATTGCCGTTTTCTTGGCCACAATAGTAACGATGGTTGATTGGGGTTTTGTGTACAACCTGGCCAGCTCGGAGACATGCACTCCACTTTCATACTTAGCAATGATCTCTTTCTTCATATCCATAGTAATTCTCACTCTTTTTGCTGTAGGGTTGGCACTAGAAGCTTTCTTGGGGCCCATGGTGACTTATTTTGCAGGTGCAATCACGAAAAACGCTGTGATAATGTGAAATGTTCCGATTGTATGCTTGGAAGCGACCGCTGTGACTGGCTTGTAAACACCACCCCCCACGGAACAAGTGAGGCAGGCTCAGGCCGCACGTGGACGCGTCTCGAACGAATCGCGTTGAGCGAGTTTTTTAGCACTAGCCGAGGCAAATTTTTTGTATTAAAATGTATCGCCAGGCGGATTTAACGTTATGCGATGCGTTTGTTAGGCAAGGGTCCACTGTAGTTCTTGTCATTTCATAACCAATCTTCGTTCTGACACTAGTATTAGGTACTGAAATTGTACTCAAATTGTCAAAGACAATGACAGGTGGACATTTACACCTGCCTTGGTCATCTACTATTGTCTTGGAATATAAACAAAGTACAGTGGACCCCTGGCATACGATGGCATCGGTATACATTAAATCCGGTATACGATACATTTTAACGCAAAATTTTTACCTCACCACTCGTTAAAAAACCCGCCACACGCGATTCCTCCAGAACACATCTGCATGTGGCCTGAACTGTCCCATGCGTGCCAGTGTTTACAAGCCAGCCAGTGTGCTCGCATCTAAGCATACATTCAGTACATTGCATATTATCACAGTGTTTTTGGTGCTTGTTTCTGCAAAATAAGTCACCATAGGCCCCAAGAAAGCTTCTAGTGCCAACCCTGTGGTAAAAAGGGTGAGAATTAGTATGGAAATTAAGAAAGATTTTGAAGGGTTTGGGGCTAACCCTGAGAAGCCTATGCCATTTGTGGAATCCATTGTGTCTACTTCAAAAATTAAGGAAATGTGTGCAAAGTGGGTTGAACTGCAAACCTTTATGGATGAAAATCGCCCTAACACAGCTATTGCAAGCCGTGCTGGTGACTATTACAATGACAATGTTGTGGCCCATTTTAGACAAATCTTAAAGGAACGGGAGGTACAGACCTCTATGGATAGATTTGTTGTGCGACAGAGGTCCAGTGACTCTCAAGCTGGTCCTAGTGGCATTAAAAGAAGAAGAGAAGTAACCCCGGAAAAGGACTTGCTACCTCAAGTCCTAATGGAAGGGGATTCCCCTTCTAAACATTAACAACTTCGACACTCTCCCTTCCTCCCATCCCATCAATCATCACCAGATCTTCATTAAAGGAAAGTGTCACGTATTCTATTGTTAGTAGAGTACTACTAACTGTGCATGTCTTCTTCAGTTTGTGTGCATTAAACTTAATATTTCATGTGGTCAAACTTTTTTTTTCATAGTACTTTTGGGTGTCTTGCACGGATTAATTTGATTTCCATTATTTCTTATAGGGAAAATTAATTCGCCTTTCGATAATTTTGGCATACGATGAGCTCTCAGGAACGGATTAATATCGTATACCGGGGGTCCACTGTATTTATAGGTCCCAGCAATGTTTTGGAGATGGATGGATGGATGGATGGATGGATGGATGGATGGATGGATGGATGGATGGATGGATGGATGGATGGATGGATGGATGGATGGATGGATAGATGGATGGATGGATGGATGAATGATGATGATGATGATATGAGATATGATGATATGATGATATGATATGATATGATGATTATGATATGATATGATGATATGATATGATAATGATATGATATGATGATATGATGATGATGATGGTGATGATGATATGATGATGATGATGATGATTGTGAGGGAAAAGTTCAACAGATAGGAGTAGCGAGCGAGAATATGGTAATGATAGTTTGATTGCCGGCTGCTTGTTAAGGTAGGGTAAGTCTAGCTCCCGTTATCCCCCCCCCCTTTTTCCCCACCCCGAAAGGAGACGTGTGGGGCTCCGGCCAAACAGTAATCAACTCGACTCACGGCTCCCAGCACAACTGTAAGTAAAAGCCTCTGCTCCTATTCTAGTGGATATTGGTTGAAAGCTTCACTTTTGACCAATAATAAACTTAGTCCTTTCAGTTTTAAGCTCCACATAAGACTTTTCGATAATCACCACCTTTTTTAAGTACAGTGGTCCCTCGCTTTTCGTAGTTCCCAACAATCGTAAATTTCACCAATCATAGGGGTATTTTTGTATAAACATGGACTCGCTTTTCATAGGTTGACTCGCGAGTCGTAGTTTGTCCGGGATGCATACCCACGGCGTGAGCCGTGGCGGCAGCCAGTCTGGCATTGTTTACCGGTGAGCAAAGGTCCCCTCACGTGCTCCAGCGAAATATTTCCTAATATTCCATTTATTTTAGTGCTTGCAAGTACTAAATAAGCTACCATGGCTCCAAAGAAAGCTCCTAGTGCCAAGCCTGTGGTAAAGAAGGTGAGAAATATGATTGAATTTAAGAAAACCATCATTGAACAATATGAAAGTGGTACAAGTGTGGCCGAACTGTCCAGGATGTATAAGAAACCCTACACAACCTTATGTTCCATAGTGGCCAAGAAAAAGGAAATCAAGGATGCTGTTGTTGCAAAGGGAGTAACTATGGTGACAAAAATGAAATCACCAGTACTGGAAGAGGTTGAGAAGTTATTATTGGTGTGGATAAATGAGAAACAATTAGCAGGAGATACTCTTATGACTTCGATTATTTGTGAAAAGGCTAGGCAGTTGCATGAAGATTTGGTAAAGAAATTGCCTGCAAATAGTGGTGATGTGAGTGAATTTAAGGCCAGCAAAGGCTGGTTTCAGAGATTTAAGAACTGTACAGGCATACACAGTGTGGTAAGGCATGGTGAGGCTGCCAGTTCGGACCACAAGGCGGCTGAAAAATATGTGCATGAATTCCAGGAGCACATAGAGGCTGAAGGACTGAAACCTGAACAAGTGTTCAATTGTGACGAAACAGGCCTCTTTTGGAAGAAAATGCCAAAGAGGACCTTCATTACACAAGAGGAAAAGGCAATGCCAGGACACAAGCCTATGAAAGACAGGCTGACGCTAATGTTCTGTGCTAATGCTAGTGGGAATTTCAAAGTGAAGCCATTACTAGTGTACCATTCTGAAAATCCCAGAGTGTTCAGGAAAAACAATGTTATGAAGAGTAAATTGTGTGTGTTTTGGAAATCTAATAGTAAGCCATGGGTCACGAGGGAAATTTTCGTCGAGTGGTTCAATGAAGTGTTTGGCCCTAGTGTGAAGGAGTATCTCCTGGAAAAGAAATTGGATCTCAAGTGCCTGCTAGTAATGGACAATGCACCTGCTCATCCTCAAAACTTGGATGACCTAATTTTCGAGGAGTTTGGGTTCATCACAGTAAAGTTCTTGCCCCCAAATACCACTCCTCTCCTCCAGCCCATGGACCAGCAGGTCATTGCAAACTTTAAAAAACTCTACACAAAAGCAATGTTTCACAGGTGCTTGACTGTGACCACAGACACTCACTTGACCCTAAGGGAATTTTGGAGAGAACACTTCAGCATCCTCCATTGCATAACCCTTATAGGTATGGCTTGGGAGGGAGTGACTACCAGGACTTTGAGCTCTGCTTGGAGAAAATTGTGGCCAGATTGTGTTGACAAGAGGGATTATGAAGGGTTTGGGGCTGACCCTAATGAGCCTATGTCTGTTGTAAAATCAATTGTGGCACTGGGGAGTTCCATGGGGTTGGATGTGAGTTTGGAGGATGTGGAAGAATTGGTGGAAGACCACAACAAAGAGCTCACCACTGAGGAGCTGCAAGAGCTTCAGCAGGAAGAGCAACACATCGCAGCTCAGATTCTTGCTGCAGAGGAGGAGGAAGAGAGATGGAAGAAGGTGCCTTCTTCAGAAATTAAAGATATTTTTACTATGTGGGGTAAGATGGAAAGCTTTATGGAGAAACATCACCCTAACAAGGTTGTTGCAAGCCATATTGGCAACATGTACAGTGACAAAGTCTTGGGCCATTTTAGGGAAGTGTTAAAGAGACGCCAGAAACAGAGCTCTCTCCACAGTTATTTTGTGAGACAGGACTCCATTGACTCTCAAGGTGGTCCTAGTGGCATTAAGAAACAGAGAAGACAAGCAACCCCAGAAAAGCAATTGGTACCTGAGGTGTTGCTGGAAGGGGATTCCCCTTCCAAACTATAAACAATCCACTCACTCTCCTCCTCCAGTCTCCCATACACTAAGAAGAATCTCCAATAAAGGTAAGTGTTAAGCTGTTAATGCTTCATTCGTCATTTCCCATTGTATTGCTTATGTACTACATGTATATTTCATTAAAAAATTTTTTTGTTTTAATACTTCTGGGTGTTAGGAACGGATTAATTGCATTTACATTATTTCTTATGGGGAAAATTGATTCGTAAATCGCAAATTTCGTTTATAGTAACGGCTCCAGGAACGGATTAATTACAAAAAACGAGGGACCACTGTATCTTGCACTTATCATGGAGAGTGATTTCTTAAGCAGTGAGTAACCTGTCTCTCTTTCCAGCTTGGAATGACAGATCGGGTCACCTGCCAACCAACGAGAAGTGTTGAAGGAGAAGGACTTTTGCAAAAGTCCGGAGACGTCATTTTTTTGGATCTAACTACCTGATTAACCCTTTGAGGGTCGACAGGCCCTCTCCGAGACTCGTTCTCAGGGTCGGCCAAATTTAAAAAAAAAAAAAAAAAAAATTCTTATGAAAAGATAGAGAATCTTTTCCCGATCATAATGACACCAAAAGTATGAAATTTGATGGAAAACTTACGGAATTATGCTCTCGCAAAGTTAGCAGTCTAGGCGATGCTTACGCATCGGTGATTTTGCCCAATTTGAGCCCCATTTTCGGCCAATTCCACTGTACTAGTCGACAAAAACATGAATATTTCGCTAGAACTCCATTTTTCCTATCGAATGAGTGCAAGAAACCACTCATTTACCAATTTCAACTATCCAGTACAGTGGTCAGAATTTAGCAATTTTGCCAATTTCACACAAATTTCAAAAGATGCCAATTTCTGAATAGGGTCCAGAATAAACAAGAAAGATATTCCTGGCACTAAAATAACATTTCCTCTGTTCATTAGTCACGTCTCAAGGCCCCTCTTACATTCTTTTGCTTTCCACTTTGAATTTTTATTCTCACAGAAAATAGATTTACTGTTATGCAGACTACTGCATTACTGGAAAAAATAGTATAAATAATATTGGTGCACTTGCGAAAGAATATTAGACTCACCAGTTGATGTGTATTGGACGCTTAGCATGATTTGTTTACTTTTGAACTTTGGTAAAAACCGAACATTTCTGCTACTTTGAGCTCAATTTCAAGGTACCTTTCATTGTAAAACCAGTCAAAATCGTCTCAATTTCTGCAATATGTCTTCCATTCTATAAAATGAGACCAAGAAAACTAGAATACAACAATAAATACCATATGAAAATACAGTGCAAAGTTGCTATTTTATTCCAAAACAACGGTCAAAGCTTTTTTTCTCATTATGCACTGTGTGCTGCAGGATTTTTTTATACTGTGCACACTGACCACATAGACCCATTCTTTCATATGTAGGCCTATCAGCTTTCTCCCACTAGATTTGAGGGCGCTAGAATTTAGGCGTACTAGTACGTCAAAAACCCTGAGTTGTAAGTTGTATTAGTACGGCCAAAACCCTCAAATGGTTAACTGTAGGCGACAGCAGACAACAACCCCTCATCTTTGTAGTGGTAAAGAACCTGCTTTCCTGTCATCTGGACTGACTATTCAAGGCTATAGACTCTGTGAAGAACTAGCCATTGGGTTGTCACCAACACCTGTGACCCCCCCCTCCCCCCACATCATCAGTAATGGCTACAATTTCTACAAGATGGTGTCAACCTCCACCAGACACCTCAGTATAACTGTACATATTAGCGTTGAATTCAAATGTCATTTTCTCATTTCATTCTTCATTTTTCTTTCAAATAGGATACACCTTCATGTTTCACTGTTTTATCTTTGCACTAATAAATAATAAAGTGTTTATCTTTGTGAATTATTATTTCTTTTTCTATTCATTAATTTTCCTGATGAGCCAGCCTTGGTAATACTGTCTGAAGTTGTTACAGGGCTGAGTAAGCCTTCACAATGATGATGATGATGATGATGATGATGATGATGATGATGATATGATGATATAATGATGATACGATGATATGATGATGATGATATGATGACTATATGATGATACGATGATGATATGATCATGATGATATGATGATGATATGATGATATGATATGATATATGATGATATGATGATGACAAACAAACGGCCCCAGGCCGCCAGCAGCTGGCCAGCCATGCAGCTGGCCAGCCAGGTGGCCAGCCAGTCAGCCAGCCAGCCAGCAGAACAAGTATTACATTCCAGAATTGTTTCTCTTTACTTAGGGCATAGGTTATAAGATATTCTGAAAGGGTGTTGCACAAATGTTGCAAATGGGATATTATCGAGGTTTTTTGATATATCCTCGACCACTTATGGCTACATCCACCTCAAAGCCACTAAACTCGGGGTCAACATCACTTTCCTCTTAAAATGGGAGAGTTAATACTACATGAAATCAGTGAATCCCAGGTGTTTGCTGCGCTGTTTGCTCTAGCGGGTGCTCATTTGAACTGGTGCTCCCACAAGGTACTAAGTGGTCCCAGATTTTTTAATACAGTGCACACTGAGTGTCAAGACCCATTCTATGCTGACAAGGCATCTCAGGCCAATCATGCCATATTTGAAGGCAGGAAAAATAAAACGTTTATATACGTTCGGGGCACTAGTGGTAAGAATGTATATATACGTTTGGACCGTTTACGGGTTAACACGGTTCAGTTTGAAGGAAGGAAAAAAAAATTCCCTTTTCCTTAAGCGGCCGCCTTGTTGTGGATCAGCGGGGGAGACCTCCCGCCATCCCCTGCCACCCCCCGACTGACTGAATGACTCGACTGACTGACTTACTGACTGACCTGACTGAATGACTTGACTGACTTACTGAATGACTTGACTGACTGAATGACTTGACTGACTTACTGAATGACTTGACTGACTGAATGACTTGACTTACTGACCTGAATGGCTGATTGAATGACTCGACTGACTGAATGACTTGACTGACTGAATAACTTAAAGTTTGACACTCCAGTACAACCATCAACTTCAGTACCAGAACCTCTACCATCCACCTCAGCCCAGTAGGACCACAACATAACTCTCCACTCTCTTCACAATCATCCACAAACACCAGCACCCACAATTTAAGGTAAGAAATACTATTATTTCTGTTATATTTGTAGTCTTAAGCAGTAAAAAAAACATAATACATCACAACAATGAACTACAATTACATATTCACTTTAATTTTTGTAAGAGGTGGAGGCCTAAAAATAAGCTGTTTGGCTTTTTTGGGGCTCTCAGGAATGTAACACTATTTTTCCCACAAGTTGTTCAGTTCATCTAATACGGTTTTACCTAGCTTGACATTTTCAGGAATGTAACTACCGTGTTAGATGACGGTCTACTGTATACTCTGTAATGTGCCCATAACATCATTCTAGGAAAGGTTGGAGGAATGGGGTAAAGGTTTTGTATGCAAGAAGCTTGGTCTTCCAACTGGCATGTGTGAATGTGTTAGATAGGAATGAGTGGAGGCAAGTGATTTTTATGACTTGACATGCTGTTGGAGTGTGATCAAGGTAATATTTATGAAGGGTGTCAGGGAAACCAGTTAGCTGGACTTGAGCCCTAGAGATGTGAAGTACAGTGCCTGCACTCTGATGGGGGTATCTGCAGATTTGTACTGTAGTATTGGTGTCCCTCTGGCAAGACAGTAAAGGACTGAGTGTTGGTGAAAGTATATACAGTGGTACCCCGAGTTTCGTACAGCTCCCAACTCAAAAAATTATGTAAGTGTATTTTTGGGGGTCTGAAATGGACTAATCTAATTTACATTGTTCTTTATGGGAACAAATTCGTTCAGTAACGGCACTCGAACAGCCTTCTGGAACGAATTATGGCCGAAACTTGGAGTACCACTGTATATTTATTACAAAATAAAATACGTACATGATTATTGTTAGCAATATATAAATATACAACACTATGCAATGATATAGTAAACAAACTGTGTGGATAAGGTTCAACCCAGCATCACATTACCTTGTCTTGCAGTATAATATCATTGTTGGTATAGAGAAAGTTGTCCCAGAAAGGTGTCTTAGGTGGGAATATCAACAACTCATCTACATGATAATCTCTCAGGTAGGTCGACTCTCCTAGCTCCTGAAATTACAGTACAGCAACTTTTTTAAACAAATAAACAAACACCCAAACACACATGCACTCACTCATATGCGTGCACGCACATGCACACAAACACGAGCGCGTGCACACACACAGGTAGCAACCAGTGAAGAGGTGGGACCAAGAGCTGCAGCTCAACCCCTGAACCACATATGAGCGAGGTGAGTACAAGGCTTCAACTTCATTTCTAATAATCATGCGTTGGTTATAACACCAATAACATTTTGTCCCAAAGATGACCCCATGAAACTGACTGGGCCATGGTAATATTTCTGTTTATAGATTTCTACAACCTGGAGAAATGCCACTGTTGACTCAGGTTTGTGTACTCACCTATGTGCTGTAGCAGGGGTTGAGTCACAGCACCTGCAGTGTGTGCATGAGAGAGAGAGAGAGAGAGAGAGAGAGAGAGAGAGAGAGAGAGAGAGAGAGAGAGAGAGAGAGAGAGGGAGAGAGGAGAGAGAGGGGAGAGAGAGAGAGAGGAGAGAGAGGGAGAGAGAGGGAGAGAGAGAGGGAGAGGGGAGAGAGAGAGGGAGAGAGAGAGAGAGAGAGAGAGAGAGAGGAGAGAGAGAGAGAGAGAGAGAGAGAGAGAGAGAGAGAGAGGGAGGAAGATGGAGAGAGAGAGAGAGAGAGAGAGAGAGAGAGAGAGAGAGGGAGAGGGAGAGAGGGAGAGAGAGGGAGGGAGAGGGAGAGAGAGCGAGAGAGAGGGAGGAGGGGAGAGAGGGGAGAAAGGAGGGAGAGGAGGGAGGAGGAGAGGAGAGGAGGTGAGGAGAGAGGAGAGAGGGAGAGAGGAGAGGAGGGAGAGAGAGAGAGAGGGAGAGGGGAGGGGGAGAGGAGAGAGGGGAGGGAGGAGAGAGGTGAGAGGGAGAGAGGTGAGAGGGAGAGGAGGAGGAGAGAGAGGAGAGGGGAGAGGAGGAGGGAGAGGGAGAGGGGAGGGCGGGAGGAGGGGAGGGAGGCGGAGGGAGGAGGGGAGGGGAGGGAGGAGGGAGGGGCGGAGGGAGGGGGCGGAGGGAGGGGGAGGGGCGGAGGGAGGGGAGGGGCGGAGGGCGGAGGGAGGGGCGGAGGAGGGAGGGAGGGGATGGAGGGAGGGACCCGGAGAGAGGAGGGACGGAGGGAGGAGGGGGCGGGGGAGGGAGGGAGGGGAGGAGGAGGGGAGGGGAGAGGGAGGGAGAGAGAGAGAGGGGAGAGGGGAGAGAGAGGAGAGAGAGAGAGAGAGAGAGAGGGGAGAGAGAGGAGAGGGAGAGAAGAGAGGGTGAGGGTGAGAGGGTGAGAGGGGAGGGAGAGAGGGAGAGGAGAGAGGGGAGAGGGAGAGGGAGAGAGGGAGAGAGGGAGAGAGGGAGGGAGGGAGGGAGGGAGGGAGGGAGGGAGGGAGAGAGGGAGGGAGGGAGAGAGGGAGAGTGTGTGCGTGTGCATGTGCGCGCGTGTGTGTGTGTGTCAGCTTCCTGTCGGCCAACATTAGAGGTTTCATTACTAATGTTGGGGAGCTTACACATAGTTTTGTGAAGACTCAACGTCCCGACATAAGAACATAAGAATGGAGGAACACTGCCGAAGGCCTATTGGCCCATGATTGATTTATTTATTTATTTATTTATTTATTTATTTATTTACAATTTGAGCATACATACAGAGGTACAAAAAAATACAGATAAGAGCAGCATGCCAAAGCCACTTATACTATGCATAGCATTTCGGGCTGGCTTAAAATTAACTAAGCAATGATGAAATCAGTGATAATACATTATTGTAAACAGATAACTATAAAGCACAAATGAGTATTACAAAGACAGGTCATATGGTTGCATGCATTGTTGTACATTCAGTCGTATGGAGTATTCTGTTAGGTAGTGTATTTAAAAAATAATAAAGTTAGATTGGGTTTTAGGTTTAACATATTATCACACTGGCCGATTCCCTACCCAAGGCAGGGTGGCCCTCAAAAAAGAAAAACTTTCACCATCATTCACTCAATCACTGTCTTGCCAGAAGGGTGCTTTACACTACAGTTTTTAAACTGCAACATTAACACTCCTTCAGAGTGCAGGCACTGTACTTCCCATCTCCAGGACTCAAGTCCGCCTGCTGGTTTCCCTGAATCCCTTCATAAATGTTACTTTGCTCACACTCCAACAGCACGTCAAGTATTAAAAAACCATTTGTCTCCATTCACTCCTATCAAACACGCTCATGCATGCCTCCTGGAAGTCCAAGCCCCTCGCACACAAAAACCTCCTTTACCCCCTCCTCCAACCTTTCCTAGGCGACCCCTACCCCTGCCTTCCTTCCACTACAGACTGATACACTCTTGAAGTCATTCTGTTTCGCTCCATTCTCTCTACATGTCCGAACCACCTCAACAACCCTTCCTCAGCCCTCTGGACAACAGTTTTGGTAATCCCGCACCTCCTCCTAACTTCCAAACTACGAATTCTCTGCATTATATTCACACCACACATTGCCCTCAGACATGACATCTCCACTATGTGATATAATTGTGAGAAACATTTAAGATATACAATTTATAAGGTTCAGTTATTCAGTATTTATTTGGTTTTGGGTGAGTAAGTGATCTTTGAGAAGAGACTTGAATTTATAA
The DNA here is from genome assembly GCF_038502225.1 of Cherax quadricarinatus. Taxonomy (NCBI): domain Eukaryota; kingdom Metazoa; phylum Arthropoda; class Malacostraca; order Decapoda; family Parastacidae; genus Cherax; species Cherax quadricarinatus. The sequence goes on from NC_091300.1 coordinate 45,734,881, forward strand.
ACAGGTAGTGTTTCTTTTATATTTACAGGTAATGAATTCCAGATTTTAGGGCCTTTTACGTGCATTGAGTTTTTGCATAGTGTGAGATGGACACGAGGAACATCAAAGAGTGATCTGTGCCTTGTGTTATGGTCATGTGTTCTGTTGAGGTTGGCAAGGAGATGTTTGAGGGAGAGTTAATATCAGAGTTAAGTGTTCTATGTATGTAATAGGTGCAGTAATAAGTATGGATGTTTTGTATGGTGAGTAGGTTTAGTGTATTGAATATTGGTGGAGTGTGCTGCCTGTAGTGAGAATTTGTTATCATTCTAACTGCAGCCTTTTGTTGGGTAATTAGTGGTCTGAGATGGTTAATTGTTGTTGAGCCCCATGCACAAATTCCATAGGTGAGATAGGGGTAAATAAGAGAGTGATATAGGGCCAGGAGGGCTGACTGTGGAACATAGTACCGTATCTTCGATAGTATGCCTACAGTCTTGGAAATTTTCTTAGAAATTTGTTGTATATGTGTATGAAATTTGAGTCTATTATCAAGGTGAAACATTTTTGGACGACAGGACTCCAGAAAATTTTGCAAGAACTGCTGGCTACACCTCATGGATGAGAAGAGACAGGCAAGGGCAAGGAGGAGGTGTTGCTGTGTGCTTCTCTAATAGTGTACATGCCCAGCACATTGATGTTGCCATCCCTACTCATTTTGAAATGATGTTCTTCAAGCTATGCATAAACACTAGTACCTCTGTACTAACATGTGCAATGTACAGACCTCAGTGGCAACATGCAGACCCCATCAACTTCCTAATGAAAAATATGGACTCCATTCTGCTACAACACAACTGTCAACCAACATCTTATACAGAGGGACTTTGATGACCTTCTTGCAGTATTTGACATGAGAAACTTAGTTGATTTTCCTACTCACTTCTCTGGCTCCTCCCTTGACCCAGTAGCGAGTGATCTGGCAGAAGGTATAGTCACTTGTCAACCCCTCAGCTACGTTGGATCATCTGACCACAAGGCTGATTTTACGACACTTAAGATCCCAACAGAACAAGGTGAGGAGTCCACACGCACAACCTGGCTATGGGAAAATGGTCACTGGTGAGCCCTTTGCTCTGAGCTTGCCACCACCCATTAGAATGCTCTTCTCCAAGGGGATGTTGACAACAAAGTGAAAGCCTTCACTGGACAAATCCTTAGTCTACAACAAAAACACATTTCTCACCGGCAATATGTGACGAAGCCTACAGATCAGCCTTGGTTTGGCTTTCGTTCTAGAGAGGCTGCTACCGCTAAGTACAAAGCATGGCGAAAGTATAAGAGACATCCTACCACCTATAACAGGAACTTGCACAGGCAAGCCTGTAGGCATATGGGTGACATTCAAAAGTGGGCCACTGCTAAATGGGAGGTGGACACAAAAAGAAAGCTAGCCTCAGGTAGGGTAGGCTCCAAAACCTGGTGGTCCCTGGTCAAGGACAGACAAGGTTATCTGCCTGATGAACTCATTCCACCTCTAAATCGACAGGATGGGACCACCTCTACTAGTAGTCAAGAGAAGGCGGACCTCTTTGCCGAACACTTTGCTACCAAAATGCGAGTTCCTGATCCAGCAAGGGTCCCTCCTTGGCTAGCTGCAAGAACTGTGTCAAAACTGTCAGTAGTGACAATAAGGCAGGAGGAGGTGCATTTCCTTCTTAAATTACTTGAACAAGAAAAGGTTGTGGGCCCAGACAAATTGAGCCCAAGATTGCTGAGATGATGTGCACACCAGCTAGCAGCACCTCTACCTCACATCTTTAAGCACTGCCTAGTACAGTGTAAATGGCCCTCTCTGTGGAAAGAGGCAAATGTAGTCCCTGTTCACAAAAAGAAGAGCAGAGCAGAAATCAGCAACTACAGACCAGTGTCACTCCTGTCAATCACTGGTAAGATCCTTGAGACAATAATCTCAGGACAAATGTCAAGAGTTTTTTGAGTACCACTCACTACTTTGTGACCATCAATATGGCTTCAGGAAAGGTTACTCTGCTGCTGATCTGTTGTTAAACCTCTCCACTAAGTGGCACCAGTCACTGGAAGAATCCAGTCAGCTGTGTGGTAGCACTGGACATCGCTGGTACTTTCGACCAGGTGTGGCATCAGGGCCTTTTAGCCAAACTTCAAGGACTGGGAATTGCAGGCTCTATGTTATGTCTCCTCAGTGATTACCTTCATGGTAGATCTCTAAGGGTAGTTCTAAATGGAACGGAATCAGCAAGACATCCTATTGGGGCAAGTGTTCCACAAGGAAGCGTGCTGGGACCATTGTTATGGAATGTCTACTTCAATGACCTCCTTCATCTCATCCCAGAATCCCATGCATATGCAGACGACTGTACAATGACATTCACTTATCCAAGAGAAGAAATGCCAGCTGCTCTAAGCTACATCAATCACCAACTAAGAGCTATATCAGCTTGGGAAAATAGATGGCAAGTAACATTTGCACCTGAGAAAATGCAAATGATGATGGTCTCTAGGCACCATGATGGTAATGCTGGTGCAGTAGTAAGGATGAATGGGAGGGTGTTGGCACCTGGGGAAGAAGTTGATATCCTTGAGGTGAAATTTGACTCCAAACTGACCATGAAGAACCATGTTGTAAATCTTGCAAACAAGGCAGCCAGGAAGCTTACAGCACTTCGCCGTATCTCGCATCTGCTTGACAGTAGGGGTTGCAAGATTCTGTATGAGGCACAAGTACACTCACATCTTGAGTATGCTCCACTCTCTTGGTTTGCCTGCCTCCCCTCTCATCTGCGACTGCTTGACAGAGTAGAGAACAGAGCAAGACGTCTCATCTCTCACCTGGACCAATCCTGGATAGATCTGTCATTTCAGCAGAGCCTTCAACACAGGAGGGATGTGGGTGACCTTACTGTTATGTACAAGGCCAATCTTGTCAAAGTACCACACTTGGATCCACTTCGAGGACAGCGTGAAACAAGCTTTTATGCCACAAGATAGGCAGAAAGCAGCAATTTCACTCTGGCTGTACCATTCTCCAGAACATCACTCCATCTGAGATCATATATACCCAGGATGACTCGAGTATGGAACACATTCGTACAGCATAATAATATCAACGAGATAAAGTCAGTTGATCAAATGAAAATGCTGGCCCACAGATGGCTCCAACTTCATCTTGCTCCCTACTTGTATGTCTCATAACAATAAAAATGCTTTCAAATGAGCTGATGTAGGTAACAGCTCTTAGCTTGCCAATAAAGTTAGGAATCCTTAACCTGTAAATAGCTTGTCAATAAAGCTAGGGATCCTTAACCTTGTGAGAGAGAGAGAGAGAGAGAGAGAGAGAGAGAGAGAGAGAGAGAGAGAGAGAGAGAGAGAGAGAGAGAGAGACAGACAGACAGAGAGACACAGACAGACAGAGAGACACAGAGACAGAGAGACAGAGAGACAGAGAGACACAGAGACAGAGAGAGAGACAGAGAGAGAGAGAGAGAGAGAGAGAGAGAGAGAGAGAGAGAGAGAGAGAGAGAGAGAGAGAGAGAGAGAGAGAGAGAGAGAGAGAGAGAGAGAGAGAGAGAGAGAGAGAGAGAGAGAGAGAGACAGAGAGAGAGACAGAGACAGAGAGAGAGAGAGAGACAGAGACAGAGAGACAGAGAGAGAGAGAGAGAGAGAGAGAGAGAGAGAGAGAGAGAGACAGAGAGACAGAGAGAGAGAGACAGAGAGAGAGAGAGAGAGAGAGAGAGAGAGAGAGAGAGAGAGAGAGAGAGACAGAGAGAGAGACAGAGAGAGACAGAGAGAGACAGAGAGAGAGAGAGAGAGAGAGAGAGAGAGAGAGAGAGAGAGAGAGAGAGAGAGAGAGAGAGAGAGAGAGAGAGACTGTACTCTTATATTTACTTATCTAAGAGAGGAAATGCTAGCTGCTCTAAGCTACATCAATCACCAGCAAAGAGTTATATCAGCCTGAGGAAACTGATGGCAGGTAACATTTGCTCTTGAGAAAACAAGTGATGAAGGTCTCCAGGCACTATGATGGTAATGCTGGAGCAGTAGTAAGAATGAATGAGAAAGTGTTGGTACCTAGGGACGAAGTTGATATTTTTGGGGTGAAATTCGACTCCAAACTAACCATGAAGAAACACATTGTAAACCTGGCAAACAAGGCAGCCAGGAAGCTAACAGCACTTCATTGTATCTCGCATCTGCTTGACAGTAGAGGTTGCGAGATTCTGTATGAGGCACAAGTATGCACACACCTTGAGTGTGCTCCACTTTCTTGAACTGTCTGCCCATCTTATCTGCAGCTTCTTGATAGAGTAGAGAACAGAGCAAGATGCCTCATCTCTCGCCTGGACTCGGCGTGGACAGATCTGTCATTTCAGTAGAGCCTTCAACACAGGAGAGATGTAGGCAGCCTTACTGTCATGTACAAAGCCAACATTGTCAAAGTACCACACTTGGCTCCACTCCGAGGACAGCGAGAAGTGAGCTTCTACACAACAAGACGGGCAGCAAGCAGCAACTTCACTCTGACTGTAACCCTCTCCAAAACATCACTTCATCTGATATCATTTATTCCCAGGATGACTCGAGCCTGGAATATGTTCATACAGCATTATGACATCAACGAAATGAAGACAGTTGACCAAACGAAATTGCTGGCCCACAGATGGCTCCAACCTCATCCTGTTCCCTACCTGTATGTCTCATAACAATAAAAAAGAGCTTTTACATGAGCTGATGTAGGTAACAGCTCTTAGGATGACAATCAAGTTAGGAATTTTTAACCTAACCTTGTTAAACCCTGTGGAAAAGAAAAAAGTGAAAAGAGAGAGAGGAGAGAGAGGAGAGAGAGAAAAGAGAGAAGAAAGAGAAGAGAGAAGAAAGAGAAAAGGAGAAGAAAGAGAATAGAGAGAGAGAAAGAGTAAAGAAAGAAGAGTAGAAGACAGAGAGGAGAGAGAGGAGAGAGGGTGAGAGAGAAGAGGGAGAGAGAGGAGAGAGGGTGAGAGAGGAGAGAGGGTGAGAGAGAAGAGAGAGAGAGAGAGAGAGAGAGAGTGCACAAGCACTAACAAGAACACACATGTGGCACTGTAGTGGAACAGAGAATACCTGACAGGAAGGAAAGAAGCCATGGTACATGACAAGGTGTCAGAGCGGGCGCCTGTGATGAGCAGGGTTCCACAAGCGTTAGTCCTAGGACCGGTGCTGTTTCTGGTATATGTGGATAATGTGACAGAAGGAATAGATTGAGAGGTGTTCCTGTTGGCAGACTATGTGAAGCTAATGCAGAGAATTAAATTGGATGGGAATCAGACAGGACTACAAAGAGATCGAGATAGGCTCCAAGCCTGATGCAGCAATTGGCTCCTGGAGTTTAACCCACCAAATGTAAGGCCATGGAGATTGTGGAAAGTTAAAGAAGACCACAGAGAGAGTATAGGCTAGGGGGCCAACGACTGCAAACCTCACTCAAGGAAAAGGATCTTGGGGTGAGCATAATACCGAACACATCTTCTGAGGCGCACATCAACCAAATAACTGCTGCAGCATATGGGGGCCTGGCAATCCCAAGAAAAGCATTTCGACGCCTTAGTAAGGAATCATTCAAGACTCTGCGCACCATTTATGTCAGGCCCCTTACCGGAGTATGCAGCACCAGTAGGGAACTCACACCTGGTCAAGCACGTCAAGAAATTAGAGAAAGTGCAAAGGTTGGCAACAAGACTAGTCCCAGAGCTAAGGAGTATGTCCTACAAGGAGAGGTTAAGAGAAGTCAACCTGATGACACTGGAGGACAGGAGGGATAGGGAGGACATGATAACAAAATACTCAGAGGAATTGACAGGGTGGATAGGGACAAGATGTTTCAGAGATGGGACACAGGAACAAGGGATCACAACTGGAAGTTGAAGACTCCAATGAGTCACAGGAAAGTTTAGGAAGTAGTTCTTCAATCACAGAGTTGTCAGGAAGTGGAACAATCTGGAGTGATGTAGTGGAGGCAAGATCCTTAAAAGGCTTTAAGAAGAGATACGATAAAACTCATGGAGCAGGGAGTGAGTGGACCTAGTAGCAACCAGTGATGAGACAGGACCAGGAGCTGTGACTTGACCCAACCACAAACAGGTAAGTATGCATGCGCGCATGCACACACATGCTAGTGATCACGTGGTCATGAGTTTTGAATATATAGTAGTTACAAGTGCAGAGCGGAACAGAAAGAGTAGGACGAGAAAAGCCAAACTACAAAAGAGGAGACTACACAGGCATGAGGAATTTGCTGCATGAGGTTCAGTGGGAAAAAGAACTGGTGGGAAAATCAGTAAATGAAATGATGGAATACGTGGAGATGAAATGGAAGGAGGCAGAGGAGAGGTCTGTACCCAAGGGCAACAGAAATAATGTGAGGACCAGAATGAGCTCTTGGTTCACCCAAAGGTGTAGAGAGGCTAAAACTAAGTGCACTATAGAGTGGAAAAAATATAAAAGACAAAGGACCCAGGAAAATAAAGAGATCAGTCAAAAAGCCAGAAACGAATGTGCACAGATAAGGAGAGAGGCCCAGCAGCAATACAAAAATGACGTAGCAACAAAAGCCAAGTTGTACTCAAAGCTGTTGTACAGCCACATCAGGAGGAAAACAACAGTCAAGGTCCTGTGAGCTCCAGAAGTGGAGTTTACAGGAAACGTATTTGAGGAGGTTAAGGGAAAAGGGTTAAGGGAGGAAGTAAGGAGGAGAGTTCACAGGAAACGACTGAGAAGTATGTAAGGAGGTTAAGGGTTTGGGGAAATCGACCTGACAATTGGATGACAGGAGGGACAGGGTGGACATGATAATGACATATAAAATACTGAGAGGAATTGACAAGGTGGATAGCAACAGGATGTTTCAGAGATGGGATACAGAAACAAAGGGCACAACTGTAAGCTGAAGACTCAGATGAGTCATAGGGATGTTAGGAAGTATTTCTTCAGTCACAGAGTTGTCAGGAAGTGGAATAGTCCAGAGAGTGATATAATGGAGGCAGAATCCATATACGTATAGCTTCAAGAAGAGGTATGCTAACGCTCATGGAGCAAGGAGAGAGTGGACCTAGTAGTGACCAGTGAAGAAGCAGGGCCAGGAGCTATGACTCGACCCCTGTAACCATAATTAGGTGAGGGCACATGTGTGTGCAAGCACGTACACACGTACACCCCTGCAAACATGCATGCACACACACACGCACACCCTTGCACGCACGGCGCCTGTAACGAGCGGAGAGCCACAGGGATCAGTCCTAGGACCAGTGCTATTTTTGGTACAGCAGGGCCCCGCTTTACGGCGTTTCACTTTACGGCGTTCCACTAATACGGTCATTTCAAATTATGACCAAAACTCGCTATACGGCTCCCCCCACCTGACTTTCTAATACGGTCACCGCGCCCCACCTTGTTTGTTTACATTCTTCGTGAGCTCAGTAAGCACTAAGTCTCTCCATTTTGTCTGGAAACTCCAAAATTTCAAATGTTTTTAAAAGTTATTTCATATTTTATATATACTCTGATAATTATACTTATGTATACCTGTACTTAAATAAACTTACATACTGTGCTGGCATGCAGGTACACATTAAAATCAGTAAGAGTGTCTTATGTCTCCAGACGTCATATTAGTAATGATAATAATAATCATCAAGTCTCATTTAAATGTCGTATATTACGTTAAATACACATTTTCATTAATCCATCTATGATATTTTTTTCAAAATTATATAATAAACATGATACATAACATAAAAAGATGATAAATACACCCCACAATAGAATAAATAAACATAAATATGAGATGTGGTAGCAGACGACTTGCACAAGTGACGCCATATTAGAAATACTAATAATAATAATAATAATCACCGAGTCTCATTAAATGTTGTATATTACGTTAATATACACATTTTCATTAATCCATCCATGATATTTTTTTCAAAATTATATAATAAACACGATACATAACATAAAAAGATGATAAATACACCCTACAATAGAATAAATAAACATAAATATGAGATGTGGTAGCCAGATAACTTGTACAAGTGATGCCAAGAATAACATTTTCTCTAATCTAACATAAGAGAAAATGTGTTACTGGGGGTAACTGTAGAAAATTATTCCTTTCGTATGTATGTAAGTAAGTTTATTCAGGTATACACAAATACAGTTACATAGATTATCATACATAACAACATATGTGTAGAGAACCTAGGATAACCCAAAAAAAGTCAGAGTGACTTATTTCCATTGCCTTCACTCAGAGCATCATTTCTTCTCAAAATGATGTTACATGAGAATGGGAGTGTTCTTCTTTATTTATTCTACCGTATCAATGTAGAGACAACCTGTACACAATGTAACTTGTACACAAACCAGACGTGTACACTTCGTTTACAAAACTTACCTTCGCCTGGTTTGTTTACATAACTCTGCGCCTGTCCTCTCTCATGCACTCATTCTTTCTCTCTCTCATTTATTCGTTTTATCTCATTTACTTACTCCTGACACTACATTAAGACTACAAATATTTTAAGGTAAGTAATGAGTGAACTGTATATACATTTTATCGCTCTGGGATGCTTAAATGTAATAGAATATTATGTGTAGGTGGGTTGGCCTGGTATGGTAGCCCGGCTGACTACCACACATACCACAGGAGGCAGGAGGAGGCAGGAGGAAAGAGGAGTGATTGGTGGAATGATGAAGTAAAGGGTGTGATAAAAGAGAAAAAGGTAGCTTACGAGAGGTTTTTACAAAGCAGAAGTGTTATAAGACGAGCAGAGTATATGGAGAGTAAAAGAAAGGTGAGGAGAGTGGTGAGAGAGTGCAAAAGGAGAGCAGATGAAAGAGTGGGAGAGGCACTGTCAAGAAATTTTAATGAAAATAAGAAAAAATTTTGGAGTGAGTTAAACAAGTTAAGAAAGCCTAGGGAAAGTATGGATTTGTCCGTTAAAAACAGAGTAGGGGAGTTAGTAGATGGGGAGAGGGAGGTATTAGGTAGATGGCGAGAATATTTTGAGGAACTTTTAAATGTTGAGGAAGAAAGGGAGGCGGTAATTTCATGCACTGGCCAGGGAGGTATACCATCTTTTAGGAGTGAAGAAGAGCAGAATGTAAGTGTGGTGGAGGTACGTGAGGCATTACGTAGAATGAAAGGGGGTAAAGCAGCTGGAACTGATGGGATCATGACAGAAATGTTAAAAGCAGGGGGGGATATAGTGTTGGAGTGGTTGGAACTTTTGTTTAATAAATGTATGAAAGAGGGGAAGGTACCTAGGGATTGGCAGAGAGCATGTATAGTCCCTTTATATAAAGGGAAAGGGGACAAAAGAGATTGTAAAAATTATAGAGGAATAAGTTTACTGAGTATACCAGGAAAAGTATACGGTAGAGTTATAATTGAAAGAATTAGAGGTAAGACAGAATGTAGAATTGCGGATGAGCAAGGAGGCTTCAGAGTGGGTAGGGGATGTGTAGATCAAGTGTTTACATTGAAGCATATATGTGAACAGTATTTAGATAAAGGTAGGGAAGTTTTTATTGCATTTATGGATTTACAAAAGGCATATGATAGAGTGGATAGAGGAGCAATGTGGCAGATGTTGCAAGTTTATGGAATAGGTGGAAAGTTACTAAATGCTGTAAAGAGCTTTTATAAGGATAGTGAGGCTCAGGTTAGGGTGTGTAGAAGAGAGGGAGAATATTTCCCGGTAAAAGTAGGTCTTAGACAGGGATGTGTAATGTCACCATGGTTGTTTAATATATTTATAGATGGGGTTGTAAAAGAAGTAAATGCTAGGGTGTTCGGGAGAGGGGTGGGATTAAATTATGGGGAATCAAATTCAAAATGGGAATTGACACAGTTACTTTTTGCTGATGATACTGTGCTTATGGGAGATTCTAAAGAAAAATTGCAAAGGTTAGTGGATGAGTTTGAGAATGTGTGTAAAGGTAGAAAGTTGAAAGTGAACATAGAAAAGAGTAAGGTGATGAGGGTATCAAATGATTTAGATAAAGAAAAATTGGATATCAAATTGGGGAGGAGAAGTATGGAAGAAGTGAATGTTTTCAGATACTTGGGAGTTGACGTGTCTGCGGATGGATTTATGAAGGATGAGGTTAATCATAGAATTGATGAGGGAAAAAAGGTGAGTGGTGCGTTGAGGTATATGTGGAGTCAAAAAACGTTATCTATGGAGGCAAAGAAGGGAATGTATGAAAGTATAGTAGTACCAACACTCTTATATGGATGTGAAGCTTGGGTGGTAAATGCAGCAGCGAGGAGACGGTTGGAGGCAGTGGAGATGTCCTGTCTAAGGGCAATGTGTGGTGTAAATATTATGCAGAAAATTCGGAGTGTGGAAATTAGGAGAAGGTGTGGAGTTAATAAAAGCATTAGTCAGAGGGCAGAAGAGGGGTTGTTGAGGTGGTTTGGTCATTTAGAGAGAATGGATCAAAGTAGAATGACATGGAAAGCATATAAATCTATAGGGGAAGGAAAGAGGGGTAGGGGTCGTCCTCGAAAGGGTTGGAAAGAGGGGGTAAAGGAGGTTTTGTGGGCGAGGGGCTTGGACTTCCAGCAAGCGTGCATGAGCGTGTTAGATAGGAGTGAATGGAGACGAATGATACTTGGGACCTGACGATCTGTTGGAGTGTGAGCAGGGTAATATTTAGTGAAGGGATTCAGGGAAACCGGTTATTTTCATATAGTCGGACCTGAGTCCTGGAAATGGGAAGTACATGTACAATGCCTGCACTTTAAAGGAGGGGTTTGGGATAATGGAAGTTTGGAGGGATATGTTGTGTATCTTTATACGTATATGCTTCTAAACTGTTGTATTCTGAGCACCTCTGCAAAAGCAGTGATAATGTGTGAGTGTGGTGAAAGTGTTGAATGATGATGAAAGTATTTTCTTTTTGGGGATTTTCTTTCTTTTTTGGGTCACCCTGCCTCGGTGGGAGACGACCAACTTGATGAAAAAAAAAAAAAAAAAAAAAAAAAATTACTACTCATCTCACCCTATATTTTAAGGTAAGTAATGAGTGAACTGTATATACATTTTATCGCTCTGGGATGCTTAAATATCATAGAATTGTATGTGTGGGTGGGGTGGCCTGGTATGGTAGCCTGGCTGACTACCATACATACCACACTTGATTTCTTACAATAAATACTACTTGTCTCACCCTAGATTAAGACTATAAATATTTTAAGGTAAGTAATGAGTGCACTATGTGTGTATTGTACTTTTTTATTGTTTTTTGATGCCTGGTTCTATTGCTAACTTAATATATGTTAGTGTAAACTTGTTATCTAGTGTTTATATGCATTTGTAAGTGGAAAAAAAAGGTGTTCCACTTTACGGCGGTAGCCTGGAACCTAACCAGCCGTATAAGTGGGGCCTTCCTGTATATGTGAATGACATGATGAAAGGGACAGACTCTGAAGTGTCCCTGTCCACAGATGATGTGAAGTTAATGAGGAGAATTAAATCAGATTAGGATCAGGCAGGACTACAAAGAGACCTGGACACGCTGAACATGTGGTCCAGCAACTGGCTTCTCGAATTCAACCCCGCCAAATGCAAAGTCATGAAGATTGGGGAAGGGTAAAGAAGACTGCAGACAGAGTATAGGCTAGGTGGACAAAGACTGCAAACCTCACTCAAGGAGACCATAACACCGAGCACGTCTCCAGACACACACATCAATCAGATAACTGCTGCAGCATATGGGCGCCTGGCAAACCTGAGAATAGCGTTCTGATACCTTAGGAAGGAATCGTTCAAGACACTGTACACTGTACATCAGGCCCATACTAGAGTATGCAGCACCAGTCTGGAACTCACACCTGGCCAAGCACATCAAGAAATTAGAGAAAGTACAAAGATCACAATTGGAAGCTGAAGACTCAGACGAGTCACACGGATGTTAGGAAGTATTTCATCAGTCATAGAGCCATCAGGAAGTGGAATAGCCTAGCAAGTGATGTAGTGGAGGCAGGGACCATACATAGCTTTATGATGAGGTATGACAAAGCTCAGGGAGCAGAAAGGACCTAGTGATCAGTGAAGAGGTGGGGCCAGGAGCTGAGTCTCAACCCCTGCAACCACAATTAGGTGGCTACAATTAGGTGAGTACGTATGCGCGCACGCACACACACACAAATATATATACAGTGGACCCCCGCATAACGATCACCTCCCAATGCGACCAATTATGTAAGTGTATTTATGTAAGTGCGTTTGTACGTGTATGTTTGGGGGTCTGAAATGGACTAATCTACTTCACAATATTCCTTATGGGAACAAATTCGGTCAGTACTGGCACCTGAACATACTTCTGGAATGAAAAAATATCGTTAACCGGGGGTCCACTGTACATGTATATGCACGGCAGCAGAGGAGAGAAGTTTGTACCCAAGGGCAACAGAAATAATGAGAATGCCAGAACAAGCCCTTGGTTCATCCAGAGGTGCAGAGAGGCCAAAACTAAATGTGGTAGAGAATGAAAGAAGTATAGGAAGCAAAGGACCCAGGAGAATAAGGAGAGAAGTCAAAGAGCCAAAAATGAATATGCTCAGGTAAGGAAGGAGGCCCAACGACAATATGAAAATGACACAGTAGCGTAAGTCAAGTCCGACCCAAAAGCTGTTGTACAGTCACATTTGGAGAAAAACAGTCAAGGACCAGGTAATCAGGCTGAGGAAAAGAGAAGGTGAGATCACAAGAAATGACCAAGAGTATGTGAGGAGCTCAACAAGAGATTGTAAGAAGTTCAACATGAGACTTAAAGAAGTATTCACAGTGGAGATAGAAAGGATTCCTGAAACACGGAGGGGTGGGGTACACCACCAAGTGCTAGACACAATACATACAACTGAGGAAAAGATGAAGAGGCTGCTAAGAGAATTAGATACCTCAAAGCCAATGGGGCCAGATAACATCTCTCTGTGGGTCCTGAGAGAGGGAGCAGAAGGAGTCTGTGTACCACTAACAACAATCTTCAAAACATCTATCGAAACAGGGCAGCTCCCTGAGGTATGGAAGAGAGCAAATGTAGTCACAATTTTTAAAATAAGAGACAGACACACAGCACTAAACTACAGACCAGTATCACTGACATGCATAGTATGGAAAGTCATGGAGATTATCAGGAGAAGAATGGTGGAGCACCTAGAAAGCAATGAGCTTATCAATGACAACCAGCACGGATTCAGTAACAGGAAATCCTGTGTCACAAACCTACTTGAGTTCTATGACAAGATCACAGCATTAACCCTTTCAGGGTTTCGGCCGTACTAGTACGGCTTACGCACCAGGGTTTTTGACGTACTAGTACGCCTAAATTATAGCACCCTCAAATCTAGTGAGAGAAAGCTGGTAGGCCTACATATGAAAGAATGGGTCTATGTGGTCAGTGTGCGCAGTATAAAAAAAATCCTGCAGCACACAGTGCGTAATGAGAAAAAAAAACTTTGACCGTGTTTTTGGATTAAAACAGCGGCTTTGCACTGTATTTTCGTATGGTATTTATTGTTGTATTCTAGTTTTCCTGATCTCGTTTTATAGAATGGAAGACATATTACAGAAATTCAGATGATTTTGACTGGTTTTACAATGAAAAGTACCTTGAAATTGAGCTCAAAGTAGCAGAAATGTTCGATTTTTACCAAAGATCAAAAGTACATAAATCATGCTATGCATCCAATACACGTCAACTGGTGAGTCTAATATTCTTTCACAAGTGCGCTGATATTATTTATACCATTTCTACACTAATGCAGTAGTCTGCAAAACAGTAAATCTTCTATTTTTTTGTGAGAATAAAAATTCAAAGTGGAATGCAAAAGAATGTAAGAGGGGTGTGGGGACGTGATTAATGAACAGAGGAAATGTTATTTTAGTGCCAGGAATGTCTTTCTTGTTTATTCTGGACTCTATTCGGAAATTGGCATCTTTTGAAATTTGTGTGAAATTGGCAAAATTGCTAAATTCTGACCACTGTACTGGATAGTTGAAATCGGTAAATGGGTGGTTTCTTGTACTCATTCGATAGAAAAAATGGAGTTCTAGCGAAATACAGTGGACCCTCGACCAACGATGGCATCGATTAACGATAAATCTGACTAGCGATTCATTTAAACGCAAAAATTTTGCCTCGACTAACGCTTAAAAACCCGACCAGCGCTTTTCGTTCCGTACCATACGCGTCCACTTTGGCCTGAGCGCGCCTCACTTGTCCCTTTGGTGCCAGTGTTTACAAGCCAGCCAGCCACCGTGGTCGCTTCCAAACATACAACTAGAACATTTCATATTATCACAGCCTTTTTAGAAATTGCACCTGCAAAATAAGTCACCATGGGCCCCAAGAAAGCTTCTAGTGCCAACCCTACAGCAAAAAGGGTGAGAATTACTATGGAGATGAAGAAAGAGATCATTGATAAATATGAAAGTGGAGTGCGTATCTCTGAGCTGGTCAGGTTGTATAATAAACCCCAATCAACCATCGCTACTATTGTGGGCAAGAAAACGGCAATCAAGGAAGCTGTTCTTGCCAAAGGTGCAACTATGTTTTCGAAACTGAGATCGCAAGTACTCGAAGATGTTGAGAGACTGTTATTGGTGTGGATAAACGAGAAACAGATAGCAGGAGATAGCATCACTCAAGCGATCATATGTGAAAAGGCTAGGAAGTTGCATGACGATTTAATTAAAAAAATGCTAGCAACTAGTGATGTGAGTGAATTTAAGGCCAGCAAAGGTTGGTTTGAGAGATTTAAGAAGCGTAGTGGCATTCATAGTGTGATAAGGCATGGTGAGGCTGCCAGTTCGGACCACAAAGCGACTGAAAAATATGCGCAGGACTTCAAGGAGTACATAGACAGTGAAGGACTGAAACCTGAACAAGTGTTTAATTGTGACGAAACAGGCCTGTTTTGGAAGAAAATGCCAAGCAGGATGTACATTACTCAGGAGGAAAAGGCACTCCCAGGACATAAGCCTATGAAAGACAGGCTTACTCTGTTGGTGTGTGCCAATGCTAGTGGTGATTGCAAAGTGAAGCCTTTATTGGTGTATCACTCTGAAACCCCCAGAGTGTTCAGGAAAAACAATGTCCTCAAGGCTAATTTGTGTGTGCTGTGGAGGGCAAACAGTAAGGCATGGGTCACTAGGGACTTTTTCTATGACTGGTTACACCATGCATTTGCCCCCGATGTGAAAAATTACCTAATTGAAAAGAAATTAGACCTTAAGTGCCTCCTGGTATTAGACAATGCTCCTGGTCATCCTTCAGACTTGGCAGAGCGACTTTCTAGGGACATGAGCTTCATTAAGGTCAAGTTTTTGCCTCCTAATACCACTCCTCTCCTGCAGCCCATGGACCAGCAGGTTATTTCCAACTTCAAGAAACTGTACACAAAAGCTATGTTTGAAAGGTGCTTTGTAGTGACCTCAGAAACTCAACTGACTCTAAGAGAGTTTTGGAAAGATCATTTTACCATCCTCAATTGTGTAAACATTATAGGTAAGGCTTGGGAGGAAGTGACTAAGAGAACATTGAACTCTGCTTGGAAAAAACTGTGGCCAGAATGTGTAGACAAAAGGGATTTTGAAGGGTTTGAGGCTAACCCTGAGAATCCTATGCCAGTTGAGGAATCCATTGTGGCATTGGGGAAGTCCTTGGGGTTGGAGGTTAGTGGGGAGGATGTGGAAGAGTTGGTGGTGGAGGACAGTGAAGAACTAACCACTGATGAGCTGCTAGATCATCTTGAACAGCAAGAGGGCAGACCTGAGGAAACTGCTTCGGAGGAGGGGAGAGAGAAATTGAAGAAGTTGCCTACTTCTAAGATTAAGGAAATCTGTGCAATGTGGCTTAAAGTGCAAAGCTTTATGGATGATAATCACCCTGACACAGCTACTGCAAGCCGTGTTGGCAACCTGTACACTGACAATGTTGTGAACCACTTTAGGGAAGTCATAAAGGAACGAGAGGTACAGGCCTCTATGGACAGATATGTTGTGCGACAGAAGTCCAGTGACTCTCAAGCTGGTCCTAGTGGCATTAAAAGAACAAGGGAAGTAACCCCAGAAAAAGACTTGCTGCCTCAAGTGCTAATGGAAGGGGATTCCCCTTTTAAACAGTAAGAAGATAACGCTCTCCCCTCCTCCCATCCCATCAATCATCACCAGATCTTCAATAAAGGTAAGTGTCATGTAACTGTGCATGTAATCTTCAGTTTATGTGTATTAAAATTAATATTTCATGTGGTAAAATTTTTTTTTTTTCAATACTTTTGGGTGTCTTGCACGGATTAATTTGATTTTCATTATTTCTTATGGGGAAAATTAACTTGACTAACGATTATTTTGACTAACAATGAGCTCTCAGGAACGGATTAATATCGCTGGTTGAGGGTCCACTGTAGTTATGATTTTTGTCGACTAGTACACTAACTTCGCGAGAGCATAATTCTGTAAATTTTCCGTCAAATTTCATACTTTTGGTGTCATGATCAGGAAAAGATTCTCTATCTTTTCGTAAGAAATTTTTTTTTTTTTTTTTTTTGAAATTTGGGCAACCCTGAGAACAAGTCTTGGAGAGAGCCTGTCGACCCTGAAAGGGTTAAGATAAGAAAGATGGGTGGGTAGATTGCATCTTCCTGGACTGTAAGAAGGCTTCTGACACAGTTCTACACAAGAGATTAGTGCAAAAGCTGGAGGATCAGGCAGGTATAACAGGGAAGGCACTGCAATGGATCAGCGAATACCCAACAAGAAGGTAGCAGTGAGTCATGGTACGTGATGAGGTGTTGGAGTGGGTGCCTGTGACAAGCGAGGTGCCACAGGGGTCAGTCCTAGGGCTAGTACTGTTTCTGGTATATGTGAATGACATGTCAGAAGGAAAAGACTCAGAAGTGTCTCTGTTTGTAGACAATGTCAAGTTAATGAGGAGAATTCAATCAGAGGAGGACCAGGCAGGACTACCAAGGGATTTGGACAGGCTACAGGCCTAGTCCAGCAAATGGCTTCTGGAGTTCAACTCTGCCAAGTGCAAAGTCATGAAGATCAGGGAAGGGCAAAGACCACAGACAGAATACATTCTAGGGGGCCAAAGACTGCAAACTTTACTCAAGGAAAATGATCTTGGGATGAGTATAAGACCAAACACATCTACTGAGGTGCACATCAACCAAATAACTGCTGTGGCATATGGGTAACTAGGAAACCTAAGAATAGCACTCCGACATCTTAGTAAGTTGTTGTTCAAGACTCTGTACACCGTGTACATCAAGTCCATATTGGAGTATGTGGCACCAGTTTGGAACCCACACCTGGCCAAGCATGTCAAGAAATTAGAGAAAGTGCAAAGGTTTGCAACAAGACTAGTCCTGGAGTTAAGGGGCATGTCCTACAAGGAGAGGTTAAAGGAAATCGACCTGACGACATTAGTGGACAGGAGGGATGGGGAGGGGACATGATGACAACATATAAAATACTGAGTAGAATTGACAGAGTGGACAGGGACAGGATGTTTCAGAGATGGGACATACCAACAAGGGGTCATAATTGGAAGTTGAAAATTCAGATGAGCCACAGGGATGTTAGGAAGTATTTCTTCAGTTACAGAGTTGTTAGGAAGTGGAATAGTCTGGAAAGGGTGGTGGTGGAAGCAGGATCCATTAATAGCTTTAAGAAGAGGTATGATAAAGCTCATGGAGCAGGGAGGGAGTGACCTAGTAGCAATCAGTGAAGAGGTGGGGTCAGGAGCTTTGACTCGACCCCTGCAACCACAAATAGGTGAGTGTGTGTACACACACACACACACACACACACACACACACACACACACACACACACACACACACACACACACACACACATACATACATTGAGCAAGATATATGTATGTAAGTTGTGAAAAAAAAACACCATAGTGAAAATAAGAAATAAAACCTGAGCAGTTTCATGTGTTTACACACACATCTGAAGATATGTGTATAAGCACATGAAAGTGCTCTGGTTTTATTTCCTATTTTCACTGTGGTATTTTTTTCATATTTGCAATCATGGGTTTTATTGTGATTTCTTGTATAATATAAGTTGTAGTTGTCCTACACATCTACAACATTTTACTACAGTATTACTCAATGTTTCATGTTTATTTCTTTGTCAAATGTCTTGACCTTTAATACAACATATATTTGTTTGGTTTAAGTGTGTTGAGTTGTTTTGTTTCATAAGGAAGTGTGACTTACTTTTACAGATGTTGAGAAGCAGAAAGTAGGTAATTATTTTATATGGTGTTTGTTCATGATATAAAAGGTGTGATGATAACTAATACCTCACCAAGTAGATACCACCATACATTATGGCCTGTCTGTCCAAGACGATATTTATTTCAAAGTTCAATTTTATAGTGAAAGGCAGTTTTTGTGATTCCTTCCATCCTCATTATGTGAAATAGGACTTCTCATAACATGCTTCTCTATATCACTTTTTTAATATAATGTATCATGATCCACATTTAATTGCAAATTTGACCAAGTGATTGTACCACAGAGTTGAGGAAAATGTTAGAATCAGGGTGGCTCTGAGCAGAAATTTCTCCTCCACACATAGGAAGTGATTATTGTGAAAACAGTCTTAACTTAGGTTCAGTTGGTGGTTGGGGAGTTTAAGGGTCACCCACAAAGTGCCATGGTGTTAACAACAGGCTCACCCCCCCCCAAGCATTAGAAATTATAGGTGATGTCAAATAGTGATAGGTGGTGGTAGTGGTAGTGTAGCACACATTTCTAGATCAATAATATCTACAATGTAAGTGGTCAAAAATTCTATTATTGTTAACAAAATAATAAATTAAAAATCTGGGTCTTCTTAAGGTGTAAAGAATGTGGTCCTGTGTTTCCCACAAGTCCTTCACTTTATGTATTACTATTTTTCATATTCTGACTGTATGTAATACAGGAATGTAACCCAGACAATATGCAAGAGTCTACCAAACTTAAAATACATAATTCACCTGTAACACAATAGTTAGTACTGAAGGTCAAGCAGTTTCTTTTTCTGGTTGGGTTCCCTACCAACAATATCAGGATAATGGGATTCGACTGCACTTGCATAAAATGTTGAGGGAGGCTGCGACTGGAAGGTATGGAGAGAGCTACCATCTCTGACTTTGGCTCCAAGCAATATTCTGACAGTAGATTTCTTTAACAATGGGATACAGCCGGTTTGTTTAAAGAAGAAAGATTTCTATAAAGTATTTAACTCTTTAATACATATCTCAATACTGTAGTTTGTATAACTTTTATTTGTGTGACTTCAGCATGAGGGGCCAATAAAGTAATGCTTAGTGGTCAAACTGAAGCCAGAGCCACCGGAGAAAAAGCACATCTCCACCTCCTCTCTCAAATCATTATTGCTATGGTGATAATATAACAGGTGCAGCACCTCTCCATATATCTAACATGTTCAACAGTTAAAGAAATACAAATGGAGTGGATAACATCGCTGTTAAAAGTGTTTAATTATAGTGTAGCTATGATAACATATGATACTGGACCTTTATGGCTTCTTGAAATTAATGCACCAAATATTTTATACAGTGGAACCCCAAATATCGGCCACTGTGTTTATCGGCCGAATCGTTTTTAGGCTGGTTTTTGGGCCAAAATTTTCTTCTGTATTTCAGTCGGTGCCTCGCAAACTGGCTATATTAGACGTGTCAGCCTGCCTCCTGCTGGGATGCCACGCGTAGGCGAGTCAGTCTCCCTGTCTCTCTCAGAGAATGAGCATATACTCCACGCATTCATCCAAACATTTCCTTAAAATCCATTGGTTTTTGTGTTTGTTTATTAAATGCAACTGTGAAATAAGCCACCATGGGCCCAAAGAAAATTCCTAGTGCCAGCCCTTTGGTAAAGAAAGTGAGAAACACGATAGAATTGAAGAAATAAATTGCAGAAAAATACAATAGTGGTGTGCATGTGCTCCAGCTTGCCAGGATGTATGGCAAAAACAAATAAAAAATCATTTCTATCCAGGCAAAGAAAGAACAAATCAAAGAAGCTGATGTGACGAAAGGGGTAAACATGTTAATGAAAAAGAGATCAAACAATGGAAGATGTGGAGAGAGGCAGGGAGTGTAGCAGGCAGGCAGGGAGTGTATCATGGAGGGAGGGAGTGTAGCAGGGAGGCAGGGAGTGTAGCAGGGAAACAGGGATGGTGGAAGGGAGGCAGGGAGTGTAGCAGGCATGCAGGGAGTGTAGCAGGCATGCAGGGAGTGTAGCAGGCATGCAGGGAGTGTAGCAAGCATGCAGGAAGTATAGCAGGCAGAGAGGGAAGTAACCATAGAGAGGGCTTTGATACCTGAAGTCCTTATGGAGGGGGATTCCCTTTCCAAACAATAATCAGTCCTCTCTCTCTCCTCCCTGTCTTCAACAAGCCAACAAGAGTCTTCAATAAAGGTATGTAATAGTGATTTAAATGTTCATTTATTTATTTTATTTAGTTCTCATTGTTTTGTGTATGTAAAACTATAATTAATCTTTAAAAAATTAATTTTTTATTAATATTTTTGGGTCCCTGGAATGGATTAATTGTATTTACATTAATTCTTATAGGATGTATTGCTTTGAATTTAGACCTTTTCGAATTCTGGCTGACCTGGAACGGATTACGGCCAATATTTGGGGTTCCACTGTATAGGTATTTTAAATATATATTAAGCATTTCCTAGATAGTATGTTGGTAGACAGCATCCGCCGAGGGAGGTACTACCGTCCTGCCAAGTGAGTGTAAAACGAAGGCCTGTAATTGTTTTACATGATGGTAGGATTGCTGGTGTCTTTTGTCTCTCATAAACATGCAAGATTTCTGGTATATCTTGCTACTTCTACTAACACTTAGGTCACACTACACATACATGTTCAAGCATATATATACACACACCCCTCTGGGTTTTCTTCTATTTTCTTTCTAGTTCTTGTGATGCAAGGAGGGAAGAGTATATGGAGAAAAAGAGAGAGGTTAAGAGAGTGGTGAAGCAATGTAAAAAGAGAGCAAATGAGAGAGTGGGTGAGATGTTATCAACAAATTTTGTTGAAAATAAGAAAAAGTTTTGGAGTGAGATTAACAAGTTAAGGAAGCCTAGAGAACAAATGGATTTGTCAGTTAAAAATAGGAGAGGAGAGTTATTAAATGGAGAGTTAGAGGTATTGGGAAGATGGAAGGAATATTTTGAGGAATTGTTAAATGTTGATGAAGATAGGGAAGCAGTGATTTCATGTATAGGGCAAGGAGGAATAACATCTTGTAGGAGTGAGGAAGAGCCAGTTGTGAGTGTGGGGGAAGTTCATGAGGCAGTAGGTAAAATGAAAGGGGGTAAAGCAGCTGGGATTGATGGGATAAAGATAGAAATGTTAAAAGCAGGTGGGGATATAGTTTTGGAGTGGTTGGTGCAATTATTTAATAAATGTATGGAAGAGGGTAAGGTACCTAGGGATTGACAGAGAGCATGCATAGTTTCCTTGTATAAAGGCAAAGGGGACAAAAGAGAGTGCAAAAATTATAGGGGGATAAGTCTGTTGAGTATACCTGGTAAAGTGTATGGTAGAGTTATTACTGAAAGAATTAAGAGTAAGACAGAGAATAGGATAGCAGATGAACAAGGAGGCTTTAGGAAAGGAAGGGGATGTGTGGACCAGGTGTTTACAGTGAAACATAAAATTGAACAGTATTTAGAAAAGGTTAAAGAGGTTTTTGTGGCATTTATGGATTTGGAAAAGGCATATGACAGGGTGGATAGAGGGGCAATGTGGCAGATGTTGCAGGTGTATGGTGTAGGAGGTTATTTTTTTTTTTATTATCACACCGGCCGATTCCCACCAAGGCAGGGTGGCCCGAAAAAGAAAAACTTTCACCATCATTCACTCCATCACTGTCTTGCCAGAAGGGTGCTTTACACTACAGTTTTTAAACTGCAACATTAACACCCCTCCTTCAGAGTGCAGGCACTGTACTTCCCATCTCCAGGACTCAAGTCCGGCCTGCCGGTTTCCCTGAATCCCTTCATAAATGTTACTTTGCTCACACTCCAACAGCACGTCAAGTATTAAAAACCATTTGTCTCCATTCACTCCTATCAAACACGCTCACGCATGCCTGCTGGAAGTCCAAACCCCTCGCACACAAAACCTCCTTTACCCCCTCCCTCCAACCCTTCCTAGGCCGACCCCTACCCCGCCTTCCTTCCACTACAGACTGATACACTCTTGAAGTCATTCTGTTTCGCTCCATTCTCTCTACATGTCCGAACCACCTCAACAACCCTTCCTCAGCCCTCTGGACAACAGTTTTGGTAATCCCGCACCTCCTCCTAACTTCCAAACTACGAATTCTCTGCATTATATTCACACCACACATTGCCCTCAGACATGACATCTCCACTGCCTCCAGCCTTCTCCTCGCTGCAACATTCATCACCCACGCTTCACACCCATATAAGAGCGTTGGTAAAACTATACTCTCATACATTCCCCTCTTTGCCTCCAAGGACAAAGTTCTTTGTCTCCACAGACTCCTAAGTGCACCACTCACTCTTTTTCCCTCATCAATTCTATGATTCACCTCATCTTTCATAGACCCATCCGCTGACACGTCCACTCCCAAATATCTGAATACGTTCACCTCCTCCATACTCTCTCCCTCCAATCTGATATTCAATCTTTCATCACCTAATCTTTTTGTTATCCTCATAACCTTACTCTTTCCTGTATTCACCTTTAATTTTCTTCTTTTGCACACCCTACCAAATTCATCCACCAATCTCTGCAACTTCTCTTCAGAATCTCCCAAGAGCACAGTGTCATCAGCAAAGAGCAGCTGTGACAACTCCCACTTTGTGTGTGATTCTTTATCTTTTAACTCCACACCTCTTGCCAAGACCCTCGCATTTACTTCTCTTACAACCCCATCTATAAATATATTAAACAACCACGGTGACATCACACATCCTTGTCTAAGGCCTACTTTTACTGGGAAAAAATTTCCCTCTTTCCTACATACTCTAACTTGAGCCTCACTATCCTCGTAAAAACTCTTCACTGCTTTCAGTAACCTACCTCCTACACCATACACTTGCAACATCTGCCACATTGCCCCCCTATCCACCCTGTCATACGCCTTTTCCAAATCCATAAATGCCACAAAGACCTCTTTAGCCTTATCTAAATACTGTTCACTTATATGTTTCACTGTAAACACCTGGTCCACACACCCCCTACCTTTCCTAAAGCCTCCTTGTTCATCTGTAGGAGGTAGGTTACTGAAAGCAGTGAAGAGTTTTTACGAGGATAGTGAGGTCAAGTTAGAGTATGTAGGAAAGAGGGAGATTATTTCCCAGTAAAAGTAGGCTTTAGACAAGGATGTGTGATGTCACCATGGTTGTTTAATATATTTATAGATGGGGTTGTAAGAGAAGTAAATGCGAGGGTCTTGGCAAGAGGCGTGGAGTTAAAAGATAGAATCACACATAAAGTGGGAGTTGTCACAGTTGCTCTTTGCTGATGACACTGTGCTCTTGGGAGATTCTGAAGAGAAGTTGCAGAGGTTGGTGAATGAATTTGGTAGGGTATGCAAAAGAAGAAAATTAAAAGTGAATACAGGAAAGAGTAAGGTTATGAGGATAACAAAAAGATTAGGTGATGAAAGACTGGATATCAGATTGGAGAGAGTATGGAGGAGGTGAATGTATTCAGATATTTGGGAGGGGACATGTCAGCGGATGGGTCTATGAAAGATGAGGTGAATCATAGAATTGATAAGGGGAAAAGGGTGAGCGGTGCACTTAGGAGTCTGTGGAGACAAAGAACTTTGTCCTTGGAGGCAAAGAGGGGAATGTATGAGAGTGTAGTTTTACCAACGCTCTTATATGGGTGTGAAGCATGGGTGATGAATGTTGCAGTGAGGAGAAGGCTGGAGGCAGTGGAGATGTCATGTCTGAGGGCAATGTGTGGAGTGAATATAATGCAGAGAATTCGTAGTTTGGAAGTTAGGAGGAGGTGCGGGATTACCAAAACTGTTGTCCAGAGGGCTGAGGAAGGGTTGTTGAGGTGGTTTGGACATGTAGAGAGACTGGAGCAAAACAGAATGACTTCAAGAGTGTATCAGTCTGTAGTGGAAGGAAGGCGGGGTAGGGGTCGGCCTAGGAAAGGTTGGAGGGAGGGGGTAAAGGAGGTTTTGTGTGCGAGGGGCTTGGACTTCCAGCAGGCATGCGTGAGCGTGTTTGATAGGAGTGAATGGAGACAAATGGTTTTTAATACTTGACGTGCTGTTGGAGTGTGAGCAAAGTAACATTTATGAAGGGATTCAGGGAAACCGGCAGGCAGGACTTGAGTCCTGGAGATGGGAAGTACAGTGCCTGCACTCTGAAGGAGGGATGTTAATGTTGCAGTTTAACCCTTTGAGGGTTTTCGTCGTACTAGTACGTCTTACGAGTAGGGGTTTTTGACGTACTAGTACTCATAAATTCTAGCGACCTCAAATCTAGTGGGAGAAAGCTGGTAGGCCTTCATATGAAAGAATGGGTCTATGTGGTCAGTGTGCACAGTCTAAAAAAAATCCTGCAGCACACGGTGCATAATGAGAAAAAAAAAACTTTTTCCATTTTTTTTTAATAAATCAGCGACTTTGCAGTGTATTTTCGTATAGTATTTATTGTTGTATTCTAGTTTTCTTGGTCTCATTTTATAGAATGGAAGACATATTACTGAAATTGAGATGATTTTGACTGGTTTTACAATGAAAGGTGCCTTGAAATTGAGCTCAAAGTAGCAGAAATGTTCGATTTTTACCAAACTTCAAAAGTAAACAAATTGTGCCAAGCGTGCAATACACGTCAACTGGTGAGTCTAATATTCTTTCACAAGTGCACCAATAATATTTATACCATTTTTTACACTAATGCAGTAGTCTGCATAACAGTAAATCTTATATTTTTTGTGAGAATAAAAATTCAAAGTGGAAAGCAAAAGAATATAAGAGGGGCCTTGAGACGTGACTAATGACTAGAGGAAATGTCATTTTAGTGCCAGGAATGTCTTTCTTGTTTATTCTGGACCCTATTCCGAAATTGGCATCTTTTGAAATTTGTGTGAAATTGGCAAAATTGCTAAATTCTGACCACTGTACTGGATAGTTGAATTTATAAATGGGTGGTTTCTTGAACCCATTCGATAGAAAAAATGGAGTTCTAGCGAAATATTCATGTTTTTGGTCGACTAGTACAGTGAAATTGGCCGAAAATGGGGCTCAAAGTGGGCAAAATCGCCGATCCGTAAACATAGCCGAGACCGCTAACTTTGCGAGAGCATAATTCCGTAAGTTTTCTATCAAATTTCAAACTTTTGGTGTCGTTATGATCGGGAAAAGATTCTCTCTTTTCATAAGAGAAAATAATTTTTTTTTTTTTAAATTTGGCCGACCCTGAGAACGAGTTTCGGAGAGGGCCTGTCGACCCTCAAAGGGTTAAAAACTGTAGTGTAAAGCACCCTTCTGGCAAGACAGTGATGGAGTGAATGATGGTGAATGTTTTTCTTTTTCAGGCCACCCTGCCTTGGTGGGAATCAGCCAGTGTGTTAATAAAAATAATAAAAAAAATTCTTGTTCTTGTTTATTTCCCCTTATCTCCATGGGAAAGTGGAACAGAATTCTTCCTCCATAAGCCATGCATGTTGTAAGAGGCGACTAAAATGCCGGGAGCAAGGGGCTAGTAACCCCTTCTCCTGTATAAATTACTAAATTTAAAAAGAGAAACTTTCGTTTTTCTTTTTGGGCTACCCTGCCTTGGAGGGATACGGCCGGTTTGTTGAAAGAAGAGTTAAGCATTTATAAATTATATACATTTTAGAAAAAACTGGTTAGTAAAACAATGTTGTCTAGTGGACGCAACTTGTATTCACTTAGCAAGAATGGTAGGAGGCTGGGGGTACCACTGCTCTCAACCCAGCAAGAATGGTAGGAGGCTATGGGGGTACTGCCCTCAACCCAGTAAGAATGATAGGAGGCTGGGGGCACTGCCCTCAACCCAGCAAGAATGGTAGGAGGCTAGGGGGGTACTGCCCTCAACCCAGCAAGAATTGGTAGGAGGCTGGAGGGTACTGCCCTCAACCCAGCAAGAATGATAGGAGGCTAGGGGGGTACTGCCCTCAACCCAGCAAGAATGGTAGGAGGCTGGGGGGCTACTCCTCTCAACCCAGCAAGAATGGTAGGAGGCTAGGGGGGTACTGCTCTCAACCCAGCAAGAATGGGAGGAGGCTGGGAGGTACTGCTCTCAACCCAACAAGAATAGTAGAAAGCTAGGGGGGTACCACTCTCAACCAAGCAAGAATGGTAGGAGACTGGGGGGTACTGCTCTCAACCCAGCAAGAATGGTAGGAGGCTTGGGGAGTACTAGCTCAACCCAGCAAGAATGGTAGAAGGCTAGGGGGGTACCACTCTCAACCCAGCAAGAATGGTAGGAGGCTAGGTGGGTACTGCTCTCAACCCAGCAAGAATGGTAGAAGGCTAGGGAGGTACTGCTCTCAACCCAGCAAGAACGGTAGGAGACTGGGGGGGGTACTGCTCTCGACCCAGCAACAATGGTAGGATACTGGAGAGTACTGCTCTCAACCCACCAAGAATGGTAGGATACTGGGGGTGCTCTCAACCCAGCAAGAATGGTAGGATACTGGAGGGTACTGCTCTCAACCCAGCAAGAATGGTAGGATAATGGAGGGTACTGCTCTCAACCCAGCAAGAATGGTAGGATAATGGAGAGTACTGCTCTCAACCCACCAAGAATGGTAGGATACTGGGGGGTACTGCTCTCAACCCAGCAAGAATGGTAGGATACTGGAGGGTACTGCTCTCAACCCAGCAAGAATGGTAGGATAATGGAGGGTACTGCACTCAACCCAGCAAGAATGGTAGGATACTGGGGGGGGTACTGCTCTCAACCCAGCAAGAATGGTAGGATACTGGGGGGTACTGTTCTCAACCCAGCAAGAATGGTAGTAGGCTGGGGGCACCACTGCTCTCAACCCAGCAAGAATGGTAGGAGGCTGGGAGGATACTGCTCTCAACCCAGCAATAATGGTAGGATACTGGGGGATACTGCTCTCAACCCAGCAAGAATGGTAGGATAATGGGGGGTACTGCTCTCAACCCAGCAAGAATGGTAGGAGGCTAGGGGCACCACTGCTCTCAACCCAGCAAGAATGGTAGGAGGCTGGGGGATACTCCTCTTAACCCAGCAATAATGGTAGGATACTTTAGGATACTGCTCTCAACCCAGCAATAATGGTAGGATACTGGGGGATACTGCTCTCAACCCATCAAGAATGGTAGGAGGCTGGAGGGTGCTGCTCTCAACCCAGCAAGAATGGTAGGAGGCTGGGGGTATTGCTCTCAACCCAGCAAGAATGGTAGGAGGCTGGGGGGAATACTGCTCTCAACCCAGCAAGAATGGTAGGAGGCTGGGGGGAACACTGCTCTCAACCCAGCAAGAATGGTAGGAGGCTGGGGGGTATTGCTCTCAACCCAGCAAGAATGGTAGGAGGCTGGGGGGTATTGCTCTCAACCCAGCAAGAATGGTAGGAGGCTGGGGGGGTACTGCTCTCAACCCAGCAAGAATGGTAGGAGGCTGGGGGGGTACTGCTCTCAACCCAGCAAGAATGGTAGGAGGCTGGGGGGTATTGCTCTCAACCCAGCAAGAATGGTAGGAGGCTGGGGGGTATTGGTCTCAACCCAGCAAGAATGGTAGGAGGCTGGGAGGGGTACTGCTCTCAACCCAGCAAGAATGGTAGGAGGCTGGGGGGTATTGCTCTCAACCCAGCAAGAATGGTAGGAGGCTGGGGGGTATTGCTCTCAACCCAGCAAGAATGGTAGGAGGCTGGGGGGGGGGGGTACTGCTCTCAACCCAGCAAGAATGGTAGGAGGCTGGGGGGTATTGCTCTCAACCCAGCAAGAATGGTAGGAGGCTGGGGGGGTACTGCTCTCAACCCAGCAAGAATGGTAGGAGGCTGGGGGGTATTGCTCTCAACCCAGCAAGAATGGTAGGAGGCTGGGGGGGGTACTGCTCTCAACCCAGCAAGAATGGTAGGAGGCTGGGGGGGGTACTGCTCTCAACCCAGCAAGAATGGTAAGAGGCTGGGGGGGGGTACTGCTCTCAACCCAGCAAGAATGGTAGGAGGCTGGGGGGTATTGCTCTCAACCCAGCAAGAATGGTAGGAGGCTGGGGGGGGTACTGCTCTCAACCCAGCAAGAATGGTAGGAGGCTGGGGGGGGTACTGCTCTCAACCCAGCAAGAATGGTAGGAGGCTGGGGGGTATTGCTCTCAACCCAGCAAGAATGGTAGGAGGCTGGGGGGGGTACTGCTCTCAACCCAGCAAGAATGGTAGGAGGCTGTGATCACTTCCCAAATTTTGCACTTTTTTTTAAAACTTCTTTCTTTCTTTCTTTCAACACACCGGCCGTATCCCACCAAGGCGGGGTGGCCCAAAAGGAAAAACGAAAGTTTCTCCTTTTACATTTAGTAATATATACAGGAGAAGGGGTTACTAGCTCCTTGCTCCCGGCATTTTAGTCGCCTCTTACAACACGCATGGCTTACGGAGGAAGAATTCTGTTCCACTTCCCCATATTATCAAGGTTATTTTTTATCTTGTAAAGCAAAAACTTACTTGGATAAATTTTAGAAAATCAGAGTATGTAACCTGTGTAGGATCATATTCTTGAAGGCTCCATCCATTGTTGTCCAGCTGGTATTGTACGTTACTTAGGGATGTCTTTAAGGTGTTGACACGTACATATCGCGGACAGTTGTCTGAAAATACCATGTAACATGTTCATGAAAAATGAAGGAAAAGACATCATTAGAAGATAACTAACATAACCGATGTTTATTCCCCACAGACAGAAGACAAGGATAAACTAAAATGAAAAAAGAAATACAGTAAGACAGATAATAAGAGAAGGGGTGCATGCTCAATAAAAAATTCACTGCACTGAAGTGCTTGATGTAGTGAACTAGGTATATCAGTGACACTACTGGGCTCCACTGATGACATTACCAGATATGATAAGAATAAGCTGTAATAAAGTACAGTACAGTAAATTATACATATTTTAACACACCAGCCGTCTCCCACTAAAGCACAATGACCTAAAAATAATAAACACTTTCACCATCACTCACTCCATCACTGTCTTGCTAAATGTGTGCCAATACTACAGTTCAAATGTCCCTCCAAACTGCAAATATTCCCACCTCTCCATCAGGCATTCTACTTCACACCTCCAGGACTCAAGTCTGGCTAACCAGTTTCCTTAAATCCCTTCATAACATGCTCACTCATGCCTGTTGGATGTCCAGGCTCCTTGCATACAAAATCTCCTTCACCCCTTCCCTTCAACCTCTCCTAGGATGACCCCTACCCTGCCTTCCTTCAACTACAGATTTATACACCCTCCAAGTCGTCTTATTTTGCTTCATCTTCTCTAAATGTCCAAACCACTTTGACAACCCATCTTGTCCCCTCCAAGAATTATCTGCATAATATTTACACTACACATTGCCCTCAGACATGTCATCTCCACTGCCTTTAGCCTACTTCTCGTTGCAACATTAACCACCTATACTTCACACCCATATAAGAGCATAAACACCACTATACTCTTATGCATTTCCCTTTTTTTGCATCCATGAATAACATTCTTTTTCTCCACAAATGCCTCAGTGCACCACCCACTTTTACCCCCTCATCAATTCTATGATTCACCATGTCTTTCAAAGACCCATCTGCTGAAAAGTTCATTCCCAAATATCTGAACACATTCACTTCCTCCAATCTGATATCCAATCTTTCATTACCTTACTTTTTTTTTTTTTACAGTACAGTATAGTAATTTTTCCTAACTCTTCTGGTGGACATACAAGCCTAAACTACAGTAATTGTGTGTGGTCTAGTGATTACTCAAAATAAGTCTGATTTTTGGTTTAACCCTTAAACTGTCCAAACGTAGATCTACGTTTTTTCAACATTTGAAAGTATGTAAAAAAAGTAGATCTTCTTTTCTTTTTTTACATTTGAAAAAGTGTAAAAAAAACTTTGATCTACTTTTTTTTTTGTTATATTTGAAAATATATAAAAAAAAACATAGATCTACTTTTAGAGCACCACGCATGTGAACATAGATCTGCTTGGACAGTTTAAGGGTTAAGGAGCTATAAAGTTTTAAAGTAACAATGCTGATGATAAATGGCAAATGTGGGAGATGTAGATAGTGTGGGAGACACAGATGGTTGAGGCAACATACATGATTGAAACAGTTGTAGGTAGTTTGGGAAACTTTAAGCAGGAAACATGTTTAACGAATGTATCCAGCTTCCTTTTATTTTTGGCACAATGATGGTCCCTTATCACAAATTCCCTAAAAGTCTGAAAGTGTGGATAATAGGTCTGCACTTCTATATATATGCAACAGGATCAACAGTATCTCATGCTACAAACACTTTTTGATCAGGCCAGCAAATAAGGGGAGCTAAGGGGGAGCCACTCCCTCTGGAAACATTTTACCTTCCTCCATGGAAATTCTCAGAAATGACAAGAACATAGTGATTCTGAGCACACAGGTGAACAGCTCAATAGCAGAATTCATCACACAAATGCAAGGCTAGACAAGAGCATCATCATGTGCAGTACTGGTGACACAGGCATGCCAAGTGTTGATGAAAAATTAGCCAAGTTTCACTCTTCCTGAGTTACAGATCAAGTTCTGTGTCAATACTAATTTACATATGACTGTTGATGCAGTAAACCTTGAGACAGAAAACTGCTTATTCAGGAATCTCTTCTCCCACTCAGAGAGATACCTACTGTAATTCCAAGTCTTGAGGAGCTTAAGGTAGAAAAGTCTTTCATAATTCATGCCAATGAAAATGACATGCATAACAAAAGACCAATGTGGTTCCTACAAAAATTGTCTGACAATAAGCAAGCCTTCTTGGGTGTGTATTGAGTTGTGGCTGCAATTGCAGCAATTGGGTGCTCAACTGCAATGCAAGAGTCTGCATTTCCAACACTAGCTTGCACTGACCAGACAACTTGTCAAGACATGTATAATCAGAAAACTGAGCTTGATTCTCTATGCTTTAAATCTCAGTCCATGGATAATTTAACCCTTTGACTGTCGCAGCCGTATATATACGTCTTACGAGGTACAGTGTTTGACGTATATATACTCATAAATTCTAGCGGCTTCAAATCAAGCAGGAGAAAGCTGGAAGGCCCACATGTGAGAGAATGGGTCTGTGTGGTCAGTGTGCACCATATAAAAAAATCCTGGCGCACGCAGTGCATAATGAGAAAAAAAAACTCCGACCGTTTTTTTTAATTAAAATGCCGACTTTGTGGTCTATTTTCGTATAGTATTTATGGTTGTATTCTCGTTTTCTTGGTCTCATTTGATAGAATGGAAAACATATTATAGAAATAGAGGTGATTTTTATTGATTTTCCTATAAAAAGAACCTAGAAATGGAGCTCAAAGTAGGGGAAATGTTTGATTTTTGCCGATGTTCAAAAGTAAACAAATGATGCCATTGTCCAATAAATGTCCAACTAGCCATTCTAATATGCAGTCATGAATGGGTTGATGTTATTTATACAATTATTACAGTATTGCAGTAGTCTGCATAATAGTAAGTCTTCTATTTTTTGTTTGAATAAAAATTCAAAATAGAAAGCAAGAGTAATATCAGAGAGGCCTGGAGACATGACTGATGAGCAAAGAAAATGTTATTTTAGAGCCAGGAATGTCTGCATTGTTCATTCTGGACCTTATTTTGAAATTGTCATACTTTTTAGTTTTCGTGAAATTGGCCAAATTGCAATTTTCTGACCACATTATTAGGTAGTTGAAATCAGTAAATGGACAGTTTCTTGTATTCAATCGATAGAAAAAATGGAGTTCTAAAGAAATAGCTACGAGTTTGGGCAACTGGAACAATGGAATTAGCCGAAAATAGGGCTCAAAGTGGGCGAAATCGCCGATCTGTAAACAGCGCCAAGGTCGCTAATTTCGCGAGAGCATAATTCCGTCAGTTTTCCATCAAATTTCGTTTTTTTGGTGTCATTACAATCGGGAAAAGATTCGCAATCATTTCATAAGAAAAATATATATTTTTTTTTAAATTTTGCGACACCAGGAGACACCTCAGGATTGGGGGTTGCGACAGTCAAAGGGTTAAATATTAATACATTTCTAAGCAATTTTTTAACAGAAACAGTGCAGACTACAGCCATATTACCAGTGGTTTAGTCTTGGCAGATCACACTGATGTACAATGTAAGATACTGGCACAGCCAAAATGTTAGGTTATTGGGACTTGAGCCTATCACCTACACAAGAGTAATTAAGGCTGCACATGACCTGTTCACCACCAGTCAAGAAGAGCTTAATCCCTATTTTAGGGATTAAAGTAAACCTCCCTGCATATATAATCTAAGAGACATACACCTCACAATGTGTATGAGATGCTATTAAAAAATTCCCAGACTCTAATGGGTGAAATATGGTGATGAGGTAGACCACGTTGTTCAGTACACTCCTCAGTGAAACAGTGGGGCTTTTTCCAGTATATATTAATTTTGCACTTGTCTGTTGTACATAAGACCCAGCTGAGTGTATCATTGTTGAGTGTCCCACTGTTGTGCACCTCTGTTCCACCTGTAGCAATTCTGTTTGTCCCTTTTTTTGGATCGTCTCATTTCTCTTTTCGTCTAAAAAGAGAATGCTGTTCATTTTTTATTACCTTGCTTTCTCTGTAGTGCTGCATTACTTTCCCATGATAGTTTGGCAGCTAAGATCATAACATTCTCTGAGATACACTTAGGCTTTGCACATCACTGGATGGAAGTACCTGCATTCCTTATCAAAGCAACACTTCCCCTTTCTTATCATGTTTATACATTTTCTTGTGTGTTTATACCAATATTTTCTCCCATATAGGAACTTCCCTTTAGTACAGTACAAAGGTACCTCGAGTTTCGTACAGCTCCCAACTCAAACAATTATGTAAGTGTATTATTGTAAGTGCTTTTGTAAGTGTATTTTTGGGGGTCTGGAATGGACTTATCTAATTTACATTATTCCTTATGGGAACAAATTCATTCGGTAACGGCACTCGAATAGCCTTCTGGAACGAAGTATAGCTGAAACTTGGGGTACCGCTGTATTTGGAGATGTCCTGACTGCCTACATTTACTGAGTTAGACTCATCAGTAAAAAAGTGCTAATTCTAGACTTATTTTGCATAATTTATCAATTAAATTTTATCATGGGTATGTATGTATGATAACTTTTTCAAGTGAGAATTGTATGATCTGAGGGACGTGACCTCTCAGTGGCTACATTCTCTCTACTACTTTGCACCTCTCCTTCTGACAGTATATAAGTCTTCACACTGTCACTTGATGTTCAGATTATTTCAGACTATGGAACAGAGCTCTTCTCCAGACTGAGATACTGACAACCTCAAATCTACGACTTCAAGGGTGATGGACTGATTACATCGTCTTCACATCTCTACTGTTCCTGCCTACTTCCTGTACTCGGCTGAAGAAGCCTACTGTGTAGGCGAAACATTTCGGAATAAAGTTGCCTAACTGTTGCCTATGTGTCTTACCTACCAACCTGTCGGTATTGTATACCATTTTGATATTCATGCATGTAAATAAAAAAATGACATATACAGTAGGGTCCCACTTATTCGGCAGGTTAGGTTCCAGGCTACTGCCAGAAAGCAGACAACGCCTGAA
Organism: Cherax quadricarinatus; assembly: GCF_038502225.1. Taxonomy (NCBI): domain Eukaryota; kingdom Metazoa; phylum Arthropoda; class Malacostraca; order Decapoda; family Parastacidae; genus Cherax; species Cherax quadricarinatus. Next base: position 45,768,787 of record NC_091300.1, read on the forward strand.
AGCAGAACACCATTTTTTCCACCTATAAATGCATATAAATGTCAGATAACAAGTTTACACTAACATGTATTACATTAGCAATAAAACTAGGCATTAAAAACAATAAAAAGTAAAATACACATACAGTACACCCATTATTTACCTTAAAATATCTGTAGTCTTAATGTAGGGTGAAAAGTGAGTTTAATTTGTAGGAAGTCAGGTTTGGGAGGTATGGTAGCCAGCCAGGTCAGCCCACCCCACCCACACGTAATATACTACATTTAATTAAAGCTCCCCAGAGCAATAAAATATATGTACAGTACATTCAGTAATTACCTTCAAATATTTGTAGTCTTAACCCCTTCAGGGTCCAAGGCCAAAATCTAAAGTGGTGCTCCAGTGTCAAAGAAATTAAAAAAAAAAAAAAAAAAAAAAAAAAAAATTACAGAATTAGAGAGTATATTTTCGTGAAGGTAATAAGACAAAAAAAAAAATTCTGATCAGTACTTACCGAGATACAGTGCCGAGAAGTTGACCCAAAATGATGTGGTGGCGGCAACATCGATGATTTCCACATACGCGCATTACTTTAACGTTTTTTGTAGTTTTTTCTTTTCTTTTCTATTTTTTTTCTTTTCCTACTAACATTTGGGGCCTGAGAGACCAATACTGTATATAATGTATATATATATATATATATATATATATATATATATATATATATATATATATATATATATATATATATATATATATATATATATAACTCGCTGTATTGAACACAATAACCGCAGTAGTTATTATCATATTATTGTTTACCACTTTTGTTTATTACAATAAACATGCACAAATCTTGTATAATACTAATGTTCTATCATATATTTACATATTTACAATCACTGGACATGGTTTTAGAACTGCTGGAGCTTGTGGAACTCCTTGAAACAAGGCACCATGCACAGAGGTACCTTACATTCCTCACACATAAACCGAGTGCCTTTGCGTCTTTGTTGCCGTCGTTTTGTTTGTGCACAGACGATGCATCTCTTCTGAGCAAATTTCTTCTTAGTTGCAGGAAGCTGTATTATGAAATGATCACCTTCCCTCCTCAAACGCTTGATATTTCCTGAGGAGTTCGAGGACCTTGTTGTATAGCAGGTGTTGTTAGCTGGTACTTCATTATGAGTTGTCTGACAACAGACAAACAAAATTCACCATACGGTGGTCTGTTGCCAGTCATCATTTGGTACATATTATATGCATTGAGCATTGAAATGTCCATGAGATGGAAGAAAAGTTTCATGTACCACTTGTAACTTTTACGAACACAATCAACAAAGCCAATCTGTATGTCACATTTGTCAGCCAATCGCATGTTTTGTGTATAATCAATCACTGTCACTGGTTTTCGTATACGTTCATTAGTCACTCGATCAACTTTGCCACTGTCTTGCATTTCATTACGGTGAATGGTTGTCAACAATGTGACATCTCGTTTGTCATGCCACCGTAATGCCATGATGTCATTGGCAGTAAACACCTGCACGTCATCACCACGAGCACCTGCGTTGAGCCTGGGCATATGTTTACGATTAGAACGCACTGTGCCACACACATCTGTCTTGTTCACTCGCAAGAAATCACTGAGTAAAGGGCTTGTGTACCAGTTATCGGTATATAATGTATGCCCCTTACCAAGACAAGGTGCCATCATGCTTCTCACTACGTCACCTGAGATACCCAATAACATCTTGGTGTCTTTCAATGTTTTACTTCCCGTGTATACAACAATATCCAATACCAGGCCAATGTCACGGTCACAGAGTACAAACAGTTTTATACCAAAGCATTTCCTCTTGCTCGGTATATACTGCTTGAATGACAGCCTACCTTTGAACAAAATCAAAGACTCATCAATTACAAGATTCTTGAATGGATAAAAGTACATGCTGAACTTTTGTTTGAGATACATAAAAACATTTCTAACCTTGTATAACCTGTCACTTCTGTCAGGCCTGGTTTTGCCAGAGAAGTGCAACATACATAACAGTAAGATAAACCTGTTCACTGGGATGATTTCACTGAAGACCGGGGTAGAAATTAGCCGATCTGTGGACCAGTATGCTTTTATATTATGCTTATAGATATGAGGCATAAGCATTATAGTTGCAAAAAGCAAATACATTTCTGCAACAGTCGTCTCTTTCCACCAGTGTAGTCTTGACTGTGGTGATATCATCGTATTTGCCATGGTGTACTCAAAATACTTGTAACTTTCTCTGACAATAATTTCCATTAAGGGCTGGTCAAAGAATATTTAAAAAAATTCCAGTTCATTGGCCATGGTTCCAAGGGGACAAGTAGGTAGAATTCCACTTTGAGAGTCATCAAAGTGGTGGGGCTTGGGAACAAAATTGGGATTTTGTTGCCAATCCCAGATACGGTTTGCTGGTGGATACTGGACATCATAGGCTGGTTGTGCGGGTAGTTGTGGTTGTGGTGGGCTGGTGGCTGATGCTCCGCTTTGTCCTTGAACTGCGGAGTCAGCAGCGTGGGTCCCAGCCTGGGGTGGTGAGTCACGCATGGCCGTGGCACTACCATCACCACTACCACCATCTATTGATGCCTGTGGTCTATCCATGCCAAGTGTAGCCACATCATCCTCACTTTCACTGTCTATTCCTGGTGTAGGGCCACGGGATGTACTCTGGGATGTACTCCGTCCCCTGGGTATGGCATAGGGTACACTACCCGAGCGCATGCGGCGGCGTAGATACCGACGCTTCACTGGTGAATATGTTTCCTCACTATCACTACTCGAATGATTGTCAAGAGCAATAAAACGACAATCCATGTCACTATCATCATCATTACTGAAGTCAGAGGCCTGGCCACGCGAAAATAATAGTTTTCTCTTGCATTGAGGTACAACTGATCGTGACTGAGGAGTGCCCACACCAGAGGTAGAAGGTTGAGGATCGTCAGGGTTTTCTGCACTATTATCGATATCCTGGTCATTCCTTTCGGTCACTAACTGATCAAAGCCAAAGAATTCGTCTTCATTTCCACTTCCATCAGTGCCAGAACTATCAGATAGGAAGAGGAGAGTCCCAATTTTCCTTGGAGTGAAAGCTGCCTTGCGACGAGGCATGGTGAACAAGAAGGGTAACTGAGCCGGAGTTCCCACAATGCTATGCGGGCACCTAGATTTTTTGTTTATGGCGCACACCCACCATGCAGATCCGTTCTCTCACATGTAGGCCTATGAGCGTTTTCACGCTAAATTTGACAGCGCTAGAATTTTGGCATAGATCTACGGTTTGGACACTGAACGTGAAGCCGTAGATCTACGGGATGGACCCTGCAAGGGTTAATGTAGGGCGAGAGTTGAGTTTTATTTGTAAGAAGTCCGGTTTGGGAAGTATGGAATCCAGCCAAGGAAGCCCTTCCCACCCCACCCACAAGTAATGTACTACGATATTTAATTAAAGCTCCCCAGAGCGATAAAATGAATGTACAGTACACTCATTAATTACCTTAAAATATTTGTAGTCTTAACCCTTTGACTGTTTTGGTCGTATATATACGTCTTACGCGCCACTGTTTCGGACGTATTTATACGCGTAAATTCTAGCAGCTTCAAATCAGGCAGGAGAAAGCTGGTAGACCCACATGTGAGAGAATGGGTCTGTGTGGTCAGTGTGCACCACATAAAAAAAATCCTGCAGCACGCAGTGCATAATGAAAAAAAAACTGACCTTTTTTTTGGATTAAAACGCCGATTTTGAGGTGTATTTTCGTATAGTATTTATCATTGTATTCTCGTTTTCATGGTCTCACATGATAAAATGGAAAACATATTACAGAAATAGAGATGATTTTGATTAGTTTCACAATGAAAACGACCTTGAAATTGAGCTCAAAGTAGCGGAAATGTTCGATTTTTACCAATGTTCAGGAGTAAGCAACTCACACCACACGTCCAATACACGTCAACTGGGGAGTCTAATATTCCTTCATTAGTGCACTGATATTATTTATACCATTTTTACAATAATGCAGTAGTCTGCATAACAGTAAATTTTGTATTTTTTTGTACAGTAAGGCCCCACTTTACGGCGTTTCGCCTTACGGCGTTCCGCTAATATGGCGATGTCAAATTATGACCAAAATTTGCTATACGGCAAGCGGTCTTTTAAATACGGCGCCCCCCACCTGGTTTGTTTACATTTTCCGTGACCACATCTATTATGTCAGGAAACTTTCCAAAATTTCAAGTGTTTTAAAGTTACTGCATATTTTATATGTACTCTGATAATTATACTTATGTGTACCTGTACCTAAATATACTTACACACTGTGCTGGTGTGCAGGTACACATTAAAACCACTAAGTCTCTCTCTACTCATGATGCCAATACTACGTAATAATAATCACTCTTGGGCACACTAAATGTCTTATTTTACATCAATATAGGCATTTTCATTAGTCCATCTATGACATTTTCCTCAAAATTATATATGAAACCCATTACATAGCATATAAACATGATACATACACTCAGAATAAAAATTGATGTAAATATGAGATTTGTTTACAAAGTAGCTGTGTAGGTAGTGTCGGAAGAATTACGTTTTCTCTAGTCAAACACTGGGGGGTAACTGTAGAAAAATATTATTTTCGTATGCCTTTACTCTATGTATAGCAATTCACGACCCTTGTGGGTTTAGTGCTTTTTATAATAAATAATAATAATAATAATATTATTATTATAATCAAAAAGAAGCGCTAAGCCACAAGGGCTATACAGCGCTGTATAATAATAATAATAATAATAATAATAATAATAACAATAATAATTATTATTATTAATAATATTAATATTAATAATATTATTATTATTATTATTAATATTAATAATAATAATAATATTATTATTATTAATAATAATAATAATAATAATATTATTATTATTATTATTATCTTCATTCACTCTAAAAATGGTGTGTTGCTGTTTGTTTATTCTGAACTAACTTGTACAACTTGTACACAATGTAAGGGTATTTGTATTGTGAGGTAATTATTATTAAAATAAAAAAAAAATATTGAGGTAAATGTTTTACAAACTCTTACAAATGGACGTGAATGAACTAAAAGTAGACACATATTAATAAGCATTTACTTCGCCTGACCAAGTGATCGTCCACTACCTGTTCAGTTTGTGTTCTTACATTGTCTCAACTCTGTATCTCGTTCTCTCTCTCGTTTACTCTTTCGTTAACTAGTTGGCTCTCATTGACGATAGCGTCTAAGGTTAGCTGTAATAAAAAGAGAAGTCATAAGCCTCTTGCTTTAAGTGCCAAGCTAGAGGATGATGGTGTGCCATTCTGATTTTATTCAATAAACACCCTGCCACTCACCTCTCACATTAATATTAATATTTTAAGGTAAGTAATAAGTGTACTCTGTGTGTATCTTACCTTTTATTGTGTTTTTAATGCCTATTCTATTGCTAACTTAATATAAGTTAGTGTAAACTTGTTGTCTGGCATTTATTGCATATTTTATATGCTCTGATAATAATACTCGTGGAGCCGGGTGGAGGGACATTACGTTTTCTCTGTTCACCCATCAGAGAAAACGTGTATGAATCTGCATTTGGCCCAGTCACTCCCCCACTCCGCTTTTGTTTACAATTTTTGGCATGAATTATTCATTACTTCTACCTTCGTTTATGATGGCATCTAAAGGTAGTTGTTAGAAATGATTAAATTCAGTGAACAAGGCATGTCGATGTTAATAATATGGCTCTGGGCCACAGTGTAGGTAGCCGGTAGGTGTAGCCCAGGCTACACCTACCGGCTACCTACACTGACTTTATACAAATAAATACTACTCACCTCTCTTCCTATATTAAGACTACACATATTTTAAGGTAAATAATGAGTGTACTGTAGGTGCATTTTACCTCTATGGAATGTTGTAAATATCATATATTAAGTATGAGACGGGGAGCCAGTGCTACCTACACCTGGGCTACCTGCACCTGACTTCCTACAAATAAGTACTACTCACCTCTCTCCCTACATTAAGATTACAAATACTTTAAGATAAGTAACGAAACTCTGACTGTATTTTACTTTGTGTGTTTTTAATGCCTAGTTCTATTAGTAACTTAATATAATTTAGTGTAAACTTGTTGTCTGGCATTTATATGCATTTATAAATGAAAAAATGGAGTTCTGCCTTCCGGCGATGTCTGCTTTCCGGCGACAGCCTGGAACCTAACCTGCCGTATAAGTGGGGCCCTACTGTATAAATAAAAAATAAAAATAGAAAGCAATAGTAATATAAGAGGGGCCTAGAGATGTGACTAATGAACAGAGGATATGTTATTTTAGTGCCAAGAATGTCTACATTGATTATTCTGAACCCTATTTTGAAATTGGCATCTTTTTTAATTTGCATGAAATTGGCCAAATTGCCAATTTCTGACCACTTTACTGGGTAGTTCAAATCAGTAAATGGGCAGTTTCTTGTACTCAACTGATAGAAAAAATGGAGTTCTAAAGAAATAGCTATGAGTTTGGTCAACTGGAACAGCGGAATTGCCCACAAACAGGGTTCAAAGTCGGTGAAATTGCCAATGCGTGTATGTCGCCGAGACCACTATCTTCGCGGGAGCGTAATTCCGTGAGTTTTCGACCATTTCATACTTTTGGTGTCATTATCATCGGGAAAAGATTCTCTATCATTTCATAAGAAAAAATAATTTTTTTTTTCCAAAAATTTTGCGACATAGAATGACAGTTTCAGAAAGGGGTTTGCGACAGTCAAAGGGTTAATGTAGGGTGAGAGGCGAGTTTTATTTGTAGGCAGTCAGGCTGGGAAGTATGGTATCCAGGAAGGGAAGCCGTCCCCACCCTACCCACACATAATGTAAACAAACCAGATGAACACGTCTGATTTTCGTCACTTTACATTGTGTACAAGTTGTCTCCATGTTGATACAGTAGAATAAATAAAGAGAAACACTCCCATTCTTATGTAACATTATTTTTAGAAGAAACGATGCCCTGAGTGAAGGCATAAGTAAGGAATAATTTTTTAGTTACCCCAGTAATATTATAGAGTACACATTTTCTCTGATGTTGGACTAGAAGTCGCTTGGCTACCACAAGTCCTACAAGTCGCCTGCCTACCACAATTCCTACAAGTCGCCTGCCTACCACAAGTCCTACAAGTTGCCTGGCTACCACAAGTCCTACAAGTCGCCTGCCTACCACAAGTCCTACAAGTCACCTGGCTACCACATCTCATGTTTGTTAATTTATTCTACTGTGGGGTGTATTTAGATGGATTATTATTGTGTTATTATTATTATCATTATTAACATGTCATCTTCAAGATTAATGAGACATTCTTAGTGATTTGAATGTGTACAGTGGTCCCTCGATAATCATAAGGCTCGACAGTTGTAATTTTCGAAAATCATAACATTATCTTCATCAAAACACTGGCTTGCGAATCGTTGTTTGACTTGCGAATCGTCATTCGTCTGGGATGCGTACACATGGCTCCGAGCTGCCTCGCCCTCCCTTCCCAGCAAATGTGCCATTGTTTACCAGTGAGTGACAGTCCCCTCACTTGTTCATATGCAATATTTCATAATATTCCATTCACTTTAGTGCTTGCAACTGCTAAATAAGTTACCATGGCTCCAAAGAAAGCTCCTAGTGCCAGTCCTTTGGTAAAGGTCAGAAATACGACTGAATTGAAGAAAAACATTACTGAACAATATGAAAGTGGCACATGTGTGGCCGAACTGGCCAGGATGTATAACAAACCCCATACAACCATAGCTTCCATCGTGGCCAAGAAAATGGAAATCAGGGAAGCTGTTGTTGCAAAGGGGGTATATATGCTCATAAAAATGAGATCATCAGTGCTCGAAGATGTTGAGAAGTTATTACTGGTGTGGATAAACGAGAAACAATTAGCAGGAGATAATCTTATGACGTCGATTATTTGTGAAAAGGCTAGGCAGTTGCATGACGATCTCGTAAAGAAATTGCCTGGAACGAGTACTGATATTGGTGAATTTAAGGCCAACAAAGGTTGGTTTGAGAGATTTAAGAACCATAGTGGCATACACAGTGTGACAAGGCATGGCGAGGCTGCCAGTTCGGACAAAATTGCAGCTACAAAATTCTAAGTGAATTCAAGGAGTACATAGAGGCCGAAGGACTGAAACCTGAGAAAGCGTTCAATTGTGACGAAACTGGCCTCTTTTGCAAAAAAATGCCAAAGAGGACCTACATTACTCAGGAGGAAAAGGGACTGCCAGGACACAAGCCTATGAAAGACAGGCTGACACTCATGTTCTGTGCTAATGCTAGTGGGGATTGCAAAGTGAAGCCATAACGTTACTAGTGTACCATTCTGAAAATCCCAAAGAGTTCAGAAAAAACAATGTTATGAAGAGTAAACTGTGTGTGTTTTGGAAAGCTAATAATAAGGCATGGGTCACGAAGGAAATTTTCATCGAGTGGTTCAATGAAGTGTTTGACCCTAGTGTGAAGAATTACCTCCTGGAAAAGAAATTGGATCTCAAGTGCCTCCTGGTAATGGACAATGCACCTGCTCATCTCCAAACTTGGATGACCTAATTCTGGAGGAGTTTGGGTTCATCACAGTAAAGTTCTTGCCCCCGAATACCACTCCTCTCCTCCAGCCCATGGACCAGCAGGTCATTTCAAACTTTAAAAAAAACTACACCAAAGAAATGTTTCAAAGGTGCTTTAATGTGACCTCAGACACTCACTTGACCCAAAGAGAGTTGTGGAAAGATCACTTCAGTATCCTCCACTGCATAAGCTTTATAGGTAAGGCTTGGGAGGGAGTGACTACCAGGGCTTTAAACTCTTGAAGAAAATTGTGGCCAGATTGTGTCCATAAAGAGGGATTCTGAAGGGTTTGGGGCTGACCCTGATGAGCCAATGACAGATGTGAAATCTATTGTGGCACTGGGGAATTCCATGGGGGTTGGATGTGAGTTTGGAGGATGTGGAAGAGTTGGTGGAGGACCACAGTGAAGGGCTAACCACTGAGGAGCTGCAAGAGCTTCAGCAGGAACAGCAACAGAGCGCAGCTCAGAATATTGCTGCAGAGGAGGAGGAAGAGAGATGGAAGAAGTTGCCTTCTTCAGAAATTAAGGAGATTTTTGAAATGTGGGGAAAGATGGAAATATTTATGGAGAAACATCACCCTGACAAAGCTGTTGCAAGCCATGTCGGCAACATGTACAGTGACAAAGTCTTGGCCCAGTTTAGGGAAGTTTTAAAGAGACACCAGAAACAGAGCTCTCTGGAGAAGTACAGTGACTCTCAAGCTGGTCCTAGTGGTATTAAGAAACAGAGAAGAGAAGTAACCCCAGAAAAGCACTTGGTACCTGAGGTGTTGATGGATGGGGATTTCCCTTCCAAACAGTAACTAATCCAATCTCTCTCCTCCAGTCTTCCATACACTAAGAAGAATCGCCAATAAAGGTAAGTGTTACACTGTTAATGTTTCATTCATCATGTGCCATTGTATTGTGCATCTACTACATCTATATTTCATGTAAAAAATTTTTTTGTTTTAATACTTCTGGGTGTCAGGAACAGATTAATTGTATTTACATTAATTCTTAAGGGGAAAATAGATTTGAAAATCATCAATTTCGATAATAGTCACACTTCCAGGAATGGATTAATTACGAAAAACGAGGGACCACTGTACTTGCACGCCAGCACAGTGTGTAAGTTTACTTAAATACAGGTACATATAAGTATAATTATAATTATTTATAAGTATAATTATTTAGGTTTGGTAATAAGTAATACATATTTTATGAAAATGAGGATAAATATACTAGGTGTGATATAGCACGTAATGAAAGTAGTTTGTTAGATTATATATTGGTGGATAAAAGGTTGATGGGTAGGCTTCAGGATGTACATGTTTATAGAGGGGCAACTGATATATCGAATCATTATTTAGTTGCAGCTATAGAGTAAGAGGTAGATGGGACAAAAGGAAAATGGCAACAACAAGTAAAAGAGAGGTGAAAGTGTATAAACTAAGGGAGGAAGAAGTTTGGGTGAGATATAAGCAACTATTGGCAGAAAGGTGGGTTAGTGCAAGTATGAGTAGTGGGGGAGTTGAAGAGGGCTGGAATAGTTTTAAAAATGCAGTATTAGAATGTGGTTATAGGAGGGTGGGTGCAGGAGGAAAAAGGAGTGATTGGTGGAATGATGAAGTAAAGGGTGTGATAAAAGAGAAAAAGGTAGCTTATGAGAGGCTTTTACAAAGCAGAAGTGTTATAAGAAGAGCAGAGTATATGGAGAGTAAAACAAAGGTGAAGAGAGTGGTGAGAGAGTGTAAAAGGAGAGCAGATGATAGAGTGGGAGAGGCACTCTTAAGAAATTGTGATGAAAATAAGAAAAAAATTTGGAGTGAGATAAACAAGTTAAGAAAGCCTAGGGAACAAATGGATTTGTCAGTTAAAAACAAAGTAGGGGAGTTAGTAGATGGGGAGATGGAGGTATTGGGTAGATGGCGGGAATATTTTGAGAAACTTTTAAATGTTGATGAAGAAATGGAGGCGGTAATTTCAAGCACTAGCCAGGGAGGTAAACCATCTTTTAGGAGTGAACAAGAGCAGGATGTGAGTGTGGGGGAGGTGTGTGAGGCACTAAGTAGAATGAAAGGGGGTAAAGCAGCTGGAACTGATGGGATCAGGACACAAATGTTAAAAGCAGGGAGGGATTTAATGTTGGAGTGGTTGGTATTTTTGTTTAATAAATGTATGAAAGAGGGGAAGGTACCTAGGGATTGGCAGAGAGCATGTATAATTCCTTTATATAAAGGGAAGGGGGACAAAAAAGATTGTAAAAATTATAGAGGAATAAGTTTAATGAGTATACCAGGAAAAGTGTATGGTAGGGTTATTATTGTAAGAATTAGAGCAAGACAGAATGTAGGATTGCAGATGAGCAAGGAGGGTTTAGAGTGGGTAGGTGGATGTGTAGTTCAAATGTTTACATTGAAGCATATATGTGAACAGTATTTAGATAAAGGTAAGGAAGTTTTCATTGCATTTATGGAGTTAGAAAAGGCATATGATAGAGTGGATAGGGTAGCAATAGGTAGCACATTACTAAATGCTGTAAAGAGTTTTTATGGGGATAGTGAGGCTCAGGTTAGGGTGTGTAGAAGAGAGGGGACTACTTCCCAGTAAAGGTGGGTCTTAGACAGGGATGTGTAATGCCACCATGGTTGTTTAAAATATTTATAGATGGGGTTTTAAAAGAATCTTTCCTCCATAAGCCATACGTGTTGTAAAAGTCAACTAAAATGCCGGGAACAATAGGCTAGTAACCCCTTTTCCTGTAAAGATTACTAAAAAGAATAAGAAGAAGAAAATTGTCAAAGTGGGAAGTCTGAATGTGCGTGGATGTTGTGCAAATGAAAAGAAAGAGATGATTGTGGATGTTATGAATGAGAAGAAAATGGATGTCCTGGCTTTAAGTGAAACAAAGCTGAAGGGGGTGGGAGAGTTTCAATGGAGAGGAATAAATGGGATTAGGTCAGGGGTTTCAAATAGAGTTAGAGCTAAAGAAGGAGTAGCAATAATGTTGAAGGATAAGCTATGGCAGGAAAAGAGGGACTACAAATGCATAAATTCAAGGATTATGTGGAGTAAAATAAAGATTGGATGTGAAAAGTGGGTTATAGTAAGCGTGTATGCACCTGGAGAAGAGAGAAGTGTAGAGGAGAGAGAGAGATTCTGGGAAATGTTGAGTGAATGCGTGGGGAGTTTTGAATCAAGTGTGAGAGTAATGGTGGCTGGGGATTTCAATGCTAAAGTGGGTAAAAATGTTATAGAGGGAGTAGTAGGTAAATTTGGGGTGCCAGGGGTAAATGTAAATGGGGAGCCTTTAATTGAGCTATGTGTAGAAAGAAATTTGGTAATAAGTAATACATATTTTATGAAAAAGAGGATAAATAAATATACAAGGTATGATGTAGCACATAATGAAAGTAGTTTGTTAGATTATGTATTGGTGGATAAAAGGTTGATGGGTAGGTTCCAGGATGTACATGTTTATAGAGGGGCAACTGATATATTGGATCACTATTTAGTTGTAGCTACAGTTAGAGTAAGAGGTAGATGGGAAAAGAGGAAGGTGGCAACAACAAGTAAGAGGGAGGTGAAAGTGTATAAACTAAGGGAGGAGGAAGTTCGGGCGAGATATAAGCGACTATTGGCAGAAAGGTGGGCTAGTGCAAAGATGAGTAGTGGGGGGGTTGAAGAGGGTTGGAATAGTTTTAAAAATGCAGTATTAGAATGTGGGGCAGAAGTTTGTGGTTATAGGAGGGTGGGGGCAGGAGGAAAGAGGAGTGATTGGTGGAATGATGAAGTAAAGGGTGTGATAAAAGAGAAAAAGGTAGCTTACGAGAGGTTTTTACAAAGCAGAAGTGTTATAAGAAGAGCAGAGTATATGGAGAGTAAAAGAAAGGTGAAGAGAGTGGTGAGAGAGTGCAAAAGGAGAGCAGATGAAAGAGTGGGAGAGGCACTGTCAAGAAATTTTAATGAAAATAAGAAAAAATTTTGGAGTGAGTTAAACAAGTTAAGAAAGCCTAGGGAAAGTATGGATTTGTCCGTTAAAAACAGAGTAGGGGAGTTAGTAGATGGGGAGAGGGAGGTATTAGGTAGATGGCGAGAATATTTTGAGGAACTTTTAAATGTTGAGGAAGAAAGGGAGGCGGTAATTTCGTGCACTGGCCAGGGAGGTATACCATCTTTTAGGAGTGAAGAAGAACAGAATGTAAGTGTGGTGGAGGTACGTGAGGCATTACGTAGAATGAAAGGGGGTAAAGCAGCTGGAACTGATGGGATCATGACAGAAATGTTAAAAGCAGGGGGGGATATAGTGTTGGAGTGGTTGGTACTTTTGTTTAATAAATGTATGAAAGAGGGGAAGGTACCTAGGGATTGGCGGAGAGCGTGTATAGTCCCTTTACATAAAGGGAAAGGGGACAAAAGAGATTGTAAAAATTATAGAGGAATAAGTTTACTGAGTATACCAGGAAAAGTATACAGTAGAGTTATAATTGAAAGAATTAGAGGTAAGACAGAATGTAGAATTGCGGATGAGCAAGGAGGCTTCAGAGTGGGTAGGGGATGTGTAGATCAAGTGTTTACATTGAAGCATATATGTGAACAGTATTTAGATAAAGGTAGGGAAGTTTTTATTGCATTTATGGATTTACAAAAGGCATATGATAGAGTGGATAGAGGAGCAATGTGGCAGATGTTGCAAGTATATGGAATAGGTGGTAAGTTACTAAATGCTGTAAAGAGCTTTTATGAGGATAGTGAGGCTCAGGTTAGGGTGTGTAGAAGAGAGGGAGAATACTTCCCGGTAAAAGTAGGTCTTAGACAGGGATGTGTAATGTCACCATGGTTGTTTAATATATTTATAGATGGGGTTGTAAAAGAAGTAAATGCTAGGGTGTTCGGGAGAGGGGTGGGATTAAATTATGGGGAATCAAATTCAAAATGGGAATTGAGACAGTTACTTTTTGCTGATTATACTGTGCTTATGGGAGATTCTAAAGAAAAATTGCAAAGGTTAGTGGATGAGTTTGAGAATGTGTGTAAAGGTATAAAGTTGAAAGTGAACATAGAAAAGAGTAAGGTGATGAGGGTATCAAATGATTTAGATAAAGAAAAATTGGATATCAAATTGGGGAGGAGGAGTATGGAAGAAGTGAATGTTTTCAGATACTTGGGAGTTGACGTGTCGGCGGATGGATTTATGAAGGATGAGGTTAATCATAGAATTGATGAGGGAAAAAAGGTGAGTGGTGCATTGAGGTATATGTGGAGTCAAAAAACGTTATCTATGGAGGCAAAGAAGGGAATGTATGAAAGTATAGTAGTACCAACACTCTTATATGGATGTGAAGCTTGGGTGGTAAATGCAGCAGCGAGGAGACAGTTGGAGGCAGTGGAGATGTCCTGTCTTAGGGCAATGTGTGGTGTAAATATTATGCAGAAAATTCAGAGTGTGGAAATTAGGAGAAGGTGTGAAGTTAATAAAAGCATTAGTCAGAGGGCAGAAGAGGGGTTGTTGAGGTGGTTTGGTCATTTAGAGAGAATGGATCAAAGTAGAATGACATGGAAAGCATATAAATCTATAGGGGAAGGAAAGAGGGGTAGGGGTCGTCCTCGAAAGGGTTGGAAAGAGAGGGTAAAGGAGGTTTTGTGGGCGAGGAGCTTGGACTTCCAGCAAGCATGCATGAGCGTGTTAGATAGGAGTGAATGAAGACGAATGATGCTTGGGACCTGACGATCTGTTGGAGTGTGAGCAGGGTAATATTTAGTGAAGGGATTCAGGGAAACCGTTTATTTTCATATAGTCGGACTTGAGTCCTGGAAATGGGAAGTACAATGCCTGCACTTTAAAGGAGGGGTTTGGGATATTGGCAGTTTGGGGGGATATGTTGTGTATCTTTATACGTATATGCTTCTAAACTGTTGTATTCTGAGCACCTCTGCAAAAGCAGTGATAATGTGTGAGTGTGGTGAAAGTGTTGAATGATGATGAAAGTATTTTCTTTTTGGGGATTTTCTTTCTTTTTTGGGTCACCCTGCCTCGGTGGGAGACGACCGACTTGTTGAGAAAAAATAAAAACAGAAAAAAAAATGCTAGGGTGTTGGGGAGAGGGGTGGGATTAAATTATGGGGAATCTAATATAAAATGGGAATTGACAGTTACTTTTTGCTGATGATACTGTGATTATGGGAGATTCTAAAGACAAGTTGCAAAGGTTAGTGGATGAGTTTGGGAGTGTGTGTAAAGGTAGAAAGTTGAAAGCGAACATAGAAAAGAGTAAGGTGATGAGGGTATCAAATGATTTAGATAAAGAAAAATTGGATATCAAATTGGAGAGGAGTATGGAAGAAGTGAATGTTTTCAGATACATACTGTATTTGGGAGTTGATGTGTCAGCGGATGGATGTATGAAGGATGAGGTTAACCATAGAATTAATGAAGGAAAAAAGGTGAGTGGTGGATTGAGGTATATTTTTTTATTTTTATTATCACACTGGCCGATTCCCACCAAGGCAGGGTGGCCCGAAAAAGAAAAACTTTCACCATCATTCACTCCATCACTGTCTTGCCAGAAGGGTGCTTTACACTACAGTTTTTAAACTGCAACATTAACACCCCTCCTTCAGAGGGTATATGAGGTATATGTGGAGACAAAAATCATTATCTATGGAAGCAAAGAAGGGAATGTATGAAAGTATGGTGGTACCAACAGTCTTATATGGGTGTGAAGCTTGGGTTGTAAATGCTGCAGCGAGGATGCGGTTGGAGGCAGTGGAGATGTCCTGTCTAAGGGCAATGTGTGGTGTAAATATTATGCAGAGAATTCAGAGTATGGAAATTAGGAAAAGGTGTGGAGTTAATAAAAGTATTAGTCAAGAGGGCTGAAGAGGGGCTGTTTAGGTGGTTTGGTCATTTAGAGAGAATGGATCAAAGTAAAATGACATGGAGAGCGTATAAATCAGTAGGGGAAGGAAGGTGGGGTAGGGGTCGTCCTCGAAAAGGTTAAGGGAGGTTGTAAAGGAGGTTTTGTGGGCGAGGAGCTTGGGCTTCCAGCAAGCATGCATGAGTGTGTCACATAGGAGTGAATGGAGACAAATGGTATTTGGGACCTGACGAGCTGTTGGATTGTGCGCAATGTAATAGTTAGTGAAGGGATTCAGGGAAACTGGTTATTTTTTATATAGCCGGACTTGAATACTGGAAATGGGAAGTAAAATGCCTGCACTGTAACCCTTTGAGGGTCGACAGGCCCTCTCCGAGACTCGTTCTCAGGGTCGGCAAAATTTAAAAAAAAAAAAAAAAAAAAGCTTTTTCTTATGAAAAGATAGAGAATCTTTTCCCGATCATAATGACACCAAAAGTATGAAATTTTATGAAAAACTTATGGAATTATGTTCTCACAAAGTTAGCAGTCTTCGTGATGTTTATGCATCAGTGATTTTGCCCACTTTGAGCCCAATTTTTGGCCAATTCTTTTGTACTAGTCGACAAAAAAACATGAATATTTCGCTAGAACTCCATTTTTTTCTATCGAATGAGTGCAAGAAACCACCCATTTACCAATTTCAACTATCTAGTACAGTGGTCAGAATTTAGCAATTTTTCCAATTTCACACAAATTTCAAAAGATGCCAATTTCCGAATAGGGTCCAGAATAAACAAGAAAGACATTTCTGGCACTATAATGACATTTCCTCTGTTCATTAGTCACATCTCAAGGCCCTTCTTACATTATTTTGCTTTCCACTCGGAATTTTTATGCTCAGAAAAAAATAGAAGATTTACTGTTATGCAGACTACTGCATTACTGTAAAAAATGGTATAAATAATATTGGTGCACTTGCGAAAGAATATTAGACTCACCAGTTGACGTGTATTGGACGCTTGGCATGATTTGTTTACTTTTGAACTTTGGTAAAAATCGAACATTTCTGCTACTTTGAGCTCAATTTCAAGGTACTTTTCATTGCAAAACCAGTCAAAATCATCTCAATTTCTGTAACATGTCTTCCATTCCATAAAATGAGACCAAGAAAACTAAAATACAACAATAAATACCATATGAAAATACAGTGCAAAGTCGCTGTTTTATTCCAAAAAAACGGTCAAAGTTTTTTTTTTCTCATTATGCACTGTGTGCTGCAGGATTTTTTTATACTGTGCACACTGACCACATAGACCCATTCTTTCATATGTAGGCCTACCAGCTTTCTCCCACTAGATTTGAGGGCGCTAGAATTTAGGCGTACTAGTACACGTACATCAAAAACCCTGGGTCGTAAGCCGTACTAGTAAGGCAGAAACCCTCAAAGGTTAACGTTAAAGGAGGGGTTTGCGATATTGACAGTTTAGAGGGACATGTTGTGTATCTTTATACGTATATGCTTCTAAACTGCTGTATTCTGGGCACCTCTGCAAAAAACAGTGATTATGTATGAGCGAGGTGAAAGTGTTGAATGATGACGAAAGTATTTTCTTTTTGGGGATTTTCTTTCTTTTTGGGTCACCCTGCCTCGGTGGGAGATGACAACTTGTTAAAAAAAAAAAAAATGTAGGTATGTAGTCTGGATGGGCTACATAGCTACACCTACTTACATAGTTACATGGTATTTAATGTAGCCCAGAACCATATTATTACCATCAACATACCATGTTCACTGAGTTTAATCTTTTCTAGCAACTACCTTTATATGCCATCATAAACAAAGGGAGAAGTAATGAATAATTGATGCCGAGAATGGTAAACAAAAGCGTAACGTATTAAGGGGAGTGACGTAATGTTTTCCCTCCACCCGGCTACCATACCTCCACAGCATATAAACAGCACATTTATATGCTATGTAATGTGTTTCTTATATAATTTTGAAGAAAATATCATAGATGAATTAATGAAAATGTCTATATTGATGCAAAATTAGACATTTAATGTGCCCAAGAGTGATTATTATTACATAATAGAGATATGTGCTCATGGAGAATGTAAACAAACCGGGTGGCACATGCCATATTTGAAAGACTGCTTGCCATATAGAAAGTTTTGGTCATAATTTGAGATCGCTGTATTAGCGGAACACCGTAAGACGAAACGCCGAAAAGCGGGGCCCTACTGTATAGGGTTTGCTGTTATCTGCAGTATCAGGTATCCACGGTAGATCTTGGAATGTATCCCCCACAGACACAAGGTGGACTATTGTATATGCATAAAGTGAACATACAAATATAGTGAAGGGATTCAGGGAAACCGGATATTTTCATATAGTCGGACTTGAGTCCTGGAAATGGGAAGTACAATGCCTGCACTTTAAAGGAGGAGTTTGGGATATTGGCGGTTTGGAGGGATATGTTGTGTATCTTTATATGTACAGTATATGCTTCTAAACTGTTGTGTTCTGAGCACCTCTGCAAAAACAGTGATTATGTGTGAGTGTGGTGAAAGTGTTAAATGATGATGAAAGCATTTTCTTTTTGGGGATTTTCTTTCTTTTTTGGGTCACCCTGCCTCGGTGGTTGGCTATTATAAAAACAGAAACCAGGAGATGTTCCACCACCGCTTCTCTACCAAACAGGGTGTTTAACTGTCAGAAAGATGCTTTAAATGACTCCAAATGTATTACAATTTAATGATAATAACAGTGGAATTCAGGGAGCAAGGGGCTAGTAACCCCTCCTCCTGTATACATTACAAAAGTTAAAAAGAGAAACTTTCAGTTTTCTTTTTTGGCCACCCTGCCTTGGCTGTATACAACCTGTTGGTGAAAGAAGAACAGTGGAATTCAGCCAAAAAGCACACTATGTAGATTTAACATAGGGTAATGCAATACAAATAATGTGACTTATTTTTATGTTCTGGGGAGCATTACACGCTGAAACAGTTGAAATATCATATATATTCTTTGTATAGTGTTAGAAGACCAAATCAGTGAAAAAATAGAATAAAAAACAATTATTTGCACCTATTTATACTATATATTCCAAATGAAGCCATGTTGGACTATGAAATTCCCAATGTCTGAAGTACTAAAACACCTTCGCAACCAATAGCCTAAGAAACCACTGAAAAACAATCATATTTTGGCATCAATAAATTGTAAAATATAAATATCGCTGATGCATTTACACCAATGTTACTGATGAGTAATAATTTTATTTCGTCAATGTCACCATACCATATAATCTTAACTCTCACAAAATTCCATTCGTTTAAGCCTCATTCAATTTATAAGAATGTACTCTTCTGTAAAATAAAAAAAATTTCTCAAAATCTTACAACACACAGGAAATTTAATTTTTGCATATGCCACAGTTAAAGGGTTAAAACTCACCCATCTTTGATGGGGAGCTGATAGACAAACCCTTCTGCACCTTTATTAATCCTTTCACTGTTCACACCCATGAAATTAATATTGCTCTGTGTCCACATTTCTTTTTTAATATTTTCTCTCTTGAAATGTTAGAGAACCATTTTCTGAAGGTAATGACACCAAATCACAAAATCATGAAATTTGATGGAAAACTTCAGGAATTATGCAGGTGTAAAGCAAGAGGTTTGGGCACAATTTATGCATCTGCAATTTTTACCGACTAAGTCCTATATTCCTGGAGTTTACCTGGAGAGAGTTCCGGGGGTCAACGCCCCCGCGGCCCGGTCTGTGACCAGGCCTCCTGGTGGATCAGAGCCTGATCAACCAGGCTGTTACTGCTGGCTGCACACAAACCAACGTACGAGCCACAGCCCGGCTGGTCAGGTACCGACTTTAGGTGCTTGTCCAGTGCCAGCTTGAAGACTGCCAGGGGTCTGTTGGTAATACCCCTTATGTATGCTGGGAGGCAGTTGAACAGTCTCGGGCCCCTGACACTTATTGTATGGTCTCTTAACGTGCTAGTGACACCCCTGCTTTTCATTGGGGGGATGTTGCATCGTCTGCCAAGTCTTTTGCTTTCGTAGTGAGTGATTTTCGTGTGCAAGTTCGGTACTAATCCCTCTAGGATTTCCCAGGTGTATATGATCATGTATCTCTCCCGCCTGCGTTCCAGGGAATACAGGTTCAGGAACCTCAAGCGCTCCCAGTAATTGAGGTGTTTTATCTCCGTTATGTGTGCCGTGAAGGTTCTCTGTACATTTTCTAGGTCAGCAATTTCACCTGCCTTGAAAGGTGCTGTTAGTGTGCAGCAATATTCCAGCCTAGATAGAACAAGTGACCTAAAGAGTGTCATCATGGGTTTGGTCTCCCTAGTTTTGAAGGTTCTCATTATCCATCCTGTCATTTTTCTAGCAGATGCGATTGATACAATGTTATGGTCCTTGAAGGTGAGATCCTCCGACATGATCACTCCCAGGTCTTTGATGTTGGTGTTTCGCTCTATTTTGTGGCCAGAATTTGTTTTGTACTCTGATGAAGATTTAATTTCCTCGTGTTTACCATATCTGAGTAATTGAAATTTCTCATCGTTGAACTTCATATTGTTTTCTGCAGCCCACTGAAAGATTTGGTTGATGTCCGCCTGGAGCATTGCAGTGTCTGCAATGGAAGACACTGTCATGCAGATTCGGGTGTCATCTGCAAAGGATATGAGGATGAGGAACAAGATGGGAGCAAGTACTGTGCCTTGTGGAACAGAGCTTTTCACCGTAGCTGCCTCGGACTTTACTCTGTTGACGACTACTTTCTGTGTTCTGTTAGTGAGTAAATTTTAGATCCATCGACCGACTTTTCCTGTTATTCCTTTAGCACGCATTTTGTGCGCTATTACGCCATGGTCACACTTGTCGAAGGCTTTTGCAAAGTCTGTATATATTACATCTGCATTCTTTTTGTCTTCTAGTGCATCTAGGACCTTGTCGTAGTGATCCAATAGTTGAGATAGACAGGAGCGACCTGTTCTAAACCCATGTTGCCCTGGGTTGTGTAACTGATGGGTTTCTAGATGGGTGGTGATCTTGCTTCTTAGGACCCTTTCAAAGATTTTTATGATATGGGATGTTAGTGCTATCGGTCTGTAGTTCTTCGCTGTTGCTTTACTGCCCCCTTTGTGGAGTGGGGCTATGTCTGTTGTTTTTAGTAGCTGTGGGACAACCCCCGTGTCCATGCTCACTCTCCATAGGATGGAAAAGGCTCGTGATAGGGGCTTCTTGCAGTTCTTGATGAACACGGAGTTCCATGAGTCTGGCCCTGGGGCAGAGTGCATGGGCATGTCATTTATCACCTGTTCGAAGTCATTTGGCGTCAGGATAACATCGGATAGGCTTGTGTTAACCAAATTCTGTGGCTCTCTCATAAAAAATTTATTTTGATCTTCGACTCTCAGTCTGGTTAGCGGCTTGCTATAAACTGAGTCATATTGGGACTTGAGTAGCTCACTCATTTCCTTGCTGTCATCTGTGTAGGACCCATCTTGTTTAAGTAGGGGCCCAATACTGGACGTTGTTCTCGACTTTGATTTGGCATAGGAGAAGAAATACTTTGGGTTTCTTTCGATTTCATTTATGGCTTTTAATTCTTCCCGCGATTCCTGACTCCTATAAGATTATTTTAGCTTAAGTTCGATGCTTGCTATTTCTCTGACCAGTGTCTCCCTACGCATTTCAGATACATGTATATTGACCTCTTTTAGCCGCTCTGTTATTCTTTTCCGTCGCCTGTAAAGGGAGCGCCTGTCTCTTTCTATTTTACATCTACTCCTCCTTTTTCTAAGAGGAATAAACCTTGTGCATACATCAAGTGCCACCAAGTTAATCTGTTCTAGGCATAAGTTGGGGTCTGTGTTGCTTAGTATATCTTCACAGCTTATATCGGTTAGGACTTGGTTTACTTGGTCCCACTTTATGTTTTTGTTATTGAAGTTGAATTTGGTGAATGCTCCCTCGTGACTAATCTCATTATGTCGGTCTGGGGCTCCACGCATACATGTCTGAACCTCAATTATGTTGTGATCTGAGTATATTGTTTTTGATATGGTGACATTTCTTATCAGATCATCATTGTTAGTGAAGATGAGGTCTAGTGTATTCTCCAGTCTAGTAGGCTCTATTATTTGCTGGTTTAAATTGAATTTTGTGCAGAGATTTAAAAGCTCGTGTGAGTGTGAGTTTTCATCAGAGTACATGTACAAGTCAATTCCACTGCTCCACTTGAAAAAATTCTTAGCTATTTCACCAGTATGCATTGTTTTATCAACCGAGCCCCATTCAACTACCCTATTAAATGCACAAGTCAGTAATTTGGCTAATTTTACACAAATTTTACAAAATTCCAGTTTAAAAACAGAAT
Source organism: Cherax quadricarinatus (assembly GCF_038502225.1). Taxonomy (NCBI): domain Eukaryota; kingdom Metazoa; phylum Arthropoda; class Malacostraca; order Decapoda; family Parastacidae; genus Cherax; species Cherax quadricarinatus. The sequence continues at coordinate 45,790,703 of NC_091300.1, forward strand.
GCAAAATATACAATGTAGACATTCCTGACACTAAAACAACATTTTCAATGTTCATTAATCATATCCCAAGACCTCTTCTCTATTACACTTGCCTTCCATTTTGCATAATTACACAAAAATGTAAGATTTACTCTTATTTGCTGGATATTGAAATATAACCATGAATGATTGGTCATAGTTTATGGTGTCCCAATAATTGAATCAGACCTATTAAAAATCCATTAAACAAACTGGAGAATGTTGGGAAGCTTTACCCATCCTCAAGAAAATTGGCAAAAATTGAATACTTCCACTACTTTGAGCCCAATTTCAAGCTGCTTCTGAAGCCAACCAAAATCATATCTATTTTAGTAGTAAGTTTGCTATTCTATGCAACAATACCAAGAAACAGCCAATAAAACCATAAAAACCATCCTAGTAAGCACCTCAAATTCACTATTTTACACTAAACACATAATCAGTTTTGCTTTTCCCCATCATGGAATTTTAGGAGGCAAGATTTTTCTTATATTGCGCACACTCGCCACACAGACCCAATCTTTAAATAACCCTTTCAGGGTTTCGGACGTACTAGCACGGCTTAAGCACCAGGGTTTTTGACATACAAGTACGCCTAAATTCTAGCGCAATCAAATCTAGTGAGAGAAAGCTGGTAGGTCTACGTATGAAAGAATGTGTCTATGTGGTCAGTGTGCGCAGTATAAAAAAAAAAACCTGCAGCAAACAGTGCGTAATGAGAAAAAAAAAAAAACTTTGACAGTGTTTTGGGTTTAACCCTTTCATGGTTGAGAGGCCATCTCCTAAACTTGTTCTCAGGGTCGAAAATTTTTGGGGAAAAAAAAGATTATTTTTTTTATGAAATGATAGAGAATCTTTTCCCGATCATAATGACACCAAAAGTATGAAATTTGATGGAAAACTTACGGAATTATGCTCTCGCGAAGTTATGTAGACAGCCTGTACTGTCTGCACAGACAGCCCATGCTGTCTGCCAGCTTAGTTCATATTTCGCGCTATGCTGGTGCTGCCACCTAGGCCTTGCCACTTCAGTATGCCCAGACTTGCCTCGCTCTCACTCACACAGCGGCCTGGCATCAAGTCACAAGTACTCCCAGCTCTCTCTCGTGGGCATGGCCCTCCCGGGCCATGGGCACAACACAAGCCTGTGTACCCACCACTACTTATCAATAAAGTAAGAAGCCTCCGAAGACGTATCATTCACACCCCGCTTACAGCCTACCAAATAAACATCGTTATAAATGGTGACAGCGGTGCTTGCAGCAGTTGTGTTTGCCTGGAGAGAGGGAGGAAGAGGTATGAAGTCATCTTCACTTCATCACCCTACACAAGAAGCATCCGTCTCTCAACGAGTTATCCTGATGTCGTGTCTGCACTTTTGAGCATCCAGACACAGGTACTAGCAGGATCCAGCCGAAATTTGCCGAATTTCTTCGAGAATTGTACGTGGCGTCCCAGTGACTCCACGCTACAGTGTCCCACACTGTTTCTCAAGTCACGTGTTCAGCGTCACTTGTATGTTGCTGTTGTTGTTCAGCTCAGCACAGCCGTTTCAGCAAGCCAGAGGTGAGTTTTGTGGTGATTTCTGCGTCCAGTGTGAGCTCTACGTATTTGTGGGTGGGGGAGGAGAGGAGAGGAAGTGGCTGTTCCTCACCTTGCCCATGCTCGCCCTACTCACGCTCACCCTTCTACCATACACCACTCACCACTGCCCACTCCCTCTGCTGTGTTTTCTGCTGTTTTTCGTGTGAATTCTTTGCCAGTGCTGTGTATCCGAGTGCTCAAGGCCACTCGAAGCTGCGTGGATCAGCATGCCACGTAGATCACGACACCACGTTGAGTGTGGCCGATGTCACGTAGACCTACAAAGCCACGTGAGTTACCAGATGTCCCAAGGCCACATGCTGTGGTCTGCTGCCCGCATCACATTGATGTCACCCACGATGCTGCCCGACTTCATGACGTCACGATGTCTGCCTGACATCACCTCGAGATGTCTGCCTGACATCACCTCGAGATGTCTGCCTGACGTCACCTCGAGATGTCTGCCTGACGTCACCTCGAGATGTCTGCTGACGTCACCTCGAGATGTCTGCTGACGTCACCTCGAGATGTCTGCTGATGTCACCTCGCGACATCACGCCTGACATCACATGATGTCAACATCGAGTGTTTCTAGTAATTATTTCAGTATTGTCGAGAAGATTGAGAGAAGATATATGTCATGTGTTAATTAATTCCTCTCAGTCAGTGTTCTCACATTTTAGTATGTCTTAGTCAGTTTTATGCGCAGAAAAGCATCATTTGCTAGTTAAGCCATGTTGTACCGTATGTACAGCGGTGTGTTTGTAAGTTTTCCGTGTGTCCAGTGAGGTCTGTGGTCAGACCCTTGAGTTGCACCACTGTGCTAAGTCACCCGCGTGACCAGTGTTTGACAGCTGATTACTCAGCCCTGAGCGTATGAGCCCCCTTGTACAGAAAGCTTTTATGCTCGTCGCTCGTGATGTTCTGTAGAATCGTACCTGCTACGATTCCCATCAAGATTTGTTTCACTTCACCTCCAGACCGTCAGAGTGCAGTTATATATAGAGAAACAAGTCTGGGGACGCTTAGGCTAACCTCTGCTATAACTCCAACTGTCGAGAGATGATACTCGTCAAGCCGCAGCCAGCCCTGTCGGCAGGCGCTGTGTCAGCCTCGTGTCACAAGCTTCAGTGAGCAGCCTGCACAAAGAAGATGTCATTTTGACTGCTAGCTCGCTCACTGCAGTCTGGTGTATGATGTTACGACTCCCAGATGTTTCGCCCAGTCGTCTCTGCCACGACTCGCTCCACAACTCGCTCCACGCTCGCCGGCAGTGACAGCCCAGCGACAGTACCAGTCGAGAAGTGTCCTCCTGAGTCGCTTGCCAGAAGTCCTGCCCAGTTGCCGAGTTTTGTCGACGCCTCACTCGAGTTCACCAGCATGTCGTGCCCCAGGTTGAGTGAAAACCTGCAGCAACTCTGTTACGTCACAGCTCAGCCGCAGCGATGTCTCCCGTGTTGCAGTATCTGTCCAGACGCAGGAAGGCGTGCAGTGATGCCCATCGACGCTCACTGCCTATGACCACGATGTTTAGCACACCCCACATGTTTTTTTCTTCCCTCCCTGTAGGAAGTTTTTTTTCCATGTCCATATGTATATGTTTTTATTTTGTGTTCTGTGCCCTGTTCCTACGAGAGAGAGAGACCGAGTTTCTTTTACTACCAGTATTGTCGCGTCGGGACGACGCGCGGTAGGTGGCCGAGCGTATGTAGACAGCCTGTACTGTCTGCACAGACAGCCCATGCTGTCTGCCCGCTTAGTTCATATTTCGCGCTATGCTGGTGCTGCCACCTAGGCCTTGCCACTTCAGTATGCCCAGACTTGCCTCGCTCTCACTCACACAGCGGCCTGGCATTAAGTCACAAGTACTCCCAGCTCTCTCTCGTGGGCATGGCCCTCCCGGGCCATGGGCACAACACAAGCCTGTGTACCCACCACTACTTATCAATAAAGTAAGAAGCCTCCGAAGACGTATCATTCACACCCCGCTACCATCCTACCAAACAAGCCCGTTATAGTTAGCGGTCCAGCCGATGTTTGCAGATTGGCGATTCCGCCCACTTGAGCCCTATTTTTGGCCAATTCCTGTGTACTAGTTGACAAAAATCATAACTATTTTGCTAAAACTCCATTTTTTCTATCGAACGAGTACAAGAAACCACCCATTTACCAATTTCAACTATCCAATAAAGTGGTTAGAAATTGGCAGTTTTGCTAATTTCACACAAATTTCTGAAGATGCCAATTTCCAAATAGGGTCCAGAATAAACAAGAAAGACATTCCTGGCACTAAAATAACAAGTTCACTGTTCGTTAGTCAGGTCCCCAGGCCCCTCTTATATTTCTTTTGCTTTCCACTTTGAATTTTTATTCTTACAAAAAAATAGAAGATTTACTGTTACGCAGGCTGCTGCATTAGTGTAGAAATGGTATAAATAATATCATCGCACTTGTGAAAGAATATTAGACTCATTATGCTAATATCAACACTACAGCTTATTTGCCTATCACAATTGATCTAATATGGCACAATAAACAATATAAATAACATAAAACATGTTAAATACTCCAGGATAAATAATATTTGGCATAACACCAAGCAGTTCGACAGAGGTATGAAGAGGATATATGGTATACAAATACCATTCTCCTATCCCTGTCTTGGGGCTTATATTAGAGAAAACGGAGCATAGCACAGGGCTAACTGTGATATACACTCGTACTGCACCATAAACCTGAAACAAAAAAGTTATTTACCTTATATAGATTATCACACATAGCAGCATATGTGTAGAGAACCTAGGATAACCCAAAAAAGTCAACGTGCCTTATTTTTAGTACAGTGGACCCCCGGTTAACGATTTTAATCCGTGCAAGAGGGCTCATCGTTATGCGAAATAATCGTTATGCGAATGAATTTTCCCCATAAGAAATAATGGAAATCAAATTAATCCGTGCAAGACGCCCAAAAGTCTGAAAAAAAAATTTTTTTACCACATGAAATGTTAATTTTAATACACACAAACTGAAAAAGGCATGCACAATTAAATGACACTTACTTTTATTGAAGATCTGGTGATGATTGATGGGATGGGAGGAGGGGAGAGCATTATCTTCTTACTGTTTAGAAGGGGAATCCCCTTCCATTACGACTTGAGGTAGCAAGTCCTTTTCCGGGGTTACTTCCCTTCTTCTTTTAATGCCACTAGGACCAGCTTGAGAGTCACTGGACCTCTGTCGCACAACAAATCTGTCCATAGAGCTCTGTACCTCCCGTTCCTTTACGATTTGTCTAAAATGGGCCACAACATTGTCATTGAAATAGTCAACAGCACGGCTTGCAACAGCTGTGTCAGGGTGATTTTCATCTATAAAGGTTTGCAGTTCAACCCACTGTGCACACATTTCCTTAATCTTTGAAGTAGGCACAATGGATTCCACAACTGGCATAGGCTTCTCAGGGTTAGCCCCAAACCCTTCAAAATCTTTCTTAATTTCCATACTAATTCTCACCCTTTTTACCACAGGGTTGGCACTAGAAGCTTTCTTGGGGCCCATGGTCACTTATTTTCCAGAAACAGCACCGAAAATACTGTAATAATACGAAATATTCCGAGTGTATGCTTGGATGTTACCGCGGAGGCTGGCTGGTAAACAATGGGACGGAGCGGCACATGTGAGGCTGGCTGAGGGCACATTGGACGCGTCTCGGATGAAAATCGGTATGCGGGTTTTTAATCGGTATGCGCGGCAAAAATTTTGCGATAAAAGTAATCGTTATGCGGAAAAATCGCTATGCGATGCCATCGTTATGCGGGGGTCCACTGTATTTGGATTGGGTTAGCCATATATGATTTTTGGTAAATACTCGATTCCCAGCCAGGGTAGAAACATTAGGCATATTTCTTTACACCTGTTGTCTATGTTAATCTTAAGTTAATTTTAAGCCTGCCCATAATGCTCTGCATACAAGGGGCTTTGGCATCCTGCACTTTAAAAATTGTATTCCTTGTACTTCTCTGTATCATGTTCAAATAAATAAATAAATAAATAAATAAATAAATCAGTAAATGGGCACCTGAGTGTTAGCCAGCTAGTGTGGGTGTTATCCTGGGACACTGACCTAATTTTCCTGAAATACGTACTCTGCATAACAAGCGGCATTCTATACAGTAGTATGTCACTGATGTCAGCTAGTCCTGTATACCTTGTACATGTAGTAAATAAAGATATTATTATTATTATTATTATTATTATTATTATTATTATTATTATTATTATTATTATTATTATTATTATTATTATTTTTATTTTATTTTTTATTATCACACTGGCCGATTCCCACCAAGGCAGGGTGGCCCGAAAAAGAAAAACTTTCACCATCATTCACTCCATCACTGTCTTGCCAGAAGGGTGCTTTACACTACAGTTTTTAAACTGCAACATTAACACCCCTCCTTCAGGGTGCAGGCACTGTACTTCCCATCTCCAGGACTCAAGTCCGGCCTGCCGGTTTCCCTGAACCCCATCATAAATGTTACTTTGCTCACACTCCAACAGCACGTCAAGTATTAAAAACCATTTGTCTCCATTCAATCCTATCAAACACGCTCACGCATGCCTGATGGAAGTCCAAGCCCCTCGCACACAAAACCTCCTTTACCCCCTCCCTCCAACCTTTCCTAGGCCGACCCCTACCCCGCCTTCCTTCCACTACAGACTGATACACTCTTGAAGTCACTCTGTTTCGCTCCATTCTCTCTACATGTCCGAACCACCTCAACAACCCTTCCTCAGCCCTCTGGACAACAGTTTTGGTACCCCTGCACCTCCTCCTAACTTCCAAACTACGAATTCTCTGCATTATATTCACACCACACATTGCCCTCAGACATGACATCTCCACTGCCTCCAGCCTTCTCCTCGCTGCAACATTCATCACCCATGCTTCACATCCATATAAGAGCGTTGGTAAAACTATACTCTCATACATTCCCCTCTTTGCCTCCAAGGACAAAGTTCTTTGTCTCCACAGACTCCTAAGTGCACCACTCACCCTTTTCCCCTCATCAATTCTATGATTCACCTCATCTTTCATAGACCCACCCGCTGACACGTCCACTCCCAAATATCTGAATACATTCACCTCCTCCATACTCTCTCCCGCCAATCTGATATCCAATCTTTCATCACCTAATCTTTTTGTTATCCTCATAACCTTACTCTTTCCTGTATTCACTTTTAATTTTCTTCTTTTGCACACCCTACCAAATTCATCCACCAATCTCTGCAACTTCTCTTCAGAATCTCCCAAGAGCACAGTGTCATCAGCAAAGAGCAACTGTGACAACTCCCACTTTATGTGTGATTCTTTACCTTTTAACTCCACGCCTCTTGCCAAGACCCTCGCATTTACTTCTCTTACAACCCCATCTATAAATATATTAAACATCCATGGTGACATCACACATCCTTGTCTAAGGCCTACTTTTACTGGGAAATAATTTCCCTCTTTCCTACATACTCTAACTTGAGCCTCACTATCCTCGTAAAAACTCTTCACTGCTTTCAGTAACCTACCTCCTACACCATACACCTGCAACATCTGCCACATTGCCCCCCTATCCACCCTGTCATACGCCTTTTCCAAATCCATAAATGCCACAAAGACCTCTTTAGCCTTATCTAAATACTGTTCACTTATATGTTTCACTGTAAACACCTGGTCCACACACCCCCTACCTTTCCTAAAGCCTCCTTGTTCATCTGCTATCCTATTCTCCGTCTTACTCTTAATTCTTTCAATAATAACTCTACCATACACTTTACCAGGTATACTCAACAGACTTATCCCCCGATAATTTTTGCACTCTCTTTTGTCCCCTTTGCCTTTATACAAAGGAACTATGCATGCTCTCTGCCAATCCCTAGGTACCTTACCCTCTTCCATACATTTATTAAATAATTGCACCAACCACTCCAAAACTATATCCCCACCTGCTTTTAACATTTCTATCTTTACCCCATCAATCCCGGCTGCCTTACCCCCTTTCATTTTACCTACTGCCTCACGAACTTCCCCCACACTCACAACTGGCTGTTCCTCACTCCTACAAGATGTTATTCCTCCTTGCCCTATACACAAAATCACAGCTTCCCTATCTTCATCAACATTTAACAATTCCTCAAAATATTCCCTCCATTTTCCCAATACCTCCAACTCTCCATTTAATACCTCTCCTCTTCCATTTTTAACTGACAAATCCATTGGTTCTCTAGGCTTCCTTAACTTGTTAATCTCACTCCAAAACTTTTTCTTATTTTCAACAAAATTTGTTGATAACATCTCACCCACTCTCTCATTTGCTCTCTTTTTACATTGCTTCACCACTCTCTTAACCTCTCTCTTTTTCTCCATATACTCTTCCCTCCTTGCATCACTTCTACTTTGTAAAAACTTCTCATATGCTAAATTTTTCTCCCTTACTGCTCTCTTTACATCATCATTCCACCAATCGCTCCTCTTCCCTCCTGCACTCACTTTTCTGTAACCACAAACTTCTGCTGAACACTCTAACACTACATTTTTAAACCTACCCCATACCTCTTCGACCCCATTGCCTATGCTCTCATTAGCCCATCTATCCTCCAATAGCTGTTTATATCTTACCCTAACTGCCTCCTCTTTTAGTTTATAAACCTTCACCTCTCTCTTCCCTGATGCTTCTATTCTCCTTGTACCCCATCTACCTTTTACTCTCAGTGTAGCTACAACTAGAAAGTGATCTGATATATCTGTGGCCCCTCTGTAAACATGTACATCCTGAAGTCTACTCAACAGTCTTTTATCTACCAATACATAATCCAACAAACTACTGTCATTTCGCCCTACATCATATCTTGTATACTTATTTATCCTCTTTTTCTTAAAATATGTATTACCTATAACTAAACCCCTTTCTATACAAAGTTCAATCAAAGGGCTCCCATTATCATTTACACCTGGCACCCCAAACATACCTACCACACCCTCTCTAAAAGTTTCTCCTACTTTAGCATTCAGGTCCCCTACCACAATTACTCTCACTTGGTTCAAAGGCTCCTATACATTCACTTAACATCTCCCAAAATCTCTCTCTCTCCTCTACATTCCTCTCTTCTCCAAGCGCATACACGCTTATTATGACCCACTTTTCACATCCAACCTTTACTTTAATCCACATAATTCTTGAATTTACACATTCATATTCTCTTTTCTCCTTCCATAACTGATCCTTCAACATTACTGCTACCCCTTCCTTTGCTCTAACTCTCTCAGATACTCCAGATTTAATCCCATTTATTTCCCCCCCCACCGAAACTCCCCTACCCCTTTCCAGCTTTGTTTCGCTTAGGGCCAGGACATCCAACTTCTTTTCATTCATAACATCAGCAATCATCTGTTTCTTATCATCCGCACTACATCCACACATAATCAAGCATCCCAGTTTTATAAAGTTTTTCTTCTTCTCTTTTTTAGTAAATTATTATTATTATTATTTTCTCAGTTGTTTGTTGGGCTATCATATTCAAACTTGGGCAATGTATGATGGAAAGATACTTCTTAACGTACACCAAAAATGAAAGAAATCAGACCATAAATAGCGGAGTTCACTTCTCAGCCATTAGCGGCCACTTAGCGGTATATTTTTGTATGTTTTTATGGTTATATTCTCATTTTTTCAGTCTCATTTGATAGAGTGAAATATATATTACAGAAACAGATATGATTTTGATTGTTTTCATGATGAAAAGTACCTTGAAATTGCGCTCACAGTAGCGAAAATGTTCTGTTCTTTAGCGAAGCTCAAGAGTAAACAAATGACGTCACCGTCCAATATCTGTCCGCCTGCCAGTCCAAATTCCAATGTGTAGTCAAGAATGGGTTGACATTATTTATACAATTATTACAATAATGCAGCAGTCTGCATAACAGTAAATCTTCTATTTTTTTGTGTGAATAAAAATTCCAAATGGTAAGCAAGAGTAGTATAAGAGGGGCCTGTAGCCATTACTAATGAACAGAGAAAATGTTATTTTAGTGCCAGGAATGTCTGCATTGTTTATTCTGGACACTATTTTGAAATTGGCATCTGTTGAAATTTGTGTGAAATCGGCCAAACTGCCAATTTCTGACCACTTAATTGGGTAGTTGAAATAAGTGAATGGGTGGTTTCTTGTACTCAGTTGACAGACTAGAAGTAAGTAAGTTTATTCAGGTATACACAAATACAGTGACATAGATCATCATACATAGCAGTGTATGTATAGAGAACCTAGGATAACCCAGAAAAGTCAGACAAAGTGACTTATTTCCAGTACCTGGCTTGGGCTTGCCATATATGATTTTTGGTAAATATTTTTTTTTTCTCGGTTGTTAGTTGGGCTATCTCATTGAAACTTGGGCAATGTATGATGGAAAGATGCTTCTTAACGTACAACAAAAATAAAAAAGACGGATGATAAATAAGGGAGTTCGCTTCTCAGCCATTAGCCGCCTCTTTGCAGTATATTTTCGTATGGTTTTTATGGCTGTATTCTCATTTTTTGGACTCATTTGATAGAATGGAAGATATATTACAGAAACAGACATGATTTTGATTGCTTTCATGATGAAAAGTACCTTGAAATTGAGCTCAAAGTACCGGAAATGTTCGATTCTTGCATCAGTCAAGTTGGTTAATTTTATTAAGTGTATTCTAACCTAACTACTCTGTAATCCAGCAAACTCAGTAATCCGGCACACTACAGGTCCCAATGATGCCGGATTTGTGATGGAGGACCTGTATATTATTAAGCTATAAATCTAAAAATCTGTCACCCACTTGTCATGACACATTAAGGGAAGGCCTTGAAGTGGAGTTGAGAGAAGAGGGCCGAAAATCAAACTTGTAGGTTGTTCTAGGCATTAGCTACCTAACAAACAGAAAAAAGCCTCTATCCATGAAAAGACTGTTTACCCCTCTTATACCAAACCATATCCATAATTCAGTTAATCCAAGGCTACAAGTCACATTACAAAGGCACTGGCAGCAGCAGTGGAGGTGGTGGTGATGGTGTCAGTAACGGCAGTTGGAGAGGTAGTAGTAGCAGCATCAGAGGCATCAACAGTGATGATCCTAAGTCCATACAATGCATCCCAAAATATATCTATAATTCATTCCAAGTCAGAGGCTAAAAAGCACACTACACACATTTAGTTATCAGCATTACTGGTATCAGCAGCAGTGGCACAGGTCCATCAATTATAGTCCAAACCAATCAATAATCCATTCAGGGGCACAGGTGATAAGCTACAGCAAATATTTACTGATGGGAAAATATTCTTCCAATGTTCATGCATGAAACAAGATAACAGATTTTTAATCATGCAAAGTCAGTCAAACTCCACTACCATGATAAGGAGATTGAATGTTGGGATGACAGAACTGGTGAGGAAGAATTTCTAGCATCATCAACATGGTGTTAGGAAGATTTTTCTGGCACCATCAACATGGAGATAGGAAGATATTCTAGCACCATCAACATGAAGCACAGGTCATAGCTATAAATTAAGAAATATATAACAGGTGCCAAAGGGATACTAGGTTAGTCAGTAAATGCTATGACAACTAGAATATTAAAAACTATATGATAAATTTATTACTACAAGGAGGATGCAATAAACTTAGCTCAGCTCCTTTAGCTGTAACTATGCACAGCAATCATAATACATATGGTGCTATACGAGGTAACATAATCCTACTTACTGAAAAAGAGAGGTGATAAGAGTATTATTGAAGAGCTTCAGTGTATTTCAAAGGCTGTACAAGCTCACCTTTCATCACATGTGAAGAATGTCTGGAAAAGTTGGAGCCTGCGAAGCTTCTGATCTTGCCCTCATATTTTAGGAGAGTAAGTATTGGCTTACAATCTCCCAGCAGTCCTTTGCCAAGCATCTCTGCTGTTAACACTTGTGCAAGATATGGACTGCAAATATCAGAGAGAGAATAAAAGTTGTGTAAAATAGACTAATGAAGAGCTCAAGTGTGCATGCAATATGCAGTCCTGCAGTATAATAACTGATTTTTCTATACAGTTGAATTTACAGGCTAAGAGCTGTTATCTTAACTCAGCTCATTTATAGACTAAAAGCCATTTAAAACATCAGATGAAAACTGCAGTAGACATACTGGCCCATGCTCAGCAGGTCCTTTTCAATCCTAATGTTTTACTCTAACCTATTTTTACAGCTACTAAAGGTATTAGATTTAATTAATTAATTTTTGCTTCAATGTATTGTCATATTGAAAGACAACTTGAACATTAAAGCTTGTGAGAGGCGAGAGAGAAGTTTTTATTATATGGTAAAACCAACAAATTCTCAAGCTTATACTCAGTAAGAGACTGTAAACACACAGTTGAACACACCAGCTAACCCCTTTACAGTGAACTTTTTTGTACTTTTTCCATATTCCTCTAGTTTTTTCTCTTCCAAGTGCTGCTGCACTTTTATCTTGCACTATGGGGCTTACAATAAAGTACAAATTTATAAACAAAATATATAATCTTTGAGACTGTGAAAGCTATTGTACTAAGTGGCTACAGCCACAGCTACAGCTACAGCCACAGTGGCTACAGCTGAGATGCCACGCTGCCCGTTTCCATGACCCAAGTTCTCGTTTGACATAAAATACCGACTCGTGGGAGAGCCCACAGTAACTCCAAGTTGTTGGCAAACGAGTATGTCAGTAAGTGAGGAGAGGCTGTACAGGTCTCCCTCAACATTCACTTTTTCCACTTTCGCAGTCTTCGAACATTCACAAATTCCCAGTTGCCCAATCATATTTAAAATATGTCATTACACATGTTAGGAATTGTGGCAGTGGCAGAGTTTGTTTGGAGAAAGGACAAGATAGTCCCTCAATATGACACTAATATCAAACTCTATGGCTTATTTATCTATCATAATTCACCTAATATGACATAATAAACAATATTAATAACATAGAAACATGACATATACTCTAGAATGAATAAAATGTCATTAAGCATGTCATGAGCATTGTTGCATTGTTGTTGTTGTTGGGTGTGTAAGGGCCACTGAGAGCATAAGCCTTAGATAGTGGTGGTGGAGGGAGGTGGCAGCAGAGGCGGCAGCAGAGGCGGTAGAGACGGCGGTGTTGTCAGTCGCCCTATATAACTCCAACAACATTGGAGGAGATAGGTCCATGCTGTCCTTTTTCCATCGATTAATTGCTTAACTTACTTGCCACACTGTTAATGCTACACTTGTCACTGGCTGGCACCATAGCCTTCATCGATTCGTGCTGCTTTAGTATTGTACATATATCGTAGAATCACTGAAGAAGGCACATTCTCCCCTCTCTCTTCCTCCTCCACTTTGGTACTCTGCTACGAGTTCTTTCTTTAATTCTATAGTCTTTTTCGCCTTCTTTACCAAAGGGCTGGCACTAGTACAATATTTTATGATGTTTTCATGTGTTTTATGATTGCTCATGGTTCAATAGGTTAAGGTAGCAGTATTGTATTATAATTCCCTACAATATATTGAGGCACCAAACATTCCCCATTTTTCAACATTCGCGAGGCTCTTGATCCCCTAACCCTTGTGAATGTTGAGGGAGACCTGTATATCACTGTTCACCATCAGTCAAGGACATTTTATTCCTTAACCCTTTGAGGGTTTCAGACGTACTAGTACGGCTTACGCGCAAGGGTTTTTGACGTACTAGTGCACATAAATTCTGGTGCCGTCAAATCTCGTGGGAAAAGGCTGGTAGGCCTAGATGTGAGAGAATGGGTCTGTGTGGTCGGTGTGAGTGGTAGAAAAAAATCTGGGACCCAGTGGTGCATTGTGGGAATGCCATCTTAGTATACAATGTCCACCATGCCTCGCAGTAAGAAGTTCCTCACTCCTTGGTGAATTGGGACACTTTTGTTCCCCAGTGACAGTTCTAATACAGATGGAAGTGCCAGTGATGATGAGTCTCAAGGTTTTGGTGAGGTTTTGACCGAAACTAATTACCATAATATCGGTAATAGTGAGGAAAACCCAGATGACCCTCAGCCTTCCACCTCTGGTGCTGGGCCATCTTGTTCACATTCAGTTGTACCAGAATCAAAGAGGAAACTCCTATTTTCCCAAATCCCAGACTCAGATGTGAGCATTTGTGATGATAGTGATAGTGATTATGAACTACAAGCTCTTGAAAACAGTTCCAGTAGTGATAGTGAAGTGCAATATTCCCCAGTGAAGCGTCAGTATATACGATGATATATGCACTCTGGTAGTGTGCCATATGCTATTCCAAGGGGAAGGAGTACATCTCGGAGTACATCCCGTGGCTGTACAACAGGAACAGACAGTGAAAATGACAATCATAGTGTTGCAATTGGGATGGAAAATGTGCATGGTGGTGGTAGTGGTGGTGGTAGTGGTGGTGACAGCAGTGAGGTATCAGCAGTGGGCCATGCTGCCACCCATGCTGCCACCCACGCCGCTGCCTCAGCTGATCTACAACAAAGGCCACCATCCCCCACCCACCCACCACACCAGCCTCCACAACCACAACCTCCACAACCACAACCACCTGTCATTGTCCAGTACCCACCAGCAGACTGCACCTGGGACTGGCAGGAAGCTAGCAATTTTGTTCCAAATGCCCACCAGTTTGATGACAGCCAAAGTGGAATACGGCCATCTTGTACACTTGGGAACAGTGCCACTGAACTGGAATGTTTTGAGTTATTCTTTGACGAACCCCTGATGGAAAGTATTGTCATGGAAAGCAACACATACTACAAGTACACCATGGCAAACACAATACTTTCACCAAAATCATGTCTACACCAGTGGAAGGAGGCAACTGTGGCTGAGATGTATCTTTTCTTTGCCACAATAATGCTTATGCCGCATGTGTATAAGCACAAAGTGAAATCATACTGGCCAACAGACCGCCTGATTGCAACCCCAGGTTTCAGTGATATAATGCCAGTGAATCGATTTGTGCTAATGTTACGTATGCTTCACTTCTCAGACAAAACCAGGCCTGACAGAAATGACAGGTTATATAAGATTAGGCATGTGTTTGTGTATCTGAAAGAGAAATTCAATATGTATTTTTATCCCTTCAGGAAGCTTGTAATTGACGAGTCTTTGATTCTGTTTAAAGGAAGACTCTCTTTCAAGCAGTACATACCAAGCAAGAGGAAACACTTTGGTATAAAGTTGTTTGTGCTTTGTGATTGTTACAGTGGTCTGGTATTGGATATTATTGTGTACACTGGAAGTTATACATTGCAAAATACCAGCAAGTTATTGGGCATCTCTGGTGATGTGGTTAGAACAATGATAGAACCATACCTTGGTAAGGGGCATATATTATATACTGATAACTGGTACACAAGCCCCTCACTCAGTGATTTTTTGCAAGTGAACATGACAGGTGTGTGGCACAGTGCGTGTAAATCGGAAACATATGCCCAGGTTTGACGCTGGCACTCGTAGAGGTGAGGTGCAGGCGTTTGCTGCCAATGACATTATGGCATTTTGGTGGCATGACAAAAGAGATGTCACACTGTTGTCATCAGTTCACCCTAATGAAATGGCAGACACTGGCAGGCAGCATAGAGAGAGCAATGAACCCATTCTAAAACCTGCAGCTGTGATTGATTACACCTTCAATATGCGTTCAGTGGACAAATGTGACATGCAGATTGGGTTTGCTGATTGTGTTCGCAAGAGTTATAAGTGGTACATAAAACTCTTTTTCCATCTTCTGGACATTTCCATGCTCAATGCTTATAATATGTATAAGATGAGGACCAGAAACAAACCACAATACGGAGAATTCTGTTTGTCTGTCATCAGACAAATAGTATTCAAGTACCAAGGAAGAACACCTGCAATAGACTGCCCACCAAATTATCAACAACTACCTTCTTGTCAGAAGCATGGTGATCACTTCCTGGTAAAACTGCCTGCTACTACTTTCAAGAAAAAGGCTCAGAAGAAGTGTTACGTCTGTGCACATACAAAAAAAATGGTCACAACAACGCAGAGACACTCGTTTTATGTGTGAGGAGTGTAAAACACCACTGTGCATTACACCATGTTTCAAAGACTTCCACAGGCTGCAGAACTTCTAGAAACATTCCCTGTGACTGTATATGTGTATATAAAATATAGAAAAATAGTAATAAACAACATTTCATATCGTTTGTTTGTGTAAATATTTTTTATAAACAAAACAATGACAACAGTGTTTATGTCCTTATTGTGTAGTATTGAAAAAAAAAAAAACTTACAAAATACTGATCATATTGGTCTCACAGGCCATAAAAGTTACTTGGAAAAAGAAAAATTAAAAAATAACAGAAATTAGTACATAAGAAAGTAAATAAAAGAATACTGGGAGACGGCAGTCGGCGATGTTGCCACATTGTCCCCCTTTTTCATCAACTTCACGCCTCCATATCTCCGTAAGTATTGATGGTAAAAAATTTTTGTTTAGCCTATAATATTTAGAAAAAAAAAAAAACTATTTTTCATAAGAAAAAATTATTTTTTTTTTTAAATTTGGCCGACCCTGAGAACGAGTCTCTAAGAAGACCTGTTGACCCTCAAAGGGTTAAAAAAAAAAAAAAGTAAACTCTCAGTATATACACACTGAAAGATACAAACCTCTCAGTGTTATCTCTACAGAGCCTACAAATATGATGAAAGAATTTTTATTTTATTTGTGAATCATTTAACCCATAGGGGTCACTCAACATGGAGTGGACGTTCAACCTGCTGTCCACTAACTGTGAGATGGACACGCTATCTATTTATATTCATCTACATATGTACCATACATCATGATGATTAAGAAGGGTTGAAACAGAGAAAGTACCTATGAAACAAATTATCAATAAGATTAATACGTACATAAAAGTGAGGGCTAAAAAATGAGTCAGGAAAGTTAGCATAGCTACTTTTCTATGGCTTAGGTGAAACCACTGCACACCTATAGATAAGGCAATATATGCTATGATCCCTGTCAACATTTCTAGTATATCCATAAAACAAATGCAATACTAAGAAACTAATCAAGGACTTACTCAAATTTTGGTTCATTGGTATATAAACTTGATTCAACAAGAGCGGCCTTTATTGCAGCAGAGTTCTCCACTGTTTTGCAAAGCAACCCGTATATTCTTCCGAAGTTCTGGAATACAAGAATTTTACAGGTAAATACTAATGATGGTGATGATGATATTACCTGGCAAATAATGTGTGAAGGAACATCACCCATTAACACACGAGGGAAGGACTACATTATTAACTTACTATCACCCATTCATGTAAATACATATACAGTAGTATTATCTTTAAAACTCTAAGTTTCTTAACCCTTAACCCTTTCAGGGTCGAGAGGCCCTCTCCAAAACTTGTTCTCAGGGTCAAAAATTTTTCGGAAAAAAAAAAATATTTTCTTATGAAAAGATAGAGAATCTTTTTCCAATCATAATGACACCAAAAGAATGAAATTTGATGGAAAACTTACGGAATTATGCTCTCATGAAGTTAGCGGTCTTAACGATGTTTATGCATCAGCGATTTCGCCCACTTTGAGCCCTATTTTCAGCCAACTCCAGTATACTAGTCAACAAAAATCATAACTATTTCGCTAGAACTCCTTCTTTTTTCTATCGAATGAGTACAAGAAACCACCCATTTACCGATTTCAACTATCCAATAAAGTGGTCAGAAATTAGCAATTTTGCCAATTTCCCACAAATTTCAAAAGATACCAATTTCCAAATAGGGTCCAGAATAAACAAGACAGACATTCCTGGCACTAAAATAACATTTCCTCTGTTCATTAGTCATGTCCCCAGGCCCCTCTTACATTTCCTTTGCTTTCCACTTTGAATTTTTATTCTCACAAAAAAATAGAAGATTTACTGTTATGCAGACTACTGCATTAGTGTAGAAATGGTATAAATAATATCAGTGCACTTGTGAAAGAATATTAGATTCACCAGTTGATGTGTATTGGACACATGGCATGATTTGTTTACTTTTGAACTTTGGTAAAAATCGAACATTTCTGCTACTTTGAGCTCAATTTCAAGGTACTTTTCATCGTGAAACCAATCAAAATCATCTCAATTTCTGTAATATGTCTTCCACTCTAAAAAGTGAAAACAGGAAAACTAGAATACAACCATAAATACCATAAATAACAAAAAGGCACAATACCGTGACTGGAACGATACACAAATAACCATTGACTTTGTCAATGGTCCAAGTCGGACCGAAACGTCGTCGTAAGCTTCTCTCTTTTATGTGCGGGTTATTTGTGTATAAATACCATACGAAAATACAGTGCAAAGCCACTGTTTTAAACCAAAAACACGGTCTAAGTTTTTTTTTCACATTACGCACTGTGCTGCAGAATTTTTTTTATACTGTGCACACTGACCACATAGACCCATTCTTTCATACGTAGGCCTACCAGCTTTCTCTCGCTAGATTTGAAGGTGATAGAATTTACGCGTACTAGTACGTCAATAACCCTGGTGCATAAGCCGTACTAGTACATTGAAAACCCTGAAAGGGTTAAACTGTCCAAACGTAGATCTAGATTTTCACTTCCAGCACTCCGAATAATTAAAAAAAAAAAAAAAATTCATTAAATAGGGCAATTTTCTGCGTGTATTAAGACCACATAAAAAAATTTAGGATCAGTACTTACTGAGATATAAGACCGCGAAGTTGGCACTGGATGCCCACCTGAGTGCAACATGGAGTCCTGCCGCTTGCAGAACTGTTGCCAATAAACCTTTTTTTCTCATTTTTTTTTATTTATATAATTTTTTGCTATGATAATTACAAATTGTAGTAGTTCTTGTGATTTCATAGCCAATGTTTGTTCTGACACTAATAATAGATACTCAAATAGTCACAAAGACACTGACAGGTGAACATTTTCACCTGCCTTGGTCACCTACTATTGTCTAGAAATATATACATACTTACTCTCAATATCGGCATTCATCTCAAATGTTAATCACTCCATTTTGGCCACCTAAGGTTAATAATCAAAATTGCACATGTTAACAAGACTTATTAAAGCCATATAGCTGACCTAATAGAATACTCAATTCTCTTCTCTTGTATTCATTGTAACTCATCTAATGACCATATGTACGGTTATTGCCTAATTATCCTTAAGTTAATTTTAAGTTTGCCCGAAATGCTCTGCATATAAACGTGCATGATGTCAAAATAAAATATTATTGACATTATTATGAAAGGTAGAAAGGTATTAATACATGTCTAACTGAGTGACTCCCCTTATGCCTTCATATGTTCACAATTCTCAGCATCTCCTCCTCTCTTGTTTACTCGTTTTCTCTCATTTATTCACTCTCTCTCGTTTATGAAGGCATCTAAGGGTAGCTGTTAGAAATTATTAAACTCAGTGAACAAGGTATGTCAATGGTATTAATAATAATAGCTCTGGAGTGCTTTAAATTTAAGTCATATAGTATTTCATGTAGGTATGGTAGCTGGTGTATAGGAGATACCACACCTGACTTTCTACAATAAATACTCACCTCTCACCCTACATTAAGACTCCACATATTTTAGGGTAAGTCAATGTACTTTACTTTTATTGTTTTTTAATACCTAGTTCTACTATTAACTTAATATGTGTTGGTATAAACTTGTTATCTGGCATTTATATATACTGTACAGTGGACCCCCGCATAACGATGGCATCACATAGCGATTTTTCCGCATACCGATTACTTTTATCGCAAAATTTTTGCCGCGCATACCGATTAAAAACCCGCTCACCGATTTTCGTCCGAGACGCGTCCAATGTGCCCTCAGCCAGCCTCACATGTGCCGCCCGTCCCATTGTTTACCAGCCAGCCTCCGCGGTAACATCCAAGCATACACTCGGAATATTTCGTATTATTACAGTATTTTCGGTGCTGTTTCTGGAAAATAAGTGACCATGGGCCCCAAGAAAGCTTCTAGTGCCAACCCTACACCTCAAAGGGTAAGAATTACTATAGAAATGAAGAAAGAGATCATTGATAAGTATGAAAGTGGAGTGCGTATAGCCGACCTAGTCAAGCTGTACAAGAAACCCCAATCAACCATCGCTACTATTGTGGGCACCAGAAAGACAATCAAGGAAGCTGTTCTTGCCAAAGGTTCAACTGTGTTTTCGAAACAAAGATCGCAAGTGATGGAAGATGTTGAGAGACTCTTATTGGTGTGGATAAATGAAAAACAGCTAGCAGGAGATAGCATCTCTCAAGCGATCATATGTGAAAAGGCTAGGAAGTTGCATGAGGATTTAATTAAAAAAATGCCTGCAACTAGTGATGATGTGAGTGAATTTAAGGCCAGCAAAGGTTGGTTTGAGAGATTTAAGAAGCGTAGTGGCATCCATAGTGTGATAAGGCATGGTGAGGCTGCCAGTTCGGACCACAAAGCGGCTGAAAAATATGTGCAGGAATTCAAGGAGTACATAGAAACTGAAGGACTGAAACCTGAACAAGTGTTTAATTGTGATGAAACAGGCCTGTTCTGGAAGAAAATGCCAAGCAGGACCTACATTACTCAGGAGGAAAAGGCACTCCCAGGACATAAGCCTATGAAAGACAGGCTTACTTTGTTGATGTGTGCCAATGCTACTGGTGATTGCAAAGTGAAGCCTTTATTAGTGTATCACTCTGAAACTCCCAGAGCGTTCAGGCAAAAGAATGTCCTCAAGGATAATTTGTGTGTGCTGTGGAGGGCAAACAGTAAGGCATGGGTCACTAGGGAATTTTTCTATAACTGGTTACACCATGCATTTGCCCCCAATGTGAAAAATTACCTAACTGAAAAGAAATTAGAACTTAAGTGCCTCCTGGTGTTAGACAATGCCCCTGGTCATCCTACAGACGTGGCAGAGCGACTTTATGGGGACATGAGCTTCATTAAGGTGAAGTTTTTGCCTCCTAATACCACGCCTCTCCTGCAGCCCATGGACCAGCAGGTTATTTCCAACTTCAAGAAACTGTACACAAAAGCTCTGTTTGAAAGGTGCTTTGTAATGACCTCAGAAACTCAACTGACTCTAAGAGAGTTTTGGAGAGATCACTTTAATATCCTCAATTGTGTAAACCTTATAGGTAAGGCTTGGGAGGAAGTGACTAAGAGGACCTTGAACTCTGCTTGGAAGAAACTGTGGCCAGAATGTGTAGACAAAAGGGATTTTGAAGGGTTTGAGGCTAACCCTGAGAATCCTGTGCCAGTTGAGGAATCCATTGTGGCATTGGGAAAGTCCTTGGGGTTGGAGGTTAGTGGGGAGGATGTGGAAGAGTTGGTGGAGGAGGACAATGAAGAACTAACCACTGATGAGCTGATAGATCAACTTCAAGAGCAAGAGGCCAGACCTGGGGAAACTGGTTCAGAGGAGGGGAGAGAGAAATTGAAGAAGTTGCCTACTACAAAGATAAAGGAAATCTGTGCTAAGTGGCTTGAAGTGCAAACCTTCATGGATGAAAATCACCCTCACACAGCTATTGCAAGCCGTGCTGGTGATTATTACACTGACAATGTTGTGAAACACTTTAGGCAAGTCATAAAGGAACGAGAGGTACAGGCCACTATGGACAGATATCTTGTGCGAAAGAAGTCCAGTGACTCTGAAGCTGGCCCTAGTGGCATTAAAAAAAGAAGGGAAGTAACCCCAGAAAAGGACTTACTACCTCAAGTCCTAATGGAAGGGGATTCCCCTTCTAAACAGTAAGAAGATAATGCTCTCCCCTCCTCCCATCCCATCAATCATCACCAGATCTTCAATAAAAGTAAGTGTCATGTAATTGTGCATGCCTTTTTCTGTTTGTGTGTATTAAAATTAACATTTCATGTGGTAAAAAAATTTTTTTTTCATACTTTTGGGCGTCTTGCACGGATTAATTTTATTTCCATTATTTCTTATGGGGAAAATTCATTCGCATAACGATTATTTCGCATAACAATTATCCCTCTTGCACGGATTAAAATCGTTAACCGGGGGTCCACTGTATTTATAAGTGTAAAAAAATAATGTTCAGCTTTATGGCAATTTCTGCTTTACAGTAGCAGCCTGGAACCTAACCTGCTGAATAAGTGGGGCCCTACTGTATTTGCCTTGTCCATCAGACTGTTGCTGCTAGCAGCCCTCTGGCTCATATATCCATCACAGCCTGGCTGATCCAGCATTTGAAGATACTTGTCCAGTTTCCTCTTGAAGACTTTTACACTCATCCCAGCAGTGTTTCTGATATCTTCTGGTAAAATTTTGAATAATCTGGGGCAACCGATGTTGATATAATGTTCTCTTATAGTGTCAACAGAACCCCCTGCTTTTCATTGGTTTTATTTGACACTTCCTCCCATATCTTTCACTCCGGAAAGTTATGGCAGTGTAAAGATTTGTCCCTAGGCCCTCAAGTACTTTCCACGTATATATTTTCCTGTATCCTGCTTCTCCACTCCAGGAAGTATATATTTAGGACCCTGAGGTGTTCCCAATAATTTAAATGCTTTATTGGCTCTATGTGGGCCATAAATGATAACTGTATCTGCTCCAGTTCTGGTATCTCCCTCACCCTGAACAGGGGTCTCAACACTAAACAATACTTTAAACAAGAGAGCAGAAGCAATTTGGCATTATTTCCCTTGTTTTCAAAGTTCTTGTTATCCATCCTGTCATTTTCCTGGCTCTTATGACATTTACCTTATTATGTTCTTTGAAAGGAAAGTCAGCCAACATTATTACTCCCAGGTCTTTCATGTGTTCCTTTCATTCTATTTAGAAGCAAAAATATGAATACAATGGAACCTCAGTTTTCGTGATTCATCTGTTCGAAAAAGTCTGATGAAAACCCGAATCGTACAAAAGCTGAAGCAATATTTCCTATAAGAAATAATGTAAATCCAATTAATCCATTCCAGACACCCAAAAATATTAACAAAAAATACATTTGATAGAGACTAACTAATGAGAAATAAATATAAATGACTAATGAAATGGATAAATGAACATTTAACATCACTTTTATCTTTACTGAAGACTCTTGTTGGCGTATGGAAGACAGCGAGGAGGGGAAGAGGGAGGAGGAGAGGTTATTGTTTGGAAAGGGAATCCCCGTTCATAAGGAATTCAGGTATCAAGACCCTATCCGGGGTTACTTCCCTTCTTTGTCTTTTACTGGCACTAGGATCAGCTTGAGAGTCACTGGACCCCTGTCACAAAAAAAATCTGTCCAAAGAAGTCTGTTTCTGGCATCTCTTTAAGATTTGTCTAAAATGGGACAAGGCACTGTCACTGAACATACTACAGACACGGCTTGCAACAGCTTTGTTAGGGTGATATTTCATCACAAAACTTAGCAACTTATTCCACTTTGCACACATGCCCTTAATCACTGAAGAAGGTACATTCACTCCTCTCTCTTCCTCCTCCTCTGAAGCAATTTCCTCAGCTGTAGTCTGCTGCAGTCCCAGTTGAAGGTCTTGCAGCTCTTCTGTGGTTAGCTTTTTCCTGTGGTCGTCCACAAACTCTTCCACATCCTGGCCACTCACATCCAACCCCATGGACTTCCACAAAGACACAATAGATTCCACAACAGGCATAGGGTTATCAGGGTCAGCCTCAAACCCTTCAAAATTCTTCTCAAGAACACATTCTGGCCCAATTTTCTCCAAGCAGAGTTCATCATCCTGGAAGTCACTCCCTGCCAAGCCTCATCTATAAGGCTTATGCAATTGAGGATATTGAAGTAATTCCTCCAGAGCCCTCTTAAGTGTCAACTCAGTGTCCCGAGGTCACTTCAAAGCACCTTTGAAACATTGCTTTGGTGTAGAGTTTTTTGAAGCTTGATATGACCTGCTGGTTCATGGGCTGGATGAGAAGAGTGGTATTAGGGGGCAAGAACTTCACTGTGATGAAACTAAACTCCTCCAACAAATAGTCTTCCAAGCCTGGAGGATGAGCAGGAGCATTGTCCATTACCAGGAGGCACTTGAGTGGCAACTGATTTTCCAGGCAGTATTTCTTCACACTCGGGCCAAAAACTTCATTGACCCACTCAATGAAAACTTGCCTCGTGACCCATGTCTTACTGTTAGCCTTCTACATCACACACAATTTACTCTTGATGACATTGTTTTTTCTTGAACACTCATGGATTTTCAGAGTGATACACCACTAGCATTACCACAGAACAAAAGAGTTAGCCTATCCTTCATTGGTTAGTGTCCTGGTAGTGCCTTTTCCTCCTGCATGATGTAGGTCCTCTTTGGTATTTTCTTCCAAAAGAGGCCTGTTTCGTCACAATTGAAGATTTGTTTGAGGAGGAATCCTTCAGCCTCTACATACTCCTTGAATTCATCAACGAATTCTTCGGCCCCATGTTTGTCCAAACTTGCAGCCTCGCCATGCCTTACCACACTGTGTATGCCAGTTCGCTTCTTGAATTTGTCAAACCAGCCTACACTGGCCTTAAATTCACTAACAGCAGCACTCGTTCCAGGCATTTTCTTTGTGAGAACCACATGGAACTGTCTTCCCTTCTCGCAAATTATCGCCTCCAAAACACTATCTCTTGCTAACTCTTTTTTGTTGATCCACACCAACAACAACTTCTCAATATCTTCGATTACTTGCGATCTCTGTTTCATTAGCACATTTACCCCTTTTGCAACATCAACTTCCTTAATTTCTTTTTTCTTCACTAGGATGGAACTGATAGTTGATGCAGACTTCCCGTACATCCTGAAAACGACCTTGAAGTTAAGCTCAAAGTAGCGGAAATGTTCGATTTTTACCAATCTTCAAGAGTAAGCAAATCACACCACAAGTCTAATACACGTCATCTGGGGAGTCTAATATTCTTTCACTAGTGCACTGATATTATTTATACCATTTTTACAATAATGCAGTAGTCTGCATGACAGTAAATTTTGTATTTTTTGTATGAATAAAAAATCAAAATAGAAAGCAATAGTAATATAAGAGGGGCCTAGAGATGTGACTAATGATCATAGGACATGTTATTTTAGCGCCAAGAATGTCTACATTGTTTATTCTGGACCTTATTTTGAAACTGGCATCTTTTATAATTTGTGTGAAATTTGCCAAATTGCCAATTTCTGACTACTGTATTGGGTAGTTCAAATTGGTAAATGGGCAGTTTCTTGTACTCAATTGATAGAAAAAATGGAGTTCTAAAGAAATAGCTATGAGTTTGGTCAACTTCTTCTTTTTCTTATGACCAGAGCTTTGGTAAGATGGGTAAGGAAGAAGGATGGGTAAGGATAGAAATATTGGAAAAGGGTGGGAGGGGGGAGAGAGGTAGGACATAAAAGGTAAGTGGCCCAATCACTTTGGTGTAATTTAAAAAGTGTATGTGGAATAATAAAATATTCTTGAAGGGGTATAATACTAACCCATCGGAGTCACATAGATATAACAGATATATAAGTACATGACTCTGAATTGGTAGTAAATATAAAAGTTGCAATTGCTTTTTTTTTTTTTTTGCGATTGCACAATGGATATTTAAACGACAATGAAGGCAATAATTTTCTGGCTAGTTTATAAAGAATTACTTGACACATTAGCTTCTTACAAGGTGGTGTCCTGCCATAGTAAATGTAGCATAATTTTAACAGTAGAATGTTATACAAGATGTCTCCCTAATTGGGGGCGATGATTTTCTTAGTAAACATAGAAGGGTTCTGGTGTTACCCAATCATCTTCATCTGCAGGGAGGCTGCTCAAGATCATTAGTCGATGGTAATCGTCTTTATGGATAAAACGACAGACCCTCTGTGGGAGAGTCATTCTTTGAGTCCTGTGAGGAGTATTGATGATATAATCCGTGGTATTTTCAACTTGGAGAGGATGTTCTCTATCTGGCATGTAGAGTTCTTGCATTGCATAGAGTCGTTTCTTCTTCAGGGTGTCAAGGCGCACATTTAAGGCAGTAATATCTTGTTGTACATGTAAATCTGCCATTTTAACTCTCTCTCTCCTCCTGGTGCCCGTAATGAAGCAGAGAGCTCTATTCTGGACCCGTTACAACCGTAGCATGTTGGTCTTTGTTGTTAATGACATTGGGACACATGGGTATTTGAGTATAGGTCTTATTATCATTTTATACAGATGTTTTTTGACATGTGGAGGGGCTTGATTAAATCTAAAGAGACTGTTAAGACCAGCTTTGGCTATGTTGATCTTTTTATTTACATGAGATGTTGAGTGGAGCAGCCTGTCTATTTCATATCCCAAGATCTTGTTAGGGTTTCTAATGGCTACAGGTGTACCTCTGATGGAGATACCCCTTTTAACTTCGATGGTTGATACAAAACATCCTATCGTGGTCAACTGGAACAATGGAATTGGCCAAAAACAGGGCTCAAAGTCAGCAAGATTGCCGTTGCGTATATGTCACTGAGACCGCTAACTTCGCGGGAGCGTAATTCCCTGAGTTTCCGACCAAATTTCTTACTTTTGGTGTCATTACCATCGGGAAAAGATTCTCTATTATTTCATAAGAATTTTTTTTTTTTCAAAAAATTTTGCGACATAGAATGAGTTTCAGAAAGGGGCTTGCGACAGTCAAAGGGTTAAATGATGCCTTACAAGCTGATATTGGAAATGAATTCACCTTCGTAATAGATGAAAATAGACATATTAGTAACTAAATTACTGAATACAGTTATTAGGTATTATGAGAGAAAGCAGCAAAGTGTGGTTATTTATTTAGACCTAACTGAACTGTGTGATTGCAGAGTTGATGCAATATATGCCTGGTAAAGGGTTAATAGGAATCCTTGAAAAATAATGAACTTGAGCTGCCAAGAGATCTTTACACTTGGCATTGATAATTCTTCTGCTATGACCAATGTGAACAAAGAGTATACAAAATTAAAATCATAAGTTTTTCGTATGATACTAGTTCAATGTGTGCGTGTCCTTCCCTTCAACTTACTGTGTCTCATGTTGCAGCCTGGTGTCTGCCAAGGAACTTGGCCTTTATGATCAGAAAAACGTACACAGAACTGGTTCTCCCATTCCTCAGTTCACCAAACCAGGTACAGGAGGGTGCCACTTTATGGCACATTGCTTTACATCGATTCGCTAACAGAGACATTTCAAATTATAGCCAAAAGTTTGTTTATATGGCTCCCTGTTTCACTATTACAGCAACTGGGCACCAATCTGTTCATTTACATCCTCCGTGAGCTCTACATCTATCAATTACGTCTGGAAACTTTTCAAAATTTCCAGTGTTTTAACCCTCTGACTGTTTCGGTCGTATATACAGTGGACCCCCGCCTTACGATATTAATCCATTCCTGAGAGCTCATTGTAAGCCAAAATTATCGTAAGGCGAATTAATTTTCCCCATACAAAATAATGGAAATCCAATTAATTCGTTCCTGACACCAATTTGAACTACCCAATAAAGTGGTCAGAAATTGGCAATTTGGCCAATTTCACACAAAATATAAAAGATGTCGATTTCAAAATAGGGTCCAGAATAAACAATGTAGACATTCATGACACTAAAATAACATATCCTCTGTTCATTAGTCACGTCTCTAGGCCCCTCTTATATTACTATTGCTTTCTATTTTGATTTTTTATTCATACAAAAAATACAAAATTTACTGTTATGCAGACTACTGCATTATTGTAAAAATCATATAAATAATATCAGTGCACTAATGAAAGAATACAGTGGTCCCTCATTTTTCGTAATTAATCCGTTCCTGGAGGAGCTACTATAAACGAAATTTACGATTTGCGAATCAATTTTCCCCATAAGAAATAATGTAAATACAATTAATCCGTTCCTGACACCTAGAAGTATTAAAACAAAAAAATTTTTTACATGAAATATACATGTAGTACATAAACAATGCAATGGGAAATGATGAATGAAACATTAACAGCATAACACTTACCTTCATTTCAGATTTTTCTTAGTGTATGGGTGACTGGAGGAGGAGAGAGATTGGATTGTTTACAGTTTGGAAGGGGAATCCCCTTCCACAACACCTCAGGTACCAATTGCTTCTCTGGGGTTGCTTCTCTTCTCTGTTTCTTAATGCCACTAGGACCACCTTGAGAGTCACTCTAGTCCTGTCTCGCAAAGTAACTGTGGAAAGAGCTCTGTTTCTGGCGTCTCTTTAACACTTCCCTAAAATGGCCCAAGACTTTGTCACTGTACATATTTCCCACCTTCTTTACCACAGGCTTGGCACTAGGAGCTTTCTTTGGAGCCATGGTAGCTTATTTAGTACTTGCAAGCACTAAAATGAGTGGAATATTATGAAATATTTCGTAGGAGCACTTGAGGGGACCTTCACTCACTGGTAAACAATGCCAGACTGGCTGGGTAGGGAGGCCTCCCCGGCTCACACTGTGCGTATGCGTCCCAGACGAACTACTATTTGCGAGTCAACCTATGAAAAGCGAGTCCATGTTTATACGAAAATACCCCTATGATTCGCGAAATTTACGATTGCCGAGAACTACGAAAAGCGAGGGACCACTGTATTAGACTCCCCAGTTGATGTGTATTGGACGTGTGGTGTGATTTGCTTACTCTTGAAGATTGGTAAAAATTGAACATTTCCGCTACTTTGAGCTCAATTTCAAGGTCGTTTTCATCGTGAAACTAATCAAAATCATCTCTATTTCTGCAATATGTTTTCCATTTTATCACGTGAGACCATGAAAATGAGAATACAACTATAAATACTATACGAAAATACACCTCAAAATCGGTGTTTTAATCCAAAAAAAATGGTTGGAGTTTTTTTGTCTCATTATGCACTGCGTGCTGCAGGATTTTTTTTTATGTGGTGCACACTGACCACATAGACCCATTCTCTCACATGTGCGCCTACCAGCTTTCTCCTGCTTGATTTGAAGCCGCTAGAATTATTGAGTATATATACGTCTGAAACACTGGCTCGTAAAACGTATATATATGACCAAAACAGTCAAAGGGTTAAATATGGTGCAAGTACTTTGGAAAAACTGCACTACACTTTGCCTTCCCAAATTTAAGATTCTTGCATCCTAAGTTATCAACAAAATGTTCTTTACTAAGGTCAATGAAATGGTCAACAACTCATAATGAACAATGTTCACCTGTGAGAAAAAAAACATATTTTCCTCTGTTTCTCATACATCATCATTCAGTTTTCAAACTGAAGCATTAACTGTCCTAAGTGTATTGAATGCTTCTTCAGCTTTCTTGTGCTTCATGGCATTTTTTATGTCTTTCTATCTTAATTTAGCTACCACTGAACATTTGCAGTACTTACAAAAACATTTTGTATCGTTTCCTAATACAGTGGACCCCCGCTTAACGATCACCTCCCAATGCGACCAATTATGTAAGTGTATTTATGTAAGTGCGTTTGTACGTGTATGTTTGGGGGTCTGAAATGGACTAATCTACTCCACAATATTCCTTATGGGAACAAATTCGGTCAGTACTGGCACCTGAACATACTTCTGGAATGAAAAAATATCGTAAACCGGGGGTCCACTGTACTTTCATTAACTATTTTTTTATTCTCAATTCAGAAATCACTCCCTATGAAAGCAAAAGACTGGGCAGATGGTGCAATATACCCCTAATGAAAAGTAGGAGCGCCATTAGTACACGAAAAGAAAGCACAAATAAGTGTTCGGTGCACAAGGCTGTTCAACATTGTGGTTCGTACATTGGACTCCGTGCGGCCAGCAGTAACAGCCTGGTTGATCAAGCCCTGATCCACCGGGAGGCCTGGTTAAGGACTGGGCCATGGGGGGCGTTGACCCGCAGAACACTTTCAAGGTAGACTTCAGGTAGGTAGTCATTGGACTTGGAAATGCTGATTATACAGTGGTACCCGAGTTGCATACATAATTCGTTCCAGAAGGTTGTTCACGTGTCGTTATCGAACAAATTTGCTCCCAAAAGGAATAATGTAAATTGAATTAGTCCATTTCAGACCCCCAAAAATACACTTACAAAAGTACTTACAATAATACACTTACATAATTGTTCGAGTTGGGAGCAGTACGAAAGTCGGGGTACCACTGTATTTCTTGCTCATAATGAATAATTAGGACAAGAATAGGGCAAGCATAATAGTGTGCAAGGGTGATGGACACAACACATGCAAGAGTCTAAACAGAACTGGTGAGGTGGTAGAGTTGTAGAACACAGACATCACATCACATACTTCCATCACACCAAGATATCCATCTGGTACATAATCTAGACAGTCTGCTGATCAGGGGCTAAACCATACTGGACCTGTCTTCTAATAACCAGAAGGCTGGAATCATTACCTAGTATAGCTTTATTTTCTTTTTTTAATTTAGGTTCTAGTTAATCACATACATATATATATATATTTACTACATACTTGACTAGGTTTCAAAAAACATTATTTTGAAAAAAAAGAATAAAAAAAAAGAGCTAAATTTAGTTAAAAACACTAATATAGCACTACCACAAAAATTATAAAAAATAAGCTCTAAAGAGGAGCAAAAAATGCTAAGTCTAGCATGTAAAGTGTCAAGTTAGTGACTCTAGTGCGATAATACAGTTCAGATGCCCCTCCCAACTGAAAATGTCCCCACCCCTCATTCAAAGTGCAGACACTGTGCTTCCGACCTCCAGGGCTCAAGTCTAGCTAACTAGTTTCCGTGAATCCCTTGGTTAAAGGACTTACCTGGCTGAATGGAATTTAGTAAGGCTTATAATCACACTTATTAAGTGTCAATGAACATACCAGTAAGATAAGATAATACATGATTTATTCAGATTTTTAACCTGGAGGGTCAGCCACTCAGACTAGCCGAACAAAGTTAGTGCATCATGAAGGACTGTCTGTCTTATTTCTCTGGTCAGAGAAATAGCAAGCATCGAACTTAAGCTAAAAGAATCCTTTAGGAGTCAGGAATCGCGGGAAGAACTAAAAGCCATAAATGAAATCGAAAGAAACCCAAAGTATTTCTTCTCCTATGCCAAATCAAAATCGAGAACAACGTCCAGTATTGGGCCCCTACTTAAACAAGATGGGTCCTACACAGATGACAGCAAGGAAATGAGTGAGCTACTCAAGTCCCAATATGACTCAGTTTTTAGCAAGCCGCTAACCAGACTGAGAGTCGAAGATCAAAATGAATTTTTTATGAGAGAGCCACAAAATTTGATTAACACAAGCCTATCCGATGTTATCCTGACGCCAAATGACTTCGAACAGGCGATAAATGACATGCCCATGCACTCTGCCCCAGGGCCAGACTCATGGAACTCTGTGTTCATCAAGAACTGCAAGAAGCCTCTATCACGAGCCTTTTCCATCCTATGGAGAGGGAGCATGGACACTGGGGTCGTTCCACAGTTACTAAAAACAACAGACATAGCCCCACTCCACAAAGGGGGCAGTAAAGCAACAGCAAAGAACTACAGACCAATAGCACTAACATCCCATATCATAAAAATCTTTGAAAGGGTCCTAAGAAGCAAGATCACCACCCATCTAGAAACCCATCAGTTACACAACCCAGGGCAACATGGGTTTAGAACAGGTCGCTCCTGTCTGTCTCAACTATTGGATCACTACGACAAGGTCCTAAATGCACTAGAAGACAAAAAGAATGCAGATGTAATATATACAGACTTTGCAAAAGCCTTCGACAAGTGTGACCATGGCGTAATAGCGCACAAAATGCGTGCTAAAGGAATAACAGGAAAAGTCGGTCGATGGATCTATAATTTCCTCACTAACAGAACACAGAGAGTAGTCGTCAACAGAGTAAAGTCCGAGGCAGCTACGGTGAAAAGCTCTGTTCCACAAGGCACAGTACTCGCTCCCATCTTGTTCCTCATCCTCATATCCGACATAGACAAGGATGTCAGCCACAGCACCGTGTCTTCCTTTGCACATGACACCCGAATCTGCATGACAGTGTCTTCCATTTGTGACACTGCAAAGCTCCAGGCGGACATCAACCAAATCTTTCAGTGGGCTGCAGAAAACAATATGAAGTTCAACGATGAGAAATTTCAATTACTCAGATATGGTAAACATGAGGAAATTAAATCTTCATCAGAGTACAAAACAAATTCTGGCCACAAAATAGAGCGAAACACCAACGTCAAAGACCTGGGAGTGATCATGTCGGAGGATCTCACCTTCAAGGACCATAACATTGTATCAATCGCATCTGCTAGAAAAATGACAGGATGGATAATGAGAACCTTCAAAACTAGGGAGGCCAAGCCCATGATGACACTCTTCAGGTCACTTGTTCTATCTAGGCTGGAATATTGCTGCACACTAACAGCACCTTTCAAGGCAGGTGAAATTGCCGACCTAGAAAATGTACAGAGAACTTTCACGGCGCGCATAACGGAGATAAAACACCTCAATTACTGGGAGCGCTTGAGGTTCCTAAACCTGTATTCCCTGGAACGCAGGAGGGAGAGATACATGATTATATACACCTGGAAAATCCTAGAGGGACTAGTACCGAACTTGCACACGAAAATCACTCACTACGAAAGCAAAAGACTTGGCAGACGATGCACCATCCCCCCAATGAAAAGCAGGGGTGTCACTAGCACGTTAAGAGACCATACAATAAGTGTCAGGGGCCCGAGACTGTTCAACTGCCTCCCAGCACACATAAGGGGGATTACCAACAGACCCCTGGCAGTCTTCAAGCTGGCACTGGACAAGCACCTAAAGTCAGTTCTTGATCAGCCGGGCTGTGGCTCGTACGTTGGTTTGCGTGCAGCCAGCAGCAACAGCCTGGTTGATCAGGCTCTGATCCACCAGGAGGCCTGGTCACAGACCGGGCCACGGGGGCGTTGACCCCCGGAACTCTCTCCAGGTAAACTCCAGGGAAACGTAACATATAAACATGATAAATATACCCACAGTAGAATAAATTAACATAAATATGAGATCTTTTCAAGTCAGCTTGCAGGAGTGAACTAAAACCATACGCATTCGGCTGGTTTGTTTACATAACTCAAGTCTGTCCTCTCTCATGTACTAATTCTAATTCTAATTCTAATTCTCTCTCTCTCTCTCTCTCTCTCTCTCTCTCATTTATTCGTTCAATCTCGTTTGCTCATCTCTCACCCTACATTAAGACAACAAATATTTTAAGGAAAGTAACAGGTGTACTGTAAATGCATTTTATAGCTCTAGGATGCTTTAAATGACTAGTACGTATATAATGTGTTGGTGGGGTGGCCAGATGAGGTTACAATACCTACCACACTATTCAATACCTACCTACCCTACTATTCACCTTGCACACTATATTAAGACCATTAAGACAACAAATATTTTAAGGTACATAATGTGTGTACACTACATGCATTTTATTGCTCTAGGGCTCTTTAAATGCCGAAGTATATTATGTGTGGGTGGGGTGGCCTGGCTGGCTACCATACCTACCACACCTAACTTCTTACAATAAACACTACTCACTTCTCACCCTACATTAAGACTACAAATATTCTGAGGTGAGTGTACTGTGTGTGTATTTTACTTTGTATTGTTTTTTAATGCCTTGTTCCATTCCTGACTTAATATATGTTAGTGTAAATTTATTATCTGACATTTGTAAATGGAAACAAATGGCATTCTGCTTTCCGGCGATGTCCATTTTCCTGCAGTAGCCTGGAACCTAACCTGCTGTATAAGTGGGGCCCTAATGTATTTTATTATCCAAGAAATAGAGAAAATCTATTTTTGTGGTATGAAATCAAAACAGAAAGCAAATGTAATATAGGAGAGGCCTAGGATTAATGATCGGAGGAAATACTGATTTAGTGCCATGAATGTCTACAGCAAAATTGACCAAATCAAATTCTGTGCAATTTATAGGGTAGCTGTAATAGTTAAATTAGCAGTTTCTTGTCCTCAATTGATAGGACGGAAAGCATACTAGCAAATTATTTAAGAACTTGGTTAAACTGAGTAATGAAATTGGCTTAAAATAGAAATTGCAGATGCATAAATTGTGCCCAGACTGCTATGTTTGCACCTGCATAATTCTGAAAGTTCTCCATCACATTTCATACTTTTGGTGTCATTATTGTAAGAAAAAGATTTTTTACCATTTAAGAAGAATTTAAAAACAAAAAGTGGACACACAGCAATAATAATTTTAGGGGTCTGCGAGGTGAACAGGTGTAAGGAAATATGCTCAATGTTTCCACGAGGATACTTGTGGCTTGGTTGGTAGCGTCTCAGGTGAAATACTGAGGGTCGGGGAGCAATCCCCAGCACTGGTGAAATGTTGGGTATGTTTCCTTACATGTGTCTGGTGTCCCTGGTCACCTCGCAGTAAGAAGGTACCCAGGTGTTAGCCCACTATTGTGGGTCGCATCCTGGGGTACAAGATTAAAGGAGCCCACTGGAAATAGGACAAACAGTTCCTGATGACAAACTGATTTTAGTGGGTTATCCTGAGTAGTTAACCCTCCGGGTTAAAAATCCGAAAATTAAAATTTTATGTCTGTGGCGTGGGGAAGTAATCAGGTTTCAGCCAAGGGCGGGGAGGGTAGCTCACATTCTTTGGATCATGAGCACTTCGGCAGCAGCATTTCATCCCCCGCCCGGTCCGGTGGCCTGGTGGCTAAAGTCCCGCTTCACACACGGAGGGCCCGGGTTCGATTCCCGGCGGGTGGAAGCATTCGACGTTTCCTTACACCTGTTGTCCTGTTCACCTAGCAGCAAATGGGTACCTGGGTGTTAGTCGACTGGTGTGGGTCGCATCCTGGGGGACAAGATTAAGGACCCCAATGGAAATAAGTTAGACAGTCCTCGATGATGCACTGACTTTCTTGGGTTATCCTGGGTTGCTAACCCTCCAGGGTTAAAAATCCGAACGAAATCTTATCTCTTATCTTATCCCAACCACCAAGTTCTTTATGGAACTTTACGGTTGGTTATAGGAAGATATACTTGTCATTCCCCAAACAAGACACTAAGCTCACCAATCATTCTTTTACTTCTTAACTCACTTTATATTTTCCTTTGTACACCAGTGTCTTGATAGCGCCTTCTTTGTTCTCATAGCGTCTCAATATTTTACTGGCTTCTTTGTATAACCGAGGCACTGGTACAGAATGTTGTGGCTTTGTGTCCATCTTGTTGTTCTTGTTGTTGAAGGTTATGAGGGCCACCACAGCTCACTACTCTCAGTCCCCCTCTAAATGCTGAGCATTTCGGGCAAATTAGGTCAGTTTTGTCCCAGGATGTGACCCACACCTGTCGACTAACACCCAGGTACCTATTTTATACTGATGGCTAGTGAGGGGTGAACATGGACAGCAGGTGTCTTATGGAAACACGTCCTAATGTTATCCAGTGGTACCGGAGATTCGAACTCCAGACCTCAGTGTGTGAGCTGAGTGCACTACCCATCTAAGTCTACATAAATAACTCATTAAGTAAATAAGTAAGTTTATTCAGGTATAGGTACACATAAATACTGTTACATAAATAAATTATCATACATAGCATATGTGTAGATTACCTAGGATAACCCAAGAAAGTCAATGTGATTTATTTCCATTGCGGTCCTTGTAAGATAAGATAAGATAAGATTTCGTTCGGATTTTTAACCCCGGAGGGTTAGCCACCCAGGATAACCCAAGAAAGTCAGTGCGTCATCGAGGACTGTCTAACTTATTTCCATTGGGGTCCTTAATCTTGTCCCCCAGGATGCGACCCACACCAGTCGACTAACACCCAGGTACCTATTTGCTGCTAGGTGAACAGGACAACAGGTGTAAGGAAACGTGTCAAATGTTTCCACCCGCCGGGAATCGAACCCGGGCCCTCCGTGTGTGAAGCGGGAGCTTTAGCCACCAGACCACCGGGTCATTATTATTTAATTATTACATTATTATTTAAACAGTAAAATGGAGATATATTAGGAATAAGGTAAACCGAGTTATTTATATTTACATCAAAGATTAGATTAGATTTTGCCACCGAGGTGGCTAGTTTATTGTGCACTCCATATCAATCCTGTGGACGGTAGCAAGAGTATATGGATACATAAAAGGCCCAGGGACTAGGCCCCAAAAGGGTTAACAAGTGTACATCAAAGAGGGGATAGATTACAGTAATAGGTACACATTTACTAGCTCTCAAAACTTTGCTGCCCAGCCCCTGGACCTATTATGTACCTCTAATTTAAACCTAGAAGTTGATTGATCACGTTGACCCTGATCTAAACCTCCATAATCTGACACCCAATCAAAACCTATTGGAAAGTAACTGCCTTTATTACACAGCAACACAAGCCAGCACTATCCTAAACAATGCTAAAAGTCTATCAGTACTTAACTACTACATCAGGTACTTAAGCAAACACTATGATGACCTCCTGGCACTCCTTGAATCGCTAAAGACACCCTTCTCCTGCATTATTCTTACTGAGACCTGGCTTAAGCAGGACACAATAGATATCTACCCTCTACCAGGATACACAGCAATTCACAACTGCAGACCAAACCAAGTTGGGGGTGGTATTGCAATCTATTACTCTAACCAATTATCTTTTATTAGCACCACTTGCTTTAGTGATGAATATGGGGAATACATTTTTGCTAATTTTACTGTAAAAAACCTTAAGACACCTATAACAATCGGTGCCATTTACCGGATACCTCACACAAACATCCCAAATTTCAGTGAGAAATTAAAGTCACTAATAACAAACAGACAAATGAATAAGCACCACCTTCTCTTAGCTGG
Source organism: Cherax quadricarinatus (assembly GCF_038502225.1). Lineage (NCBI taxonomy): Eukaryota > Metazoa > Arthropoda > Malacostraca > Decapoda > Parastacidae > Cherax > Cherax quadricarinatus. The sequence goes on from NC_091300.1 coordinate 45,827,202, forward strand.
AGACTTCAACATCAACCTTGGCTTACTAGATGATCAGCCTGTAACTGATTTCATCAACAATATGAACAACACACTTCTCATACCAACAATAACTAAACCAACCAGGCTCACTGAGACAAGTGCAACCATAATAGACCACATATGGACCAATATCCTAGCCCCCCTTAAATCAGGGATAATCACAGATAGCACTACAGACCACTACCCTACCTTCCTCCCGACAAACATTAGTAAACCACCACTTGAATTCAACAAAGTCTCATTTAGACTCCATGACGAGGCCTCAATAAGGAAGTTCACAGCTGACCTAGAGATTGTTGACTGGCCTACAGAATTCTCCAAGGCCAATGGTATTGATGACTGGACAGACATTTTTCTTAACAAATTACTTAGACTATACAACAAACATTGTCCTATAAAAACGAAACAGATCACAAACAAACGGCTTGGTTGCCCATGGCTAACCAGTACCATTCTGAAATCCATTGACAAGAAACACCAATATGAAAAGCAATATAGACAGGGCTTAATACACAAAGATATTCTTAAACACTATTCATCAGCTCTCACCAAAGTAATAAAGAAAGCCAAACAACTATACTACTCCAGTAGATTCACAGACACTAGAGGAGATATAAAAAAGACCTGAAAAACACTCTCTCAGATTCTAGGGACCCACAAACTGAAAAAAAAACAAGAATATTGTCCTAACTAAACCTAATGAAACACCACTACATCCCACTGACACAGCTAACAAGATAAACGACTTCTTCTCAACCATAGGATCTAATCTCGCCAATAAAATCCCACATACCAATGCCCATGCCAGGGAATACCTAGATGGGAATTTCCCAAATTCCTTCTATCTTGCACCAACTGAGCCCTCGGAAGTCACCGAGATTATAAAGTCACTTAAAAACAACTCAGGGAATCTGTCTAATGTCCCACCATTACTGTACAAGCGAGCGGCCCATATCCTTTCGCATGCTATTTCATTACTTTTTAACAAGTCACTTGAAACTAGCACCTTCCCGAAACTACTCAAGATGGCAAGGGTTACACCAATACATAAAGGTGGTGACCCTACAGACTTAAACAACTATAGGCCAATATCAAACTTACCATTGCTATCCAAAATCTTTGAGAAACTCGTGCACAGGAGACTATATTCATTTATAACAACACAAAACATATTCAACCCCTGCCAATTTGGATTCAGGAAATATAAAAGCACTAATGATGCAATCATAAAAATGCTAGATCTGCTTTACACAGCATTGGAAAATAAGGAATATCCACTAGGAATTTTTATTGACCTAAGAAAAGCTACACAGTAGACCACGACATCCTACGACAACCTCCATACGGTATAAGAGGCCATGCGCTTGCTTATTTCAAATCTTACCTTACTAATAGGTATCAGTATGTCACCATTAAAGACACACCATCAACAACACGGCCACTTGATACTGGAGTTCCGCAGGGAAGTGTCCTTGGTCCCCTGCTCTTCCTCATATACATCAATGATCTTCCATACGTATCCCAACACCTGAAACCCATTCTCTTTGCTGACGACACGACTTATGTCATCTCTTACCCTAATCTTGCCACCCTCAACACCATTGTTAAGTAGGAGCTGATCAAAATATCGACTTGGATGACAGCCAATAAACTTACGCTTAACACTGACAAAACCTACTATATTATGTTTGGTAGCAGAGCAGGAGATGCACAAATTAACATTAAGATCGACAACACTCTAATTACCAGACATAATGAGGGCAAATTCCTAGGCCTATACCTTGACAACAACCTGAATTTCAGCACCCATATCCAACACATAACCAAAAAAGTATCCAAAACGGTTGGGATCCTCTCCAAGATACGATACTACATGCCGCAAAATGCCCTTCTCACACTATACCACTCACTTATTTATCCATACCTCAACTATGCTATTTGTGCTTGGGGATCAACTGCAGCAACACACCTAAAGCCAATAATAACCCAACAAAAAGCTGCAGTAAGAATAATCACTAAATCCCATCCCTGGCAACACCCCCCTCCCCACTCTTCATAGATCTAAACTTACTCCCTGTTCAGTACATCCACACTTACTACTGTGCAATCTACATCTACAGGACCTTAAACTCCAATATCAACCTTGACCTAAAACGCTTTCTTGATAGTTGTGACAGAACCCACAGGCATAACACCAGACACAAACATCTCTACGACATTCCCCGTGTCCGACTAAACCTTTACAAAAATTCAATGTATGTCAAAGGCCCTAAAATCTGGAACACCCTACCTGAGAACTCTAGAACTGCAGACACATTCATCACCTTCAAAACTACCATTAGAAAACATCTTTTCTCCCTGATACACCCCATCAACTAACTACACGAATACCACCTGGTGGTTCACACTTACACTCACTCACCCATTTGACCATAAACAGAAATATTAATCTCAGTCTTAAAATAATGAATCCTATGATACTCCAATACTGAAACTATGTACTGTGCCAAAACAAAAGCATTCACATTGCTAAACTCACAAGCTAGTATTTAGTCACTTAGCCATAATACCAACTTACCTCATAATTTGTAATATTTTAAAATAAAGAATTAAACTAAGTCTGCCCGAAATGCCTAGCCATGCTAGGCGTTCTAGTGGTACACTCTAATCATTATTTAACTACATGTAAACCACACAACAACCAAATTCTGTAAATTTAACATTGTAATCTTTATAGAGAATAAACTTTGAATTTGAATTTGAATTTGAATTGACTACTGCCCACGGGAGGGATATGGGATGCATAATAAGTAATTTAGTAAGTGTATTCAGGTATACACAAATACAGTTACATAGATTATCATACATAGCAGGATATGTGTAGAGAACCTGGGATAACCCAAAAAAGTCAGACAAAGTGAATTATTTCCACTGAGGGCCTTTTAAAGATATTAAGATAAGGGAAAAACTTATCAGTATCTGACGGAGGAATAGTGCCACAAACTCATTAGTAAGTTTATTTAGGTACAGGTATACATAAGTACAATTATCATGCATATGTGCATAGTTTAGCATATGTATAAATTACCAAGGATAACTAAAAAAAACATGATTTATTTCCACTGAGTCTTTATAATACCTTATCATATAAAGCCTTGCAGTGAGTTACAGTAGCAGATTTAAAATGTGGATACATTATTATTATTATTATAATCAAGGGGGAAGCGCTAAACCCGGAGGATTATACAGCGCCTGTGGGGGATGTGGAAGGCATTCAGGCTTAATTCGGGGAACTGGAGCACAGATCCAATTCCCTAAATCAAGAGCCCCTCACCAACATCAAGGAACCTTCCTTGAGGGGAATGTGGATACAACCTTAAGATTTCAGATATCATTAACAGGGAGGTATTTAACCATATCCTGTAACATCTTGCAGTCTATTGATAGAAGGTATGTTTAACTTGACACATTTCCATTATGACGGATCACTGGTTAACACTCATTTTCTGGCCAATCACTAGCAACAACAACAACAATAGATCTCGTTGTCGAAGATATCTGAAGGTATTTAGGGTATTTTGGGGTTGCTTTTCAAATTGGCTCTAATTTGTGAGACATTGCATTTCTACCATCAATTAACAGGGAACTTAGCCATAACGCTTGTATATGTAGTGACAGTTTGTATATACAGTTTTAATAAACAATATTTAGACTCTTGTCACACCTTGCGTCATTATGTACTGAAGTGATATCAAATTAATGAATTCAGAGACAACTCACTAAGAAACCATTCTGGAAAAATGCCCTGACTTTGTTCACTGTAAATAAAGCATTACCTCTAATAACTCATTACAGTTGTGGCCGGGTGTGGACGTGTGAATGGCTCATTACTTTGTAATTTGTTCATGATTGTGACCATATATAGATACGTAAATGGTTCACTACCTTTGTAACTTGGTCATGATTATGACCAGATATAGACATGTAAAAGTTCATTACCTTTGTAACTTGTTCAGCTATCAAAACTTTGGGGCCCAGTCCCTGGACCCATTATGTACCTCTATGGAAAATTTTATAGGGTGAATACCTTTATGTACCTCAACATTACATGCTTACCAGTAAACTCATTGGGAGACAACCATATTGTTTACCGTAGTCACCCCGTGTAGACATGTGAGAAAACTTAACCACCCCTGGTCACGGCAAGTGGTTCCTTCGACCTCACAATCTTATCCATATCTATTTATTTATTTATTTATTTATTTATTTAGAAATTTTAGCATACAAACAGAGGTACAAAAAATACAGGTAAGAGCAGCATGCCAAAGCCACTTATATGCATAGCATTACGGGCTGGCTTAAAATTAACTTAAGATTAACTAAGCAATGATGAAATCAGTGATAAGACATTATTGTAAACAGATAACTATAAAATACAAATGAGTATTACAAAGACAGGTCCTATGGTTGCATGCATTGCTGTTCATTCAGTAGAATGGAGTATTCTGTTAGGTAGTGTATTTAAAAAAATAACAAAGTTAGGTTTAACATTTGTGTGATATAATTGTGAGTAACATTTAGGATATACAATTTATATGGTTCAGTTATTCAGTATTTATTTGGTTTTGAGTGAGTAAGTGAACTTTGAGAAGAGACTTGAATTTATAAACAGGTAGTGTTTCTTTTATATTTACAGGTAATGAATTCCAGATTTTAGGGCCTTTTATGTGCATTGAGTTTTTGCATAGCGTGAGATGGACACGAGGAACATCAAAGAGTGATCTGTGCCTTGCATTATGGTCATGTGTTCTGTTGAGGTTGGCAAGGAGATGTTTGAGGGGAGGGTTAATATCAGAGTTAAGTGTTCTATGTATGTAATAAGTGCAATAATAAGTATGGATGTTTTGTATGGTGAGTAGGTTGAGTGTTTTGAATATTGGTGGAGTGTGCTGCCTATAGTGAGAATTTGTTATCATTCTAACTGCAGCCTTTTGTTGGGTAATTAGTGGTCTGAGATGGTTAGTTGTTGTTGAGCCCCATGCACAAATTCCATAGGTGAGATAGGGGTAAATAAGAGAGTGATAAAGGGCCAGGAGGGCTGACTGTGGAACATAGTACCGTATCTTCGATAGTATGCCTACAGTCTTGGAAATTTTCTTAGAAATTTGTTGTATATGTGTATGAAATTTGAGTCTATTATCGAGGTGGATTCCTAAGAATTTTCCCTCTGTTAGCTATCCGAGACCAGTATGGACTGGATAGCACCCACAAGTACGGTGCTACTAATTAATTGTGGACTGTATGGATTATATTAGTTTAACTGAATGAAGGGGGGTGGGGTAGGTTACACATGGATATATCCATCAAGGAAAACACTTGTACATAATCTCACCACTTACCAGATATTCTCTGGTGGTCACTTGATGTAGCTGGATCACTCATAACCTATCCAATTACAACATACCTAACTGGCCAGTATCAGTCTGCTATAACTAGAAGGGTTACTTAACTGTGGGTGATTGATACTCCTTATTCCCTCCATTCACCATCTCATTTCGATGTCCTGCTACACCGACACAGTTCTTATTCCAGCAGGACGAGGTATCCGTCGGTTTGTCCCGGTTAAGAAGTCGTGATTCCATAAAGCTTCATTATCCTCGGTACGAGAATCACGTGTTCACTCAGAGCAGGGCGATCTATTTCACATCCCGCATTCTCTTAACTCAATGTTATTATCACTGATTACATTACCATTCACAAGATGATTTAACGTCTCATAATTATTATACACATTAGAGGTCACTCCATTAAGATCTGAGGCCGATGAGTGAGGATTAACACACGGGTATTTCCCCTGGACACACACCATGGCCGCGCACCAGTCACACCCGGTCGAACCATTATTCACTAATTTTACCACCTTTTTACGGTGGTCCCATAAATCACGTTTCCTCACTCTCCACCAGGAACAGTTACGACACTTCCTATTATGAAATGAGGCCTATATTAATCCTTAGGCCGCTGTGAACCCCAATTTCCTGGTTCCATGCTTTCCCAGCCTCCTCACTATATTCAAAAACACTCCCCCCCCCATGGCCCGAGTCGACCTCTCCCCCCGCACATCCGCGCATGCACAAAGGGAACTCTTGGTTCTATCCTATTGTCAAATATATTTTTGACTCATATCGACACATTAAACACCTATTAGGCACTATAGTTTCGGAAAATTAAAAATTTTCCACACCTCTGTAATATTTTGACTAACACCCACAAGATGGGTATGTGATGCATAATAAAGATATTAAACTAATTAAATTTTGATAAAGATTAGAATTTTATTTTTAAATTACTTAATACTTAACAAAAGGAGTTATGTGGAAATTTATTTGGTCCCTAAAGTTCCACAGGACAGATCCAGCATGGCTGTACGGGACGGCTGAGCTGGATGGCCCTTATACCCCACCCTAACAAACAGCATTCTCTCTGGTCGGCGATGGATTCTTGGTAGGCATGTATTTAATTTATAGATTTATTCTTCAGGGAAGGAGTAGGTAGTTTTACTGTTAGTATATTAATATTAGTTTACTAAGGTATCTGTAGATAATAATAATGTAGACCTAAGACCTTAACATAGGTAGTAATAGGCCGATAATGTAGGCAAACACTAGGTTAAGTTAGCTAGGGAGAACTGGCAGCCCTAGCTTGAATGATGAGGCGCGGGTCTAAAAGACAATAGCGTCCTTCTTAAGACAGACACCATCTGGACAAGAAGTGCCGTGATCAGCAGACGGCGCCCCCACGTGTCTTCACATCTGAGACCTGGGAAAATCTGGTAGAGGCACCTCGATGTACCGTAGATGACCTCCGTCAGGCCCATACAGTAAGACAAGACCTTCACCTTTATCTCGTAGATTACTGGCCAGTGTCTTGGGAGATTGTGAGTGAGTCGATCTGTGGGCCCGGTTGCAACAGGTTGAACATGCCCAGTAAGTACCAGTGTCTCAGAGCAGTCTGGAAGCTAGTGTCTGTGTCTGCATAGTTATACTAGGGGATACATACCCTCTTGGATATAGGAATTTCTGAGGTGCAGGCAGGACACTAATTACGATTGAATATTGCAGGAATTAAAGCTCCCGGTTGCACGTGGTTTCTGAGGGGAAGTCCAAAGGGGCTAAAGCTAAGCTTAGAGAAGTGAAGATCAGGATATATGCTGCAACACCAAGTAAGTTAGTCCTTTATACGTGCATGCAGGCGAGGTTTTCTTGTAACATCAATCATTTGTGAAAATCTGTCCTATAAGCCACTTGTGAGGCTGAGGTACCCACCTCAGAAATCGGTGTCAACAGAGTTTGCCAGGGTAGGCGACTCACTTGGAGGCAGTCCACACAAATTTTCACAAAAATGCTCCACCAAACTTGCCTGGATATGCAGCTTATAACCTAAGGTCAACCAACTATTGTGTGATGTATGTCAGAAAGAACTTGCCACATTCACTCCTTTCCTTGCAGAGTCGAGTTAACATGCAGTATCATGGTGTCAAAGTATATGCAGGCGATTTTTCCATAAACATTTTTAATCTCTATGCCCCAGCGAACCAGCTTCGACCTGATGCTTTACCAGATCGCATCAATAGTGAACCTACCATCATTCTTGGAGATTTTAATGCCAGACATAAGAATATTGGTGGGTCTATAACAAACACCAATGGAACTAAACTAGTGAGATTGCTAAATGAGCATGATAATGTTCGAATTGTGGGCACTACTGAGCCTACTCACATATATGGTGGCATACTAGATCTGTGTCTTGGATTTAATACATCATATACGATGCATGACTCTGTCATAGTTGATGATCTTCTATCTGATCACTTCCCAAGACTAACAACTGTCTATCTTGATCACATCTCCAGCAATCAAGGAGCTAAATACAGAAGGAGGAAACTTATTCTCAAACCAGAACACAGAGACAACTTTATTAACCACTTGGATCAATGGTATAAGAATTACGAGCCCATTGGCACACAAAAATTTAATGATGATTTAATTACCACTATTGAGAGTGTTCTCACAGATCAAGTGGGCAGGAATAGGAAACAAAGACCCTCCACTATAAATAACAATAAAAACCAATGTAAATACTATAATGATCCACAGCTGCGCAATCTAACACATGCAGCTAGAAGGATTGGTAAAGCATACCGTGAATGTAGAACCCCAGACCTGCTCAGAACGTTCCAAGCTGCACTAACAAATGCAAGGAATAGAAAGGAAGAACTTAGGCAACAGGAATGGGAACAGTTTGTTAGTGGATTAAATAGGTCCACCCCTTTGAGTTTGGCTTGGAAAGGTATAAATAAAATAACCAGGAAAAAGACTGGCAATGTTGCTCATCCCTTTCCTCTTGAAAAAGCAAATGACCTCATAAATGACTGGTCCAAAACACCCAGGCATGAAAACCTTTCATCTCATATTAGAAAAAAATTAGAGAGTACTTCTGAAGAAATGTTGAAACTGATTAATTTTATGAGCCAAAATATTGATGAGAGTGATTGCCTCTTTACCGAGTATGAATTAGATAATGCATTAACCAAAGGTCGATCAACTGCTCCTGGAGAAGATGGTATTACCTATGATATTCTCAGAACTCTAAGGCACGTGCCTGATAACCCTCTGTTGGCACTGTATAATCTCAGTTACATTGAGGGCGTTCTTCCTACTTCCTGGACCAATAGTCTCATTGTGCCTATCCCTAAGCCCCAACAGCCTGATACATTTAGGCCGATCTCCTTAACTAGTTGTCTTTGTAAAACTTTTGAAAGAATGATGCTTGACAGACTGTACTACAGAATCAGACATCAACTTTCCCCCTACCTCTATGGGTTCATGAAAGGTAAAAGTGTGCAGAACTGTATTTCCACCTTTCTCACTGCACACACCTCTACTAGTTTTACCACTTTTCTTGATCTAAAATCTGCATTTGATATTGCGAACAGAACCGTTATACTACATGAACTAGCCAAAATGAATATTGGTGGTAGCTTACTCTGCTGGATAATAGGATACCTGTCAAATAGAGTATCCTCTGTCCTTTACCAAGGCTTCAGAAGTGATTCTAAAGAAATGTCTTTAGGTACACCGCAGGGAGGAGTTCTTAGTCCCATGCTATTTAATATTCTGATTAATGCTCTCCTAAATGCTCTACCTGCCTCACCTAAACATATAGCTATAAGCTATGCTGATGATATCATGATCCATACAACAGGGCATAAGAAGATGAATATCATTCTTAATGAAGTTCAAGCAATTTGTAATCGACTAGGCCTCATAATATCTTCCTCTAAAACAAAGATATTAACAAGCAAACGACATCCCCCACCCATCTATTTGCAGGGTGAAATCATTAGCTACGTTAAAACTTACAGATATCTTGGTGTAGATGTACCCTTTAACAAATCCACTATACCACAACTAAACAAGAAATGTAAAGCTAGGCTAAATGCTCTCAAAGCTGTTGCTGGCTACAATCCCAACTATGGTGCTAATGTGAGAATCGTGAGAATGATGTACCTAGCCTATGTTAGGTCCTTAATTGATTATGCTGCTCCCATGTTGATATTAGCTAGAGAAAGTTCTCTCCGACCCTTGGAGTTAATGCAAAATGAAGCTCTCAGGATTATTCTTGGCTGTCCCAGATCTACAAAAGTTCTTAACATGAGGAAGGAGCTTGGTATTTCTAGTATCAGTGATAGGATTGTTGAAATTAACACTGTACTCGGTATTAGAATGTTGAGAAACGAACCAGACACTGTCACAATGAATCTTACCAAGTGTCTAGAGGTAAATACACACAGATCTAAATGGATTGTGAAAACGTGCAATTGCATTAAGTTTTATAACCTGCATGAACTGTATCACTGTAGGCAACAAGAGCATTTCACCCCTCCATGGAAGATGTGTTCATTTAATATCACATACCTACAAGTCCCTCCCAAGAAGCTCATTGCTAGTAATCCCTTCCTTAAATCTCTTGTTAGAGCAACTGCTCAAGAAGAAATTTCTCACCTAGCTGGTAGTAATAAGTTATCACAAGTTATATACACTGATGGATCTAAACAGGAGTCTTCTGGCAGGGCTGCATCTGCTCTTGTTGCCACCTCCCTAGTTAAGAACGATAATAAATTTGTTGAGTTAGGCATAAGAATTAACAACTGGGCGTCTACACTGCAAACTGAATTGTTTGCAATCCTAATGGCGCTAAAGCTAACCTATGACACTGAGCTTGACTCTGTCATCATTACTGATTCTATGTCATCATTGAAGGCTCTTGACTCATATAATGACTCCAACAACATGCTCATTGGAGAAGCCAGGTATAGATACTCAAAAATTAGGGACAAAGGAATTAATGTACAATTGCTATGGATCCCACCACACATTGGATTACTCCTTCATGATAAAGTTGATATGTTAGCCAAGAAGAGTACCCAGAAGGAGAATGTAGAATATAACTTTGGTATAACTGTGTCTAGCATTAGGAATAATATTAGGAGAGAAGTAAATAATGAAAATGATTGTTATAGGAATGCAGTTAGAAGCCTGAGTAGATCTATAACCCACTATGATAACATGAACGTAGATAAGTATGTTTATGGAGCAACTTGCAATGTGAACAGACTGACTGATGTTGTAGTGGCCAGGCTTAGGCTTGGTTACAAGTACTTCTGGCAGTTTGGGAGACACACAGATGATGATCAAACTAAATGTAAATTATGTGATCAGGCATATGGTCACTCTCTTGAACACTATGTGCTTAATTGTCCACTCATTGAGGAATACAGAGACAGACAGTATAATAACCTATGTGACATGTCAAGATATCTTATTAATGAAAATAAGATACCAGATATACTAAGCAAATTTCCTAAATTTGCTTGTAACAGATAAGTGAACTATAGATATGTAGATATAAATCCATATGTATTCCTGTTAACCCTTTGGGGCCTAGTTCCTAGGCCTTTTGTGTATCCATATGCTCTCGCGCTACAGTCCACAGGATGGATATGGGGTGCACAATAAACTAGCCACTTCGGTGGCAAAATCTAAAAAAAAATCTAGCTAGGCCACAGTTAGGAACCAGTTTAACAGAGTTAGGTTAAGCTATCATAGCTAGGCCACAGTTAGGAACCAGTTTAACAAAGTTAGGTTAAGTTAGCACACCTAGGTCAAAGTTACACAGAGGCTAGGCCAAGCTGACTATACACAGAAGTTGTTATTTGCAGTAATTTACAGGCAGGCCAGGTAGGCTAGAGAAGCTTGTGAATTTAATTATTTACAGTGATTAAAAGTAATCCAGAGTAGGAGATTTGTGTGTTGATTACTTACAGTGGATTTGCAAGGTAGCCACAGTTAGGCTAGGCTTGTGCAATATTTACAAAAGTTATAGTAGCTAGGACAGATTTAACCTAGTTATTATTTACACGGAGTTATAAAGCCAGGTTTAAGTTATAGCACACTAGTTAGGTTAGGATTTACCTTATCCAACCATCCACGCTAGACAGAGTAAGCTGGGCACAGTTAGGCCAAGCTGTCTACATACATTATTCATTTACTGTTTCACCAGTTGAATTGTTGAATTTATTTGTGTTAACCAAGTGATTTTAATTTGTATACTGCACTTTTATTGTGTGATTTTCATTGTCTTTGATTCATGTTAATGTGGGATTTGTGAATTATACCTGAGACTAGGTTAAGTCCTGTAATTATTTGCTGGCATTGTACAGTTAAGTGCTAGGTTAAGGTTTCACATCGATACACATTTCGATTGGGATTTGAAAGCTAACAGTGTACATTTTTGA